>NC_056466.1:17893383-18263604 GCF_008729295.1 Plectropomus leopardus
GAGATGATTAGGGGGCAAGAAAAACCCCTAACTATTTGCTAGACAGCTCCAACAGGTGAGCAAGAGATTTTTGTTTGTTTAATTTTTAACTTAACTTAATAGTAATCTAACATTTTAAGTTGTCGCATTGGCCTTTTTGTTGTGTTCTTCCACACTTNAAGGGGCCACCAGTTGATATTATTATGTTATTATGTACTATACTATTTGCTAGACAGCTCCAACAGGTGAGCAAGAGATTTTTGTTTGTTTAATTTTTAACTTAACTTAATACTAATCTAAGATTTTAAGTTGTCGCATTGGCCTTTTTCTTGTGTTCTTCCACACTTCTTCCAAGTGTATCATAAGTTAGTGCTTACCTTGTGCTGCCCTTCCCATGAACAATAAAACCTGAAAAGGAGATAGTCAAAACCAAAAAGCAATTTAAACGTGCCCTGTCAACGTAATATCATTCACCCTAAGGTTACACATCTTCACATAGCTGGTGTCAGTGTTGGTGTTGTGGGAAACAGGAGTGTTAAAAATACAGCGTGAAAGAAAGAAAATAATCATCTTCGAATCATTTTTATTAAGGTAGATTATTAGAGATGTGAAACAGATATAATAAATATACTGTGACCATTCTGTCCTTCAGAGGAAAAAAAATCAGACCCGTGTCTATTTATATGCACTCTATTTTTAGCCACAATGGTGCCATGGAAATTGACAAATTGAAAAGCGCCGCACGTGACAGACTTAGCCTCTGCAGTTCACTGCCTCTTCTTCATTGGATACATCTGTCTTTTTTCTCTCTTTCTCCATCTCATTGAAGTTTGTTTGTTGTTTTTCTCCTCTCTCTCTTTTATGATGTCTAACTCATTTTCCTCCCCCATTCTTCTTTTACCTGCTCGCTCATTCAAATCCTTCTCCATCTCTCCCTCTTCCCTCCTCTCCATTCAGTCGTGAAGCACTGACTACACGGTCACGTTTTGCTTCATACTTTCACAAACCCCTGAAGGCAAGCCATTTCAGGATATTTCACAGCAGAGCAACACACCAACTCTGTCACTCTCATAGAGACGTGGGCACACAAGCCAGCTCACAGACACGCACACCCAAACACACACATACTTCCTTTTGCTTCACACGTGTGTCCTTAACCTGCCACAACTGATAGGGTTTTACCACACCAAGACGTTTTGTGTGTCGATTGCAAATAAGCCAAGCAGCAACAAAAGCAAAGATGGGATTCGCTGGAGGCAAGAAACAGCGCAATTCATATATAGATTCATAAATGTATGAATGCAGTGGAGCTAAAAATAAAACTAGCTTTATTTCTTTATTTTCTCCACCCCCCCACCCCCCGACTCCCACTCTCAAAATCATTCAGCTCATGCCTCTGCGTTGCTCTCTGAGGAGATGTGCTAAAAATAGAGGTGTTTCCCGTGCACGTTTCAGAATTATTTCCCTCAGTCTCTAACCCTCTCTCCCCCTCCCTCCCTGTCTCTCCTTCTGGCACGCAATCTCCATTCTCTTGCAGTCCTCTGTCAGCCAAATACACACACAACACGCAGTCATTTAAGTTGGCTACTTAATTTATTCTGCTGCATGGGCAGGGCGTTGTGTTCCTTATCTCAACGCACACACAAATAAAATCAATTCAATTTCCCTTTTGTTTATAGCTATGTTCCAGATCCAGAATAAAAGTTGCTTAAAAACACATACTATATCAGAGTTTTGTTCATTTTGTGTGATGAATTAACAGAAGATGGCAGTATTTTGAGGAAATACGCAATATCAACCCTGTCGTCTATTTTTTTTATATATATTTACCAATAATTTACTAATTATACTTTATGGAGTTTGCATGTTCCCCCTGCATCAGCGTGGGTTTTACCCAGCTTCCTCCCACAGTCCAAAGATATGCAGGATAGGTTCATTGGAGACTTCAAATTGGCTGTAGGTGTGAATGTGAATGGTTGTCTGTCTCTATGAATGCTTTCCCACAAAAATTAGCGTGCACATGCAGGTTTGTCAAACATGAGTAAACCTGCTAAATACTGCATTCCCCCTGCCAGTGCACAAACCCCTGCCTGTAAACAGTAATAGATAGCATGAGCCTTAAGCTTGACTATGTTATCAAACAGCTGATGTGTTGCTAATGTTACTAACCTTGTTCCCAAAATACCAAATGTGATCTTGGCTTTAGGTGCCAGAATCTCCCAATTCCATTTTTCTCGCCAAAAAAACATTTTCTTTTACAACATCTTAATGTTGTAATCTCTTAATTAAACTTAAAAAACAGAGGTGATACGCAGTAAACAAAAATCGCTATAAAAATGGATATTTTACTGATTTTCAATCAGCTTTGTGCCATAACTATGTAGGTAGTGTGTGTAAATAACTTGTGGTAAAAATTTCCTCCATTTTACTAGTGTTCAGATCTCTCTGTTCATCCAAATCTCCAAAATCAATCAGTTTTCACTGGTTTCAGGGCTGTTGCTTGACCAACAGATTTGGTTGCAATAGGAGAGTTTGTGAACGCCATACTGTTTTTTGTGTTGTAAAATTGGAGGTTGAAAAAACTAAGAATAGGCAGTAAGACTAAGCAACGCTGATCAAATATAAACCAAGATTCTCCTATTGCGTTGACTATTTCTTGCCTCAAATGTTTTCAGAAACATATTTTAGCTCACTGTTGAACTGTAATACAAGGTTGTTAGCAACCGGCCACCATGTTTTAATGGACGGGCAACTTGCATTATGTCACCCACTTGCGGGGGTGTTACTGGTCAGGTGCGGCGCAGTGCATTCTAATAGCTGAAGGTTTTTTACCTCATGAGCCAAACCGAATTCCACTGTTCTTTTCTGTTTTCCCTTGTCATGTAACACCAATTTCAAAAGTATTTGCGTCTGTCTACAGCATAGACAGGTTATGGAAAAGACCATCTTTCCAGTAGAGAAATACTTCTTTAAATATACAGTTATAAGTTAAGCTCACAGTTCATTGTCATAGTGACTCAACAGACTTTCTGACACGTGAGTTTCCCAGGTGCACAGCAGTTAAAAATACATCAGCGCAGTGATGGAAAAGTTGTCACTGTAACAGAGTGCTGATACATCTCAGCACTCAACACAGACCAAAAGAACTCAAATGAGACCGCAGAATGAAAAACATGTACTCGACTTGGAGGTGGACATGATGGTGGGAAGCAAATGTCATTAGAAGAAACAGTCACTGTGGGTGGGTTTCTTGTTTAAAAATGTTTGGAAACCTGTGGTTTAGGAGACCTTTACACTGCCATAGCTACTTCTGATGAAACTGAGAGTACTATAGCTAAATCTAAATAAAATTGTACAGGTAGCTGATGATTTTTGTTTCTAATGTAGCAAACAGGAAAACAACAACGTCAGTTTGTATTTCTACATCAACAAAACTGAATAGTGACAATATGAAATAATTGGGAAAAGATTTGTTGTGCATGTTTAAATGCACAAATGTGGGTCTTTCTATTTGCAGTTGCAGTCTGGGTGAAATTAGCATCTGATTTAATATGGCAAGTGCTGATTACACAGACGGTTTCTGCTGCTATGTCTGTGTGTATAAAAAGGGTTGTTAAACTAAATACATAGTAGTCATTAAACAAACGTGTGAGGGAATGAAATAGATATAGAAAGGCATTAAAATGGCTTATAAAAAATTACAAGCCACAGGAGTGCAGTCGACACATGCATTAGCAGGTCAAGCTTAAACTTAATGACCAGAAAGCCACATCCTCCTGCTCACTCTTTGTTTGGCAGTATAAAATAGTCACTTTTTGTCTTGAATTATTATTACAGCTCTCTTTATTATTACTGCTCTCTCCTCCTAAAAAGCTGTTATTTCATAATCTACTGCAGATCCTCTGCATATATTTTTGGAGTGCGCTCGCGCTTTTTTCTGCTGTCATGTTGATTTCCATTGAATAGGTTAATTAAATTTTCACTTTCCTGCCACGACCATCCTTTAAAATACCTATGCAAATGTGCTGCTGTTGCTAAGAACCACAGATTTTTCTGTGCAAAAGAGACCCTCTTATATTGCATGAACCTTAATAAATCCAGCTAACCGGCAGCATGTGCACTCTCCTAAACTTATCCACTCTTCTTGGTATTTGTATGATCTCTTAAATGCACATGTAATAAGGAGAGAGGTGCACTCAACTGATTACTCTCATAATGTACTTTACATGTGAGGAAGTACACAACTCTACAAGTAGCCCATTACAATACCCAGGTTATGTACTGCAAGTGGGTGGCTTTCAAATGACCTTGTCTTGTGGTTGCTGCTCAAAGTTCACATATCAGCAGGGCTTGATTTGACAGCGGACACAAGGTTATGCCATTACCATAAAGCCACCATACTGTAGAAAAGATTTTTGATTTTCCAGGGGCCTAGTATTAACACAATCAGCTGTGCTTTGCTGAAAAAAACCATGATCACAGGTTTAGTGGTCTCACAGCAGGGGATATCTGTGCTGATCTGCACTGTTGTGGGGCTGCTTGGTAGCAGAGCCATCCCTCCTTCGGTTTTTGCTTCCTGCCTAAATGTAATGTTTTTTTTTAAACCTAACCATCCTTGCTTTTGTTGCCTAATCCTTGACATGTGCTTTTGTTGATATGGAGATTAGAAATCCACTGACATAGCGGTAATAGGCCTATGTGACGAAGTGGTATGAGAGTACGTTGGCATGTCCTACAGTCGTATCTCGCTTGAACTACGCTAAACTGCTAGTATTGCTTTGTTTTGTCTGTAGTTGTAAGCTTTCAGAAAACTTGCAAAAATACAGACAAAATGGACACAAAGGACAGACAGCAGTGTCCATATCTCTATATGTTGCCTTGCTTTATTGATTGGCTGAACATACATTATCTGGCTAGTGACGAGAGTGAAAATGCAGTTTTTAATTTTGCAATGTGTCTCTCTCCATACTTTGTGCAACGTTCAGTTCTTCCCCTGTAGTTTTGAGTTTGTTTCCATTCCTGTGCTTCTGTTTGTTATTTCATTTAACAGATATCCGGCTCACTGTAAGTGTCCCAAAATGAGATATGTTTATGGGTGTAGTAATTATGACTGGGGTAAATCAGACTTGAACACTGATCACTATTTGTTTCCTTTTTCCCAACGACGGTCCACAATGTTTCTCTCTGTCCTTGAAGGTATACTGTTGGTTACTGTTTGTTAACATGCTCACCAGCTAAATTAAAAGTAACACTATATTCACTCTTGTTTGGTGTTTTGCCTTGCTATATGAGACAAATGACCTAAACTTAACTAATCCTTAACCATAGCGTTGTCACATCATTAAACAGATTTATTTTTTAACCTGTTAACAGAACTGTATTAGTTGTGTTATTTTAGTGCCTGTAAAAACTTATTTCCTGCTGCTGCCGGCTCACATTGAGAGCTTTCCACTTACGAACCAGCAGGAGTCTTTAATTGTGAAGCAGCAAAAGGAAATGCAATGCATTTGTCACCAAGATTAGCAGTGCGCGATAGGGTGCTATCGTTCAATAAAAGCTGCTCTACAAGATATGGACGCTATTTTGTCAGTGTATCAGTTTTAAATGTTGCAAAGAGAAAGGGCTAACAGAGGCAGCAGACACAGTAACCACTTAGATTACTGCAGTTTGTACGAACCAGCACACCCTTGAGCAATGCCTTTGACTGGGCTGTACTGGAAAACCATTGGCCCTGTGATCCCCACCGCATCAAACGGGGAGCAGCGCACCCTATGCTCTTTTTCTCCACATACTGAAATCCCAGAGGGGAAGTTCAATTTTTTCACTTAGTTGTTTTATACATGTTAATACACACAGGACCAAAATACACCTATATGCACGAACCTATAAAAGACCTTTACATATGCATTAAATAGAGTGAGAAGGCTGTCCATGGACAGACGCCCCAAGAGCTTGGGGATCCAATGCCCTGCTCAAGGGCATCTCAGCAATGCCATAAGGTGAACTGCCACCTCTCCAGCCACCAGTCCGCACTCCATACTTGGTCCATACAGGGACTTGAATCAGCGACGCTCTGGTTCCCAAGCCATGTCTCTATTGGCTGAGCTACTGCCGCCCTTTTGACTTGGTCAAAGGCCGAAAGGTTTTTATCCCAATTAAAAATATAGTCAGACATAAATTAAATTTAAATTTCTTCTTGGAGGAAAAAAGGCAGAGAAAAAAAACCTCCCTCCTCCTCATATTGATTGCTTGCATTACTGAAGTTAGTTGAAAGTTCAAGATAAATGGTAAATGAGCTACTCCGAAAGGGGTGATAAGTATTATATTTATGCAAAATGCATTTTCATTTTTTTTTACCCAAAACTCACCACTTATGTCTGCTTGGAAAAGAAAAATAAATCAACCCCTGTGCATAGAACACTGCAGTATACATCTCATAATGCAACACGTCTTTAAAAAAAAACATAAAATAAACTTAATAAAATTGTAATTCACATTCACAGTTCTGCTCATGAGAATGTCTTTCACATTATCACCCATGTGCTATACCATTAGAGTAGCTGCATCTTCAACTTCCCGTATGAAGAGCAGAGGAAACTCAAGTCGCTGTCAGTGCCCTGTAAGTGTGTTAAGACATGTTTGGTGCTGGTAGCAAAGTAGCAAAGAAGTAACCTGACAACAGTGTTACCTCGGAGCTAATGGAAAGTCTGTGTCATTGCGGAGCTGATGCCCATGAGAAGAAATGAGGTGTGGTGAACGATGGGGAAGCATGAGCAGAAAATGGGATGTGATGTGTTTAACATCGATATACATTCTGCCTGGTGCACCTTAGGTGGTCATTGAGTTCTTCCATTTGCTAAAATGGGGCTTCTTGACTAAAAGCTGCAACACCGGGGGGATTTCTGACAACTGGTCGTCTTAGACTACTAGTCACTTTAAAGGGTACTTCGATCACCTTTACTAATGCTGGCAGTAATTATATTAGTAACAAACATTCCCTCTAAGTTATGCAATCATCAGATTCAAAGTTACTGTCATTTTCAAAGTTGAAATGATGCTTTGTTGAAATTATCATCAGTATTTTACTACTACTACTTCATCTTCTTCACTTTTTCTTATAGTAGGATTTGTATAGTATGATTTCCAGATCATGACAAAGGCCATCTCAGAGGAGATTGTATGTAACATGCAGTGGCAAAAGAACTTTAATATCCAGTGATTAACTGAAACTTGGCTAAATCCTGGACAGTGCCATTAAACCAGGTAACTCTTTTTCTATATGCCAATCTGACAGAGCAGTGGACTCTGGCTGGAGAAGAAAAGGAAAAGATGCTTTACAGTGAAAAAGGCGTGGTATGATTGTGGGAATGTGAGTTGTTGTTCTGTTCCTGCTGTGGGTCACTGCGATACGCTGTGCAGAGGCGTCTACCTAGCAGAGTCGCCGCCTTTGTTTGGGTGGAGCAACCATACAGCCATCAAGGTTGGGATGTGTGGACGATAAAAAATATTCCACAACCAGAAACCATGGATTACCAGAACCTTTTAATGGCATATCCACAGGATGGAATTAAAAGGCAGATGCAGCATTCAATTGTCTGATTGGTATGGTTTGTACACTACCAATTAGTACCCCATGAAACATGTCAAGATGTACCGTAAAATGGATTAAAGTTCGCTCAAAGTCCTGTGTTTTGTAACCCATCCACCTCCCCAACCTGTCCCTTAACAGATTCTTTGGGATTGCTTCCTTTTTTACTGCCATCAGTGCATTGGTCACATAAATTAAAAAGCACAAAATCTCTCCTGAAATGTAGCAAAGTATAAGTAATACGTAGCATAAAATGAAAAGATGCATAAAATGTCAGTAAAAAGAATTATATACATTTTTTTAAAGTGATGTAAGTTATATGCAACTAATGAAGGCTCATCTCCTCTATATTATTTTAATTAATAGACTGCTTATGAAATAAATCCTTCAGTTTGTGTAACAGAGAAAGTTCTGCAAGTCATTTCAGGTCAGCACACTCTTCTATGTGGTTGTGCGCTTGTCAAACGGCATCAAGTAAGTTGAGGAAAACTTGCTCAAACTGTTGCCAGGCTACCTTCTGTTGTGGGGCTGAATATAGACATGCTGAGATTGGTAACAGAGTGGAAAATGAGGACTTAACTGAACTTTTATGCAACGCCTTCTAACCATCCCTAAAGTCAAGCAATGAAGCTGGACTGAGCACAACACTGAGTCTCTTTGGTGGATGCTGAAGGTGCTCAGGTGCTGCATAATCCTGCACGGTGCTGGAGCAGCACCTTGGGTCCTGTTTTATGCCATTAGCCAGTAGACTGTACATTTACTGCACAAATGATATCTGGCTCTGCAGGCTAGAAGGATGTTAAGGGATTATGGGAACAGGGGTGTAGCAAGTGCATTACATCTTTCACAAATACCAACATGGCACGGAGAAATAGAAAAGCGCTCAGCAAGAGCACAGAAGATCAATGGACACATTCTGAGTATAGCTTTACCAAGCCTTCCCACAAAAGGTCGTCTGTCATCTCAGTGGCTCTCTGTTCTCAGCAGCTCAGGTGGACCAGACGCTGCCACAGTTTGTGTTTTGGAAAAACAACTTCTTTTAATTGCTGAAAGGGGAAAAAAACAACTTGGTGCTTAAATGTTTTGCAGGGTTGAAAGAGCTTGGACTATTGAGCCATTAGTCATAAGTGAAAGGTAGTTTAACGTTGTGTCTTTTATTTATGATACCTGTCTTCTGCTACTACTAGTAGATGGTGACATTTAACCATGCACTGACTTGACCAAATTTTATAGCAAGTATTTTCAGTATTTTTCCTTCAGCATCACCATTTAGTGTTTTTAAATGAAGTTAAAGAAGGTATAATGTATGTCAAAACACTGCTAGTACAACCAACCCCTCTTAGAATCAACACCTCATTAAGCAGCTTTCTGTAGTGCTCAGTTTATTACTGGTCTTAACGGCTGAATTTCAACTCTATCACGAAGAAAAACGTTGATATTGTAAGATTCTGCAAAATTCTTTATTGCTTTTAGTGAAATGTCAAATGTGAGGATTTCTCGGACAATTTCTATGCATGACAATTACATACAGATCGTGTTAGCATAGCATGATGATGATTTAACAGCAGACAGATACAAACACTTTTGAAATTGGTGCTATATGACTACACAAAACAGAGAAAAATGATATTTTCTTTTACTCAAGAGATGGAAAACCTACAACTATCAGAATACACTGCCCTAAATCAGACTAATAAACACTCTGCTAGTGGTTGAAGTAATGCAAGCTTGTCTTTTTTGATACAGAAAACAATATGGTGGCCAGGTTGGTAACAAAAAGTTTCGTAACAGTTAAATGGTACGTAAAAAAAATGTTTCTGAAAAAAATTAGGTGAGAATTAGGCAACACAGTATCATATTTGTTCTCATTTGATCAGCACTGCTTAGTTTACAGTTTTAGCTTCTTTTTGCTCAATATAGGAAACAGAATGATGCCGACCTTCTGTACACAAAATCTCATATTACAGCCAATGCAGTGCACTAAAATAAGTTTTTGAAAAAGTTTTAGGTGAGGAAAAAGCCAGCGCAGACTGCTTAGGATTACCATTTGAGCTCATTGATTGATTGAATGATTGCCTCCATTTTCCCAATACAAGAAACAGTAGGGCACCCACTTCATGCTCACAAACTCTTGTATTATAGCCAAACAGTACACCAAAATATGTTTCTGAAAACATTTTAGTTGAGAAATAGGCAATACAACAACAGAAACTTGGTCCATATTTTTTGGGACTGGTTTGATTTGAGTTTGAGAGAGAGAGAGGCAGCTTGCTCTTGATACGATCTTTATTCTTTGTGTCTGTGGTGGTGGGCACAAGAAAACTGGGAAGTACAATCAGTAGTTTGAGCAACGACCATGAAGCCAGCTAAAATCCAGCAGAATGAGCAGGGAGATCTGGCTACTGGCAACATAAGAGAGATGTTTAGCTTAGTTTATTTCCAGAAACTGCCCACCTTGTTATGACAGAGCTGGTTTAAAATCATCAAAGTATCCCTTTAAGGTTTGGCAACTAAACCTATAACATAAGGTAAGGGAATGTAAACTCAGGACTTTACCAATCAATAACAACTTGGCTGTGTTCATAACCAATGTGACTCAGGCTGATCGTCTTCCGCTCCTGTAAAATTTGTGTTACAATTGAATTTTGGTTTTTTTTTTTTGCTAGCAGGCGACACCCATGGGGTCCTAAAGTTGCTTATTAGCATGCAATTCAGTTAGAGCCACACTAGCACCAGGTTAATCCAATTTCTGATAAAGGCAACAATGACAATCTCCACTTCTGACCCTTTTTGTTGCACTACACAATCTATTATCCACCATTCTATTTTTTGTCTCTCCGACTCATTAATGTCAGACAATGAGATGAAGTAGGGATATACTGTAGAGGACATTCCTGATTCTAAGATGGACTAGCTGATCCCCTTATATTGGGTAACAAATTAGTTTTTGTACTTTATGTGCCCTACTTGTTTGATGTTGCGTGTCTATTAAACCCCTTGAGAAGTATTAGAAGTTAAGTTAGATAAATAGCAATGACCCACAAAAAATATGAAGTGAAAACGATGAAAAATTTGACTTGAAGTACCTTCCAGTGGGAGGTATCAGAAGCACATCATATGAATACCATGTAGGAAATGAAAATGTTGAAGGCACATTTAAGTTAAAGTGTCATTAAAAATGCACTATTGGAAATCTTATTGAAAGAGATATTGATCTACAATGATTTGTGCAGAATGCTTTTGATGTTTAACACTGAGTAAACATCAATTTGGCAATAATGACTGAAAATCAATATTGATTGATCACATTTATGGGCTGTGAAAAAGGTGCCTACCATTGAGTTTTTTGTTGATTTGATATTGAAAGGAAAGGATATTTCTTTTTTCACTGTACCTTTACATTTTTTTCAACGTACATACAGTGAAGGAGGTGAAATCCTCTTTTTGTTGATGTCCAGCTGCATCAGGTAACGGCCCCAAACTAATGCTTAGAACCTGGCCTTGTCATTTCTTGGATGTTATTCACAGAAATAGCTTAACGCCATGGGAAATATTGTTATTGTTTTTTGGGGGGCAGATTGATTCCCATTATTTCTGTGCAGTATCTCTACTGGTTGCCTGGCAACCTCACTGTGACAACAAGACTTTGGGTCACTGTACCCCGAGCCCTTTAAGAGATTATTCTAGTGCACTGACTGTACCCAGCTGTTGTTCACCAAAAGGACAGCACATAACTCTTCCTAAAACCACATCTCTGTTTGTGTACAGATTTATGCATGGAACAAATGGAATGTTTTATCATTCCTATTATTATTATTATTATTATTATTATTATTATTATTATTATATAAAAATAATAATAACTATAAAATAAAAAAAATAAAAATAATAATAATAACTCATGGCACATTTACACATAGGAGGCAGAACAAGTAACATGAGAACATATATCCGGGGGGTAGCGGATTTACCTAAATTATAAGACAGCAAGCAGCCAGCTTTTATTTTTTTATTTAATTTATTTTTTTAAGTATCCATAGATGCAGCATTTTTGATTTCTCCTAAGAGAGAATGGATGGGTGCTGCCACACTGAACTGTCCCAAAAGTCTACAAGCTGGTATAGAAAGTAGTGAGCAGACCTATGCTCAGGGGCCAAAGATTTCGATTTGGGTTGTGAGGGCAGAGGAAGAGAGATAAATACTGTGAGGCAAGAGTGATTCCTAGGTGAGGAGGAAACTTTGGTTTGCTTTACATTAGACAACTTGTTACACTCAGTTTCCATCTTCAGTCTGACATTGCTTCTACTCTAACTGATTTCTATTGGGGATGAGGATTCAATATTCCCAACCATTCACTAGAGACCCTCACATTCACCTGAATTTAACGTCATTTAAGTCCACATTGATCTGAGCCATGCAAACGTAGGTTACTAGTTTTGCAGGGGTTTTGGGAATGGGGCAAAGCAAAGTAAGAACGCACTGTGATTCCTGGTGAACTGTGATGTTTGAAGATAAAAAATGTGTTTATCAAGGGGGTCATATCAAATTCATATGCTTGTTGACAATGTTTGCTTTCTTTTTTGTTGGTGTTTAATCGGAGAAAATCCAGGTTTTTACATTATGCAGGCAGTTGCAGAGCTGAGTGGATGGTTTTGTGCTGAGGTCGTCGGCATAGCATAGCATTGGACGCTTCGGTCATGATGACAGATGATCTGACCAAAAGGAAAGCCTGCTACATTGAGAGTTGCATGCTGTTTACCCAACGCTTGCAGTGTTAATGCTAAGCTAGGCTAATCACCTAGTAGTATCTGTCACCTCATTTTGGAAACGTGCAGGTCAAACTAGTTCTTTGATTAGAAGCTGCAAAGCACTGATACACTAACTTCTTCTGGTTGAAACCTTCAGGTCTGTTGCACTGCAGATCTCACAGCGTCACTGCTCAGACTAGAAAGGCAAAGTGAGAAAAAAATTCATAGCTTCATGACCATTTTTTTCCAAATCAGACTCATAGTTACGTAGTTTTTTCTGTGGTTAAAAGTAAATCATCCATAAAGAAAATTGTGATTAAAAAAAAAAAGAAAAGACATTAACATTGTGGAGTATACTTCACTTAACTCTGTTTAGAGAGCCTTTATTCTTTGCCTCTGTGAACATGTTTTTATTATTTATCTTCATTTGATTGTTCTTATTTAAAAGGTTCGTGCCTGGAAATGATCAGCTAGTGTTCTCATAAGCCCACCAGTTAGACATTTATAGCTCATCAAAACAGTCCTTCTCTGTAAAAGGTGCGTGTGCGTGCTGTGCTGGCTGCTGGTTTGGAAGACTATTCAAATTCAAGCATGGCTGTAAATCACTTTATAATGTCTGTTCAATGAAGTGCTCCATAAATAAAACACATTAATGTCATTTGTGGGCCATCCTTACACAGTTATTTTTAAAAGGCATAAAAACCAGATCATGAATCTCTCTGAAAAAGTAGCCTTAGAAGATAATGACCAAACAGTTTATGTCTGATGAAAGCCAATTGTGCTCCAGTTGTGTGCATGTGCACATGCACACGGACCATAACCTAGATATTCTCAAATCAAGGTAAATGTAGGCTTAAGAATAATATGCCTCTCCTGACAATGTTCACCAGAATGATAATGGATTCGTCAAGCTGCTGTCGGATTAAGGAAGCCACCTGCCTGTGTTTTCTTTGATTTTTCTGCAAACCTGTCAGGTTGAGCTTGCTTGGCTGTTGTGCTAATCTTCTAGCAATCACTTCATTGACCAGCCACCCCTTGTGAAACTATCCGGTGGTTAACACGTAAATTAAAAACATGCTTTCAGTGCAGAGAGAGCGATTTGAGATGAATTTGGCACAAGGATAACTGAACACACACGTTTCATTTGAAGTGATACAGAGGCCCAAACCTGACTTATCAGGAGATGAAGACATTATTCAATACGATTCTAAAATAATATCAGAAGGAAAGAAAGAAAAATGACAATAACCATGTTACAATAATCAGGTGTGAAGGACCAAACCCCGCATGTGAGAATGAATGAATGAATGAATGAATAAATTAAATGAAAAGAAAGCCAACACTGACCAGACTACAGTAACCACAAATATAAACAGCCCAGTCGCTCAAATGAAATGTTGGCATTGTACGTTTCTGCAAACCACTCATATGTTAGATTTGTACACATCATACCAATATTTTTAAAATGACGTAGATCAGATTACATGTTTAGTAATGCTAAATTGAGTGTCTCCAGATTATTCAATGTATTGTAACTGCATTCATTTATTGGCATTCATTGCTAAGATTTAAGTGCTAAAATGAACAATAACATGGATTTCAACACATGCAGAGGTAAATCCAGATAATTCATTTTTAACATATGCTAGATCATGCTGTTTAAGATGAAGTTTTGCTCACAGTTTGAAACCACAATTCCCACCAAGTGCCATTGAAAAACTCACTGCACTTTTATGATTGATTAATGATTGCAGCGGTTCTTAAAGCAAATTGACTGGCTCTCCTTAAAAGGAATACATTTTGACAAGATGACAACGTCTTACAAGAAGCTTATTAGACTACCAACTGGTTGCATTGAGCCTTTTTATTCTCAATTCTAAGGAGGTTAACATTTGCATATATACTGCAGAGAATCCAAAATTACTTCAGTAGCACCTTCAATGTATCATCATTGTTTTACAGATTAGATTTCTGTGCTTTGCCATTTTGTAAGTAATCCAGTGCTCGACCAGTCCATGCACAGTGACATGCCTTTGGGAAGCTGCTCTCTTTAACTGCATGCTTTGAGCCTTCAAAGTCCAAGAAGATCAGCAATCGGAAACCATTGTTGTGTACAGGAAAGAAAATAGGGTGAAGAAATGGGTCAAATCCAGCACGATAGATTGAAAATTACACCATTAATGAGGTTGAAGTGCTTACTTTCACTTATTTAAGGGTATTTAATGCTACTTTATGGTTTAAGGTTTTTTTAGGGCCAAACGGTGGAATGCTTTTGACTGAGCAAGTCAATCACCTGACCTCAAGACAACAAGGTAGCAACTTTGTAAAGAAAAAGGAAAGTGAATGTGGCTGCAGTACGGACCTGGCACAGCACCTCCAAGAAAGAAACAAAGTATGTGCTGAGCAATATGTGTAGTTGTCAGGTGTAAAAGTCTAATTACCAGATCTTGAATGAATGATTAATGCCAACTTGCCCAATTAAGTTTGCTCTATTAATTCAGAGGTACCCTACACCAAAATGCTCCATCTGATGTGGGTGTATCCACCTTCAGATTAAAGCTAGAGTTTAACATACAATACTACTCTTATATCTGTAAGTCAAGTATGAAGCTGGTGCGAGGGTTTGTTGTTTTGCATGTTTTTGTTTGTTTGTTTGTTTGTTTTGTTTTAGTCCAAGTGGCAATCTCCTGGACTAAAAAGATGAAGCTAACACAGAAGGCAAATTTGTGTTTTCTAGGAAGGCGAAGGAATGGCCAGCCTTACTCTGCCTCTGACTGGCATACCCTGACATTCTTACTCTAACACTGATCAACAGCTTTGAGGGATTGGTATGATCATGTTTTGTTTTTTTTTTTTAACTTCGGAGCCTGTCTGTTTTCTATTGCTTCGAGTCTTTTTGCTGAACTAAGCTAGGCTAATAGCTTGGCTCAGGCTCCATAATGCAGAGACATAAATTTGGTATTGATCCGAACATGTGGACATTATCCTTTAAAGCTAAAATCTGACACTCATCAGCCCCTGGTTCCACCTCCTTGCGAGGCACAAAGGCTTGAATCTGTTGTGCTGTAACACACTGCAGTGATGATGCTGCAGACCCTGTTAAATGGTTTGCTGCACCCTTTCAAGGAAAACATTAAATCTTTTTAACTATCCAATTCACTTTTCAATTACATTTCTTTTTCATTTGTCTGTCACGCAGCTACTGAAAAATTACAGATCACACAAAGACAGCTCGATGTTTAATTTACTCCTGCAGTGTCAAGACAGTTGGCCTTCAGATGAACATTTATCTGCTCTGTCAAACATTATATGGAGGCCCAAAATCTCGTCAGTAATAATTAGAATATTAATTTGTATAAGATGTTATCTGTTATGATTAAGGTGATCACCAGCAATCTGCCAGTCATTTTCCGGGGTGTCATATATTACAAAGTGATGCCCAAGATGGGCATAGTTGTGCTCAAATTAATTAAATCTCTCTCACTTAGTACATTCGAATCATGAGTAAAGCTGGGCCATTTGAACACAACCTTAAGATTTAATATGAATAAATGACCACCAGTGCAGTAACATCTGATGTAAATGTGATGTTAGTCGTGTTAAAAAAAAGTTGATAAGATGCTCCTATAATGAAAGCCATTTAGCTGCACTGTAGACATTGGTGAGTAAAGCACAAATAATCTATTCTCACTAAAAGTGCAGTTACTCCCATTGAAAAAAGACCCAAGTGAAAGGGAGAATTACCATCTGAGAAACCTACTCAAGTAAAAGTACAAAGCACTTGATTAATTAATTACTAAAAGTACATGTTACTTAATAGAACTCTACTCTAACTTAATAGAACAAAATGAAAATGAAATGAAGTAATAGCCTAACAGCCCACTCGCTAAAAGATAAGTTAATTTCATTATCACAACATCAAAGAATAATATAACACATGAAAAATGAACATAGCTAATGTTAGCTAGCTAACTACATTTTCATTTATGTGCAGTTTACTTCAATGTAGCCTACTTGGAAAGATAAAATGACTGAGTTGAAATGTCAGTGTGGGAGGGACAGCAACCACCTCATCATCGAACATTTGTTTTTTCAGATTTTTGTGTAAAAAGTGTGGCCAAGGATTGGTGCTGCCTCTTGTTGAGGATTTTGCTCTATCATCATCGTATCATGGTCAAAGGACAGGTGGTGCTTCTTTTTGTTCTCGGCAGATGGGATCATGGGATCTGGAGTAGAGGAGCTCCTTCGTGTCCTCCCCTCTTACAGTCTGCATTTAAAGCAGATAGGTTGTGAGGAAGGTATAAATGGCAAATGTAGCAAAGAAAGAAGTAGATTACTCGTGTGCATTACTTATAAGCTAATACATATCCACCCTGACCATAGTTAACATGTTCCTCCTCAAAAATTTGACTAGAGGTCAGGTCTGCGGTGGCTGTGGAGATACCATGTGGAGTTGACAAGAGGTGTGATTGGTCAGTTTGGACTGCTTGTGAGTTTCCTAATGCTGGCAGACAAGATCAGCAATGCTGACAACATTGAAAAAAAGCTACCCCTTTACACTGCGATTATTGCTTGCATTGCAGTAAATTAAAAGAATGTACACACAGTTACACAGCAATAGTCATTCAGTAAAGAGACAATTTAAAATGGAAGTAGCCTGGATGTAGCTCTTGGTCTGCATACATGCAAGTGGGTGAAAGGCCAAGTATAAACCCAGCTACAGAACCAGTGGCTGTCAAATCGTATAACTACCCTGCGCCCGGCAGTTGAAACACATTTGGTCACATTCAGCCAATGTCATATTACCTAATGATAAAAGCAAATGTATTAGAAGGAAATATCACAAGAAGGGAGGCAAATCCACGTCTTCATTAGGACAATACAGCTCATAATCATGGTGGTGGAAAATTGGAGACAACAAAGAATTGCAAACAAAGAAAACTGAAATCAACAGAGCAAACTGGAATCAAAGTGATTCGGTTCACACCTAATTTCTCACAAGGGATTAAGGGGAATTCTGAGAAAGACCCATTTGTTGGCGTAATAACAATGGTTTCTTTGAATATACCAGTCTTTTTCAAGAGTCTGAGTTTGGTGTCATGTGGTTGTAATTAACTGCCTGATGGGATTTTTTCCTCGGTTCATCTTTTTTCTTTGTATTTTGTCAGCACTTTGATGATGATCGTAATTCGTATGTCTTGTAAAAAGCCATTTATTGGAGAGTTCCAATTAATGACCCCTCACCGTAGTGAAAATAGTGATGGTTGCTGCTGTATGTCTGTGTTTGCAGGGGATGTAAAACTGTTTTAGATATAAATTTGCAAATTGCTGTATGTCTCAGGTGCCCCTGCAAACTCCCCATGAGATGTTCAACTCCGGGCACGCTGCAGCACAGAACCAGGGAACTCTGGCTCATTGAAACATGTAGCCAAATTATGATGAGTTGGCCTGAGAAAGAGCTATGTTTTTTTTATGTTGTTGTTGTTGTTGTTGTTTTTAATCAGGGGAGACACCTTAAATCAAAACCAAAAGTGTCAATGTTTCCATTCTTGCAGAACATTACAATGATAATGGGGCAGACCTACCCTGGACACATTGTTTTTCCTTTTTGAAACAATCCTCAAATTAAGACATAGGCAGATAGAATCAGGCTTTTCATCAGTAGCCAATGGCCAGACATTTTGTCAGGTAAAGGGCACTTGTTGCTAGCAGATTTTATTAGATGTCGCGAGGTTAAACGCTAGTGTAATGGGTTAGTTGAAAATGCCATCTCCTGCTAACTTGTTAATGTTTCTAGCTGATTTGTTATTAAGCTAGGACCATGATATGAAAGAACTCAAATATGCACTTGATAGCTACGACATGACCTGTAACTCTACAATATAATACAATGTTAAATGCCTCTTACCTAACTATACTGTGGGTAAGATAGGTGGCCAGGTTATGTTAGAGCATGCGAACCTGCTGTTCAATCTTATTTTGTTACAGCCCAAAGCAAACTCCTTCAGTATGCAGAAAAAGCCTGTCATGCCTAGTTCAGGCAGCTTAGCTAAGTTTAGTGAAATGATATAACAGTCGGTTGAAGAAATATGGTGGAAAATCAATATTAGCTTGTTATCTCACCAAAAATGGGAAAGAAATTGAGGACTGCATTTTAAATGCATTGCTTTTCTCTAGTGTAAGATTATATGAGACATATCCATCAAATGAGGGGATTTATAGAATGAAAATCAGTCTCAGCTGCAAGCAGAGCGACCCCAGAATGCATCAAGGGAGGTCATCTGTTCAGGTACACACACACACACACACACACACACACACGCCTTTAACACCAATTCCATCGCTGTTTCACCCTCAACCTACCTTAACTATTAAAGGACTGTTCCCGTGAGGAGTCCTGCAGGAGGTCAAGGATTTAACTGCCTGTAATCTCCCAGGACAGAAATGATACAATTCCAGTTAACCGTCTCCCGCCAACATTGACACAGCAAAGCCCTTCTTTGTCCTTTCAGTAGTGGTCACTGTGGCATGACACTGGCATTGTCAGGTAATATCATTCAGTAATAGGTGATGGTAAAAACTCCATTAAATTTCAGTCTGAAAAAAAATCTCTTAGAACCAGGGTATAGCATTCTTTGACTTTTCTCCAAAGGAGAACCAGTTTTGGTTGTTGATAGAACCTTTTATAAAGGACCTTTTATAAAGGTTCTGGGACACTTTCAGCAGGCTCTATCCAGAATCCAGAACAGGTTGTACCTAGAATTATCTGTGAAAGGTTCAACCTAGAGGTTATGCAAAACCCTTTTATGGAGAAAGGCTTTCATCTAGAACCCACCCAAGTGGGTCCACTGGGAGCCCTTTTATATTGCAAGGATTTCTTCTTAAACCCACAGAGGGTGGCTCTAAACATTAGCCTTTTAATAAGGATTTTACTGATAACCTTCCTGTTCTTCAGGGTTTTACAAAGAAACATGTTTTGTTTTACAGATGAGGCAAAAAAATGATCGAATCCCATGTATTGAATGTAATGGTCAGCCAGTATTTTAACAATTTATGTTGCAACTACCAGTGTTTAATTTGAGAAAACATTAACACAAATTTTAATGAGTAAAAAATGTATTTAAATATATTGGAACAATGATGGACGAGGTGGGGAGACTCTTGGAGGGTCAGCCAGTAGAGTAGGAGAGGCTGTGAAGGTCCTGGGGGAACAGGGTCAAATGGGAGCATTGGACCAGTGGAATCAGCAACATGACAGATAGCACACAAGCCAGGTTATCCTCAGCAGTTGTCTACATCCAAAATTTGGAAATTTGGCATTTCCATCCCCAGCCCCACCAGTCAACATGTCAAAGTATTCTTGGGCAACATACTGAACCCCAAAATGCTCCCAGTGGCTGTTTGATTGGTGTATGTATGGTAGCCTAGGCCACCAGTATATGAATGTGTGTGTGGATGGGTGAATGTGACAGGTAGTGTAAAAGTGTTGAGTGGTCAGAAGACTAGAAAAGCACTATACATAGTAGAGAGGGAAGATTAAAAAAAAAAAAGTAGCACAATGCTGAGGTCCAATGAGAGTAGTCGGACTAGGGCACATAATAGTGGTGACAATGAATTGAAGATTGAATTAGCCTGTCCTTCAACTCCTGTTCTAAGAGCCTCTACTGGCACACAAGGTAGAGGGAAGGTAGAGGGCCGATTTGTTAATTTTTCATACAAAGGTTTAAAAAAGTGTTTTACACAAATTTTAAAAAACAAATTTACATTTGTCAAAATCAGCAGGTACTATGAAGACTCCATCCGGTTAATTGGGCATATTGCTGCTAATGGCATCATTCAATTCCTGCAGTGCATTTTTGAATTTGCATCAGTCTTGTGTCCCTATGGCTCCCAACAAGCTCCACCCATCCAGTGCAATGGCTTGATCTGGGATGTTAAGGGTTAATCATGTCTCTGTGAAGATGTGCGCAGAGCAGTCTCTGATTTCCCTTTGCTGAGAGAGCCTCAGTCGCATCTCATCCACTTTATACTTCTGCGACCGGACATTAGCCAGAAGAAGGCTTGGTAGAAGAACAGCTCTCGGTCAATGTCAGGTCTCGCCCTGATACCGGCTCTCCTTCCTCTCTTTGTCCGGTGCTTTTGGTTTTGTTTCTCCCCTCTGGTCTGACTAGTCAGTCAGCTTAAAGTGAGGGAACCCCACAAAGCTTTTACAGTCATATTCAACAGTATTGATTCCACTTTGATGATACAATTCAAGATGCTGTAGATAGTTCTTTGTGTTTTTCACACCAGAAAAGGCCTTTATGTAATCACCTAAACCCTCTTCTTCCAAGCTATGGCACATCTGATTGTTTGCGTAGGCTTTATTTGTTTATTTTTACAAAAAAGTAGGAAATGCTAGCATTAGATAAAATAAGATAGACGCTTACAGTGATTTTCTGAAATTCTGATCTTCTGTTTCTTTAATCCAGCTTCTAGTATCAGTTCCTACACAAGTCGACAGGTGCTCACACGTTTAAACAGCTGATAACACAGTGTGTAAACAGAGTGAAGAGGTGTGAACAAACCCTTGATCAAGGGTAGGTTATACAATTGTAGAGACATCAAAGTAATGACTAATATGTCACACCTGTATTGTAGAGGGAGATTTGGTATGACCTGAATATTGCCCTTAAAACGCACTCTGTTGGGGTGAGTTTTTAGCACTTACGGATAATGGTCATATTGCTATTCTGGGAAATGAGGCTTTGTCTGCTCTAGCTCCCATTTGTATCCAATGCACACACATATGAGCATGTTTTGTAAATATGGTGAATGCATTTTGACCACCAACACAACAATAATCCCATTGGTGTGTAAAAACAGTTTGTGTGTGTTTTGTGACTCCCTTCCCCCACAGTGATTGTGCGCTTGGTAATAGGGTGAGTTGGATATTGATGGAGGTCACAATAAAGACGATGAAGTGGTTTGTCACAGCAAGAACCCACAGAGGAAAAGGAAACACTAAAAGGAAGTGAGAAGTGCTCGATTTGCTCATTCGTTTAAAGACAGGCTCTAAATCAACCTGCTGGGTATCAGCATCATGCCAATGTAGATAAACAGCGACAGTGTCACTGAGAGTGCTTATCTGTATAGTTACAGGCTTTCACAGGTCACCCATGAAGTTGGTTAGAGAATGGCTTTCATGACCATGCATTTCATTTACTGGCAACACTCAATATATATTTTTATAAGAAAAGTGAGTTTTTTTCAGTCTAACTGCTGATAAGCCCCAAAGCTTCTGGCACTCTGGCATCATGGTGACTAGTTGTTTTGATGTTTTAAGTTAGAGGGAAGAGCCCAGATCCTGTGACCCTTTGTGGGTTGGTTCTGCGCGTCTTTCCTTCCTTTCGTTCTTTTTGGCCGCTCCACCGGTCTTTTGTCAGTAGATTTTGGTTGGTGTAGTCTGGTTTGTTTGATGGTCACCTTGCTTTTTGTAAATAAATTGGATGTTGATTTCTGCACCTCCTTCTTACTCTTATCTTGAGCCTCTCTAGGGGCCATAACAAAAATACTTGACAACAACAAAGACATCACTTACACTGAAATCACTTTAAATGGGGATTTCTTTGTGGTTAGTTTTGGTGAGGAGATGTAAATACAGCCAGTATTTTTTGAGACAGACTTGAAAAAAAGTGTAAATCCTAAAACAGCTTCAAAGCCTCAATACTCACATTGTCACATTTTATATATGTAACACATTAGATATAGAAAACAAGGAATTAAGGTTTAACACACAGCCAGCATACACTTTAAAAATATTTAGTTTTTATTTACCCAAAACATTATCAAAGGTTAGGTGGACACAAATAAAATCCAGACAGAAAGGCTGCAGTTCAGTCAAATATTCAAATGAAATGGATAACAGTTAAACTGTGTGAAAAAGGTAGAGCGGAAATGGTCAGAAAAATTGCATTTTAATGCTAAAAGTGATTAAACAAGGTTCATAGCTGTTTCCAGTTTGATTACATTTTTTTCATATACTATATATTAAATTGTTATAACAATTTAATACTTAATCTAGGTCGCTCTACGTGGACAGCAGTTAACATGTACATCATATTACACATAAAACTACTGAAACATAGCTTAAAAATTGCTTTACCTGACCTGCTGTTAGGGTTTATGCTAAAAAATATGTATTTTTTCCAACAAATATAGGTCACTGTACATGGACAGCAGTTAACATTAATACCATATTACACTTAATGTCATCAAAAATTGATGTTAAATACGTGAATTAATAAGAAAAGTTTCTTACCATCGACCAAACATTGACTTTTGCCAGCCATGTTTATGCATTTATGTCACCAAGTCGGCAACTCGTGTTATAAATTTGTCTTTGAGTGCCCGAGTTGTTTTTAGACTCCAGTAAATGCGAGAATCTCATTCTTGCATTTACTCGCGGAAAAATATCTTTGCCTGCCTGCCTGTGGCGGTGATTTTTGGGTTCAATCTTGCAGCCTCTCTGAGCAAGCAAACTCCTGGCTAGACAGCAAATGACCCCTAAATTGTCAGAGATGTTATGATAATGTTCCTCAGCTAGTTCACTCTTCCTCTCTCAGATAATTGCACAGAACAACACAGGAGTCAAATGTATGTTTTTTTATGAAACTTTATGCATTTGCAGTTTTATTTTTTTTTATTTAGCCTTCATTAAACCCGTTTTTTCCCACTTAGAAATCTATCTATCTATCTATCTATCTATCTATCTATCTATCTATCTATCTATATGTCTATATATATCTTTTACAGACTTGTCAATGTCACAATTAACATATAATCACATAAATCTAAGCAATATCTGAAATGATCAAATAAAATATTTGCCCTCTGTACTTAATATATTAATGTTATATAGATTGTTCTGTAGCCTTTAGATTGTTCCAATCAGTAGTAGAAAATGTAAAAGGCATATCTCCCAACTCAGAGATGCATTGTACCAGGTTCTAGCAAAGGTGCTATTTTGTGTCCTAAGATACGCAAGCATCTTTGAAAACCAACATGTAAATGGTTTTTACAGTATGTAAGTCACAGTTGGCTTGCAAAGACGCTAACCAAGCAAGTTGAAGTTGAAGAAGTTGGAAACAGACATGAAAGCGAATATATACATACGTGAGTATAGAAAAAAAAAAACAAAAAAACAACACTGGACCATGTGAGCATTTACCTATGTGCAGGCTGGAGAAGCATAATTCAGTCTTTACACAGAACATGTCAAGGCAAGCAACATTTTTTTCTTTTTTTTGTCCAAACAGCCTCTGACCCCCCCTTTCTTCAACTGCTCATATGTCAAGCCATTAGTCAAATTTCACAGAGAGAACATCCAGCAATATTCACCATTTACTGTCGTGCACTGGGCTAAGTGACTGAAATATGTACTGAATTTGAAGTTGTTACCCTTGAAATGACTCATCACTGAAAAATGACAAATGCCTAAACATATCACACAAAAAGAATCTTGCTTGCTCATTTGAATTAAAAAAAAAGCTTCTTTTTGGACGTCTTCCTCCCACCTTTGTGCCGTGTGTGGCGAACGAAGATACCTTATAAAAGGGGCAGAGTATTTCAAGGTCAAGAAAATAGCAATTCATGTAGCGCTCTTATTGCCAGCCTTTGAGCTGCTATGAAACTATAACCCATAATCTCATTACAGGTGATGTAAAGCAGCGATGCATAGCAAGCATGCATACAACCTTGTAAACACATGCTCAGACATGTAGAGACACACACACACACACACACACACACACACACACACACACACATTCAGGATTAACAAAGCTGCTGTGATTAATGTGACATTATTGTCGGTTATTATTAATGTCAGCTAGGAATCTCTTGTTATTATCATTATAACATTCTATGTTCAGTCACTGAGCTAGTGATTAAAAAGGTAAATTGCACACTATAGCGAAAGCATGATAATGAAACCAGTAATCACATTCCGGTAAATTATACAGCGAAGAGCTCATAGCAGGTCATGAATGGTGACTGAAGTGTTTATGTTATTGTTCTCGTTCAACCCCTAATTATTATGTGCATACTTGTAGATAGTTGTGAGGATGTTCACTTTTACTGCGAGAATTATCTTTTATCATGCCAGTTGGAAAAGAAGAGGCTGTACTTATGAGGTTTGGGTAGTGGAACAGTTTTCCTTTCATCTGTCAGCAGCCATTAAGCACCACCAGAACACTGACTAGCTAAACAAGGTTGGCTCTCAGTACTCCCTTTTCGCTCTATGCAAATTGGTCCCTTTGATGTTGAACCAACAGCACAGGGAAGGACAGAGTGAGGAAGAGAAGACGGGAGAGGGAGGGGGAATAAGAGGATGACGAGATGAGCTTGTTTTTAATCAGCAACTGGTTCTAATGAGGACCTGTGTCAGCAAAACAACACGGCCACGCCGCTGACTGACCCAAGCGGAATTTCAAATATTATTCATAACCCGGGAATTATATATAAATGGCTGCTAGACTTTGTTGTTGTTGCCGTTGTTATTCTTGCTGTTATGTTGTTTTGGGTTTTGGCTGAAAATCAGACAAGGGCCACAGTTAAGGGGGGCTTTAGAGGAAGAACAGGAAGCTTTTATTCCATAAACTGGGGAATATTTCCACAAACCTCAGACCTTGTAATGAGCTCAGTTGAAAGTTTTGTTACTAATGTGTTTTTTTGTCAAGAGAAAGAGGTAAGAAATGCTATTACACTTTAACATCCTTGCAAATATGGGTCTTGCAGTAGATTTCATTTTCCTCAACCAATGCTGTTTCTCCCTTAGCTCATTCCTTATTTTGGGGGTTATGCATTTTATAAAAAGGACCATAAATGCAATCTATAAGGTGTAAGCTTGTGTATATTATTAAATGGTATTTCCATTTGACAACCGTTATTGTAATGGCAAGGAGGAAAATGACTCCATACAGACGTGCGCGCGCACACACACACACACACACACACAGTCATAATCTCTATTGCCCGTTAATGCACTGACACACACATACACACACACGCACACACACTATCATCTTACCATATCAGGTAATAGTTGCTGGCAGTTTTTTTTTTTTAATTAAAAGTCAGAATGACTTGAATGAAAGCTGCTACTGTGGATGCAACTGATATGCTGTAAGTTATTGCAGTTTAATTGAAGATTTAATGAAAGGAGAACTCAATTTTCCCCTGGTTAAGTACTGTGCAGCTGCAGGAAAGCAGTATACGCCACCCATACATATCTGTCGTTAGGGAGGGAGGAGTACGTGACAGGCACAGAGAAAACAGCTGGAGAATATTCATGACATATCCCATACATCCGTTGTCAACTCCCCCTGGTCAATTAAACACTATCAGTACAACAGACATGATGAAATGTGAAACAATCAGGTGGAACTGATGTCAACAAACATGTCATATTACATTATACAGATACACCTTGTAAGTACAGCACAGTGACATGCTGAGATCAAAATCACATTTGTTTGGTTTTGATCTGAGTAGTATTCAGAGCAAATTAATCTGCTCTGTTGTCACTGATTGTCAAGAGGAGCATTTAGACAGTTACACTCATTTCATGCTCATCAGCTTTTATGGAGGCGCCCAATTACATAAATGGATTGAGTGAAATTATAACCAAATGAGAAAACATCTTATAAGTTCAATTATGAGCTGTTCTAGCTTGCATGTCAACCCATTTAAGACATATGAACCATAAAAATGTATTAGTCCTCATCATCTTTAAATGCAAAGCACAGTGCAGTTATGTAATTGCAGTGAACTCCTCTGAGGAAATAGAGCAATGTCTCTAATTAACATTGTGATAAAAAACTAAAACATAGCACTTAGAGAGTGCTAATTAAACAATCAGGAACTGAGTCATCATTACAAGGCATAATAAACTTGCTCAGCAGGGCCAATGTAAACTAGGGTCCAGGTTCAACAGCGAGACTGGAAGTCTGAGGATAACAGAGACAATTTCGGAGACATGCCTGACGATACATTTCTGAGACGTTACAGGATGCCTGAGAGACACTGCAATTTCGGAAAACACAAGAAAATGAAGAAGACATATTCACCAATTTGACAATACCTTGCCTTTAGAAAGACACTAAATACAGTACTGTTGCAATATGCGTGCAATACAGTGTCACAAAATTGAAATATTTCAGGGGACATGAATGACTGAACACAAAAAACTTGATTGCACAGACAATCTTGAATTTAGAATAAACATCTCAGTCGTGCCATCTGAGTATACTTGTGACTCATTAAACCCTGTTCAATCATGAAGACTGAAAGCGGCAGGGTCTCTCTTTCCTCTCACCAGCCTGAAGCTTGTGGACGTGTTTGATGTTAAACATATATTCAGCTTCAATGGGGTAGTTAATTTTTCTCGTTAGCACAAGAAGAAGTAGTTAATTTACCTCGCCATCTGTGTTCATATATTGTTTTACTCATTCAAGTCCCTGCACTTTGTTGAAAATTTGACCGCAATGATCAGCTTTTCTTTCATATTGTTTGAAGTACTTTTAGGTAGTTTAATTGGAATAGAAAAAAACTGAGCACCATGATTATAAGACAATAGGCTCCAGGGCACAGACCCCCCCCATAGGAGCAAGACACACAGACTTTGTGAGAGTTATGTGTGTTTTTGTAGTTGTATCTTTATGAGGTTTTGTGTCTCACTGAGGTCATTTTGTGTCTCTTTATGGTCATTTTGCTTGTTTTGGGGGCACATTTGTGTGTTATTGAGGTAACTTTGTGTCTCTATGAAATACTTTTGTGACTTATTTGGTCTTTTTCTCTTTGTAGTTGTTAATATCTTCATGAGTTTTAATGTCTCTTTGTGGTCCTTTTTGTGCTTCTTCATGGCCAGTACGTGTTAATTTGAGTCACATTTTGCAAGTGAAATCCAGGGTGGCCCTGACACTTTGTGTCACTGGGCCTGTACTTGGCAGGCCCCATTCAGTAATCCATCCATGACTGCAATTGTCTTAAGGTACTTGCTCTGGCGTGTTAGAGGACAAACCTTTATCAACGCCCCTACGTCACTCGGGTGGATAACTTGTGATTCTCCTCTCATAGTGGTCACCAGCATGTGTTCAGGTTCAGTTCACAATGAATGGACTCTTGGCCCTCAAGGGGGCCATTCCCCAATTTGCTTGTAATACCTGTTTTTCACCACAATAAGCATATGTATGTGGGTTTTTTAAACATGGGAAAACCTGCTAAAATAGCCAAATTTACTCCTTTCCCATTGTCAGTAGATCAGAGCTGTGGGTATGGCTCTGGAGCATGCAAGTATGCCTTTCAGTGTGTGTGTGTGTGTGTGTGTGTGTTTAATGGTGCATCATATTCAATGCCAAAGACAGGCTGGAAAACAGTAGTAGTAGTTGTTATGGTGCTGACTTCTTTTTATATTCCTTACTTATTGAGTCTTTCTTTCAAACTCGGTGCAAACTCCATTGTGAACCATGTTTGAGCACTGCTGGAACGGAGATTGGTGGTATTTTGTGGTGTCTCGTCATTGCATCGCGCCGGCAAAAGTGCAAAAGTAAGCATATCCACACAGGTGTACTGTATTTCCATCAAAGCTGATCGGAGCTAGAACTGTGACTACAGCAGATTCATTTGACCCGGGAGTAAATGTGCCTTGTAACCTTTCCTATTAAATAAAAAAAAGCCATATGAAAGTAGGCGTTATATTTTTGTGCATTAGGAAAGGTGTTTTATAGTCTGACCTGGAGATGACTCTCTGCCTGTCTTCTGCTAGACATCACTTTCCAGTTTTGCCTCTTCTTCTTAATAGGAAATTTCAACTACAGCTTTAAGTGTTCATCATGAGCAAATTTGTATGCATATCACCATATTTTCTGTTCCTGGCTCTCACCACTGGGTAATGATGTGTTATCACATATCTTTGGCTCCTAGACAGTAAAGTGAGGCAAATCAGCATCAACTGGACACGTTTTTGGCCAAAATTAAAATATCAACAATTCACCAGTGTAGATGAATTGAAAAACAGATTCAGCAGAGCAGCTACTTATGAACCTAAAGGTTCCAGTTTGACTGTTTTTTCACTTCACTGGCAGGTTGGACATTTGTGTTTTCTGTTGGCTGTCACAAAGTCACAGCCAGAGCAGCTGCAGATTATCTGTGGTATATCTCTGGACAGGAACTCTCATCAGACATTAGTGAGTTATTTTCCACCAGAAGACACTTAATCACTCAACTCAGTGGCCAAATGAATTTATTTTACATGGTGCACAATTAAGTTTAGAAATGTTAAGAGTCATTGGCGATTAGATTGTTCATTGTTTTAAAGGTATACTATGCAGGAATAGAGATAAAGCGTAATGCGTCATACCCCGCCATGCCCACTGGGTTGGGAAACTAGCGGCACCTGAGTATGCAACTGAGTGGTAAAACGCTAACAAAGTGCCTGTAGCTAGCTACAAACATGACATATCAGCAATTAAATGTATATTTTAGCACCTTATGTCTCCCAGAGAGGGAGAGTAATAGTTAGCTTCAACCTCTACAGATTGTAGAGGTTGCTGCTAAAGGTACACTAAGTGTCAGGATCCCACAGTTTTTTCCCCCATTCTCTCAGCTGATCCCTCACTTCTGTATCCACTTTTGTCCTCTTTAAAGCTCAGTTTTTAAGTTCGGCAGTTTATGAAAACTTAGTTCTTAGTTCTTTACACTGTTGGTAGTGCATCCCATCACACAGCAGCTTTTAGGTTTTTTTCTGTTGTTGGTGAGCACAAGAAAAGACATGGAGGCACCTTTACTCAATACAACGTCAATGGAGAGCAGTAGATTGGTTTAACACCCCCCCCCCAGGATGGGGCTGGACTTAAATGTGCTCTGTCCCTATTGTGGGTTACTGTTTGTAAACAAAGCCCTAAAACTTTGTCCATCCTGCCTACACTGCTTGTGCGTATGCTGCAAGCTATGACTGTAGAAACGTTACATTTGTTGCAGTGGAAAAGTCAAGCTAACTATGCTAACTCGAGCTAACTAAGCTCCCAAAGTTATCAGGAAGCAATGTATGTCTAAGTAAAATATGTCATAATAAAGTAAGAGAATTAGTCACAGAAGAAATGCATAGCTGAAAAGAGAATCAGGGAAAAAAATTGCTTTATTTTATATTAAAGGTGATGTCACTGAGTTCATATCAACGCAGACCTGATGCATGAGGTCTTGTCAACCAAATTGCTGTGAATGTGGCCAGCAATGACCGAATTAAATGAGAGAAACTATATGATATACAGTCATTTATTAACTAAATTATTATCATTTGTGCTTTGGATAAGGAGCTCCGTCTTTTGTTGATGTAGACAACTGCACATAGGAGTGTGGTTCATTTGTTTTTCCAATACGAGACCTAGACATAGCATGCAACATAAATGGAGTAAATCTCATACACTGCTAAAGACACATCAAGCATTGGTCATGGTTGAGGAGGTATAGCCCTACCCAAAATCCCTGAGAAAGACCTGTGAGAAGGTGGTCAATAAACACAGAATCAGGTTTATCCAATATTTTGGACATTTATTGGTATGGAGGGATGATTAGTCTGAATGTCCTGCAGTGGGGAAAAAAAACTGAATAAAAATAATAAGTGTGCATGTTGCGTGTGGACTAGGCAGTTGAAACAAAGATCAGTAACAAGGTCCAAGTAAGAATCAAAGTCTTTCCTTTCTCTTTGATAGAAATAGCAGTGGATATTGAAGGCCTCGAGAAACTGACCAATGGATACATCTCCAGTGGATAAACTAGGTATCTTCTGACTTGATCTTCAAGGCAGTGTTTTTGTCCAATGATAATAGTTTTGCACTCAAGATATGGCAGGTTGAGACTCACTGAATTACATTTTTAACTTGTAGAATTTTAGAGCAGGCTGATCTGTTTGCTTCTTGAGGGATATGTGGCCTACCTGGTGGGTATATACCTTCATATGCATTTGCTAAGAAGCTATTGTGCAGATGAATTAAACATTTTACATAGAGATGGAAAACCCCCAATTCTGCACCCACTGAATGGCACATTTTCAGGAGGATGTGATCGAACAAAGGGAAATAGTCCCAGCCCTTAAAAAATTCCTGAATTGTGATAAAATCAGTCACAAATTCAGGTTGCATTCAGAATACATCCTTAAAGTGTCAAAGGAACAATTGCCCTCTGTCATTGACATAATTTATGCTTCTTTGTTATTCCCTCATGAAATTCATTTTCAGACTAAAATTAATTTCCTTGCAAGTTGTCTGAGCTCACCAATGAGACAGAGTGAGGAGCCTGCACGTCTGAAAGAAGCTCTTCCTTTTTAGACAAAGGAGCAAGTTTAGGTGGTTTCCCAAAAGCCTCCCCATGGCGGCCATGTCTAACTGGGAGAAAGCCTAAGGCAAAACCAGAACATGCTGGAGGGATTATATATCCCATCTGGCCTGGAAACGTCTTGGGTACACCCCCCCCTCCAAGTACCGATGGTACACCTGGGGGGAGCATATCTACTATATGTTCCCAGGGCTCTATCCTCCCCGGCTCGATATCGTCTTAGCATGACACATTAAGGGGATCTTTCAGAGGGTTTTATGTTCTCAGAAGTGTTTTTTCCCTGGATCAAATGTTCAGATCATGTTTCCCTCGGTCAGTATGTTGAAATTGCCCACCTAGTCCCTATATCTTACGGCCCTGAAACATACGCCCTCAAAGTTGACAAGTTAATGTTCAATGTAGCTGGTCTGATTGTGTAGTAAGATAAGTAAGAGAATTGCATCTTTGAGTGATTTGAACATTGAGTATATCCTACAGGTAGTCCCTGGCTGGTTTCGGATTATTGTGGTCTGAACATTTCATTGCAGCTTTTCTTGAAAAATTGCAATGCATGTTGCAAGGTTTTTAGGCAGGTTTTTAAATGATTGTTATTTGTTCTGTTGTGGGTTTTTTTTGTTTTGTTTTGTGTTTTGGAGTGAATTGCAGTGAAAGTGAGTCTTGCATTCAGACGCTGTTATTTTCAGTGTTTCACACAGAATTAGAATGTATTTGGGAAGGTGGTGGTGGTCGGCGCACCAAATACTGGGCCCTATGAATAATCCGTTTCTTTGGGCCCTCTGCCCCTCCTCTCTTGATCCATGTCTCTTTCATGCTCCTCTTGCTCCATTTCTTGCTCATTTGAAGCAAGACAGACCTTTGAGATTTAGGGTCAGCCAGTTCAAATTTACTTGTTGGGCTACAACGACTTGTTAGTTACAGTAATATTACTTTTTCCAGTAACGTATAACAAACTTCTATAGTAAAATTTTATTAATAACATTGCAGTTACCCCAAAACCAAGTAACTCATTACAACATCATTTTTGTCATCATCCCGCTACTGACTTGAAATACCAGCAGATTTACTTTTGTAATCGTTGCGCTGCACATGCATTTCACCTAGCAGCAAGCTTGTTTGGAAGATGGAAACGCTTACTTTAAGCAGCTGGAAATATTCCCTTTGCTTTTTTTGTCTGGAGGAAAGACAACTAGAGCAGTGTTGTTGCAGGTAGTGGTAATAAGGCTCTTTTGACCGTAAAAAATACGTCCTCAGATCTCCTGAAATATCTACTCAGAACGACAGCAAAACGCCATAAAGCTACAGGAAATCCATTCCATCAAATGTGAGCCCTCCTCGGCCACGGACAATGTCTGTAGCATTTACTTTTTAAACAACCAACACTAGATTTTAATCGTGTACACCTGGCGGCAAGCAACAAAGAGCTAATGAAGCTTGTGTCTGGATACATGGTGGATCAAATGGTGCTTATGTCCACGACTGACTTTCCATTTTCCAGAGAGCCTTGGGAAAATAGCGATCACAGGTTTGGTTTGATTTTCTTTGAAAACATGGGGGGAAAGGCAAGACGCAACTTGACAAGAATAAGGTATTAGACAAGAAAATGACCTGAAAATATTTTTTTTCTAAGGAAAAATGCCTAGAAAATGATGATGATAATTATTAAAATCATATATTCAGAATTATGCTACAGAAACAAATACAAACATGTACTTTTTAAATTTGCAGGATTTCTTTTCTGGTCATCTTGTTGTTTGTTTGGTTTTTTAAATTACTTTTTACTTTTTTTTTTTGCTTATTTTCAGGTAATTGTACTGTTCCTTTTTTTTCCAATTTCCTACTAATTTTTGGGCCATGTTTTGTTAAGTTGCTTATTGCTTTCTGCCAATGTTTTATTTATTTTTTATTTTTCAAATTCAAACCAATTTGCTCTGGTTTTAAGAAGTTAATTTGAGTTACTTCGTAGACAGATATGAATGTGTGTTATTTTAAGGCTATACAGATCTGGGGAACATAGGACCCTGGGAATGAGTCCTCACTGGGGCTGTAAACTGCACAGTGCTGCAGGGTTCACAAAAATATGTTAACATCTGTATTCTCTCATTCAAAAACAATATCCGCTGTTCAAAACAAACAATAGCAGAGGGATTATTGTCAGTTAAGGTAACATATTTTACCTCAAAATACGTCAAACGTGTGGCTTCTAACCTTGGCCCCTAAAGGAAAAAGGGTTTGAAGTTAAAGCACAGAGAAGTCTTACCAATGAATAACCAACTGGTTTAAACCAAGTGCAAAATATCCAGCTGCAACTTATCCTATCTGCAAATATCATTCTTTCCTCCCACTGGTTTCAAACAACAGCCTCGGGCTAACAAACACATCTGAGTTCATAGACAAATAGAACTGAGGCCAAACACAAGCCATCAGCTTTCTGCCACTGATGAAAGCTCCACCTGCTGTGCCATGTTTGAATACAAAGCCCAGTGATACGGGCAGCCAAAATTCAAACTCCACTGAGGCCGAAATAATGGGGTGCGGTGGTATCTTGGGGCTCTTTAGTGAGCAGATTGGTGTTGATTACCTCTGCTAAATAATTAAAATAAACAGGTTTACAGCATTTGAAGTGAACTGAAGTGTAGACTGAAAGTGCACCACTCAATCATTAAAGTAATGTATTAACCACACTGTGGCTGTTATTGCTGTGAAAAATATGCATAGCTTTAATGAGCACTCTACAAAATCATGTGTATAGATTTTCATAAGCCGTTCACCAAAGCAGGGCTCTTCCACAGCTGCGAGGTGGATACAAAACTGTCTTTGAAGCTCTCAGCCGTCTGCTCACTGAAGACACTTCTTAGTCGTACCGCACAATCTGTATTAGCCTTCACACCTGTTTCGGCATAACTTTTACATCCTCTGTCTGTTCTGTGAAAACCAGATAGAACCAGATGATAGAGGCCATCATAACAATGCAACTCACCAAAGTTATAAACATAACCAAGCAGCCGTAAATACACACATACACATTTTTGACTTAAGATGGGTTGGATGTTTATACTGACGGTTGCCAATTATCTCTGTGTCACAGAGGACGGCACACACCTACACAACACAGTCCACTGGCCTTCATATTAGCAGTTAGATATGGGATGGGAAAATAACATGAAAATGTCTCATCGAAATGTTAATGTGAGGAGTTTGTACAGAAGCACAAAAGACAAGTTAAAAAGAAGAAAGAGCAAAGCAGAGATAGAGATCAGTTGTCTGTGTGGTTAAAAAAAAAGAGCAAAAAAAAAACAGCTTTGTCACGACATATGGTTTCCTTATTCTATCAGCATCTGTCACTGCAATAATAATGCCTGTTATCCTCCGTTTCTAGAGGGACGTTGCTCCAAAAGAATAGTCCAAACAGCACATGCAAATCATTACCCTAGTTGCAAAAAAAGTTTTCCCTCTAATTTCTCAAAAACCATGCATATCAAACAAGAGAAACTTTTGCTGACGCACAGAGCAGCAGACAGCCACCATGCTGTAGTTTCAGATAATTCAGCACAGTTTGAATCTGCACGAATCACAATAGTCAATATTCAAAATAAGAACACATTCCCCCTTTCTTAACTCCCACAGGGTTTGCCTTTGTTGTGCGATTGACAGGTTCATTAATTAGCTGCTTAGAATAGTGACTTGCTGGCCTCTGTGTGGTGCTGAGCAGCGCTCCACAAGAAATAGAGCAGAAGGAGGCGCCTGCTTAAATAGAGATTTCAACATAAAAATTCAAAGCTAATGACCAGTGGCGTACAGAGTGTGTATAAAGGGCAAGACAGGAGACGGGGGGAGGGGCACCAAGCTGCTCTGCACAAGCTGGGGGTGTTGTTGGTTCGGGGTAAATTTTGTCGTAAAATCACATTACAGTGACACTTGAACAAGGATGAGGGGCAGAACAGAGGGTCACCTGACCTCACCCAGGAGACAGCTGTGCTTCACATACAGACGCTAAAGGATACGTCTCATAAAGACACTAAAGGGTGCCTTTAGTATCTGTAACAACCAGAGAGGCGTGACAAAGCATTGGTATTTCACGACCTGGGGCGAGGACGTGTTTAGTTTGGGACATGTACTTAAAAATCGAATTTATTTCCATCACTGCTTAAGGAGCATTGCTCTTCCTCTGGTGCTTCATAAACAAAATCTTTTCATCATGGGATGCAGTGTTGGCATTTGTGGAACTCAGCATCAGGTGTGTTTCTCCTCATTAATTATAAGTTGGCAGTGATAGCACATTTGATATTGTTAATTAGTCAAGTAGACCACACACATTTTACTTTTAAAATCATAGCCGTGGGCAGGCTTAATACCAAGCAGCTTAGTGGCATCTCTGAGTGTCATATTTCCATTTGCTGTTCCTTAGACAGAAAAATACACTTATGTACATCACAAAATACCACCCTTATTATTGCCCTGAATAGTGGTTTGTTACTGTGTTGAATCAATTTGTTGCACATGGCGTAAAGCTGAACCTGCTCCAACCTGTATTTATTGTCTGTCAATATTCACCTAAACGTCGATAGAAAATAAATATCTCCTACTCTGTTACACTCTATCATTTAGAAAGGTAATTTTTGGACTGTAATCATATTGCCAAAAAATTTTGTTATCACTCTGCGTCCATCAGATACAGATTCTGAAAATACAAAGTGGAGTTGCTACTTGTCCGTAATGCAAAAGGATGAGTGCACAGGGGTCAAAAACAATCACCATCACCACTTCTACCAGCATGTGTCTCAAGGGCGCGTCCATCAGGGATGTTGAACAAGATACATTTGGTGCAGTCCTCCATCTGGTGCCTGCAGAGACCTCGTTCAATGAGCTGCAAAGATCATCTGAAACCTGACTTCTCTTGTTTAAAGTTAAAACTTGCCATCATACTGTAGCTGCCTTAAAACCGTGTGATAGCATTATAAGGCAAAACAATGGACCTTGCACTGCCCTTGTCCAGTAAACTGAGGTATAACAGCAACTCTGACATGTCATACCTTTGTAAGTCAAGGGCAACTCATGATCGTATTGCAGCTGTTAACTCATCCGCTTCATCCCAGTCAGCATTGTTTGTGCTTTATATGTGCTGTAGCCCCTGAATTCTCTCCTCATCCCCACTGGTTCATGTTGCACTTCACGCCATGACAGTGGTAACGACCACTTGCCCTTCCCAAAGTCGTAGATGTTATGAGTCAGCAATCCAGTGTCACCGTGAATGAGCGGGCGACTGCAATGAGAGCATGCTGAATTTTAAAAGCATGATGGTCTAGGCAAGGGCAGGCCGGGGGGTTAGGAAACTGTAAGGTAAGCATGTCAATACTTGTCACGTGTGCATGGCCGGGTTTGGCCATGCTGACATTGGGTGTTTTGCATCCTTTATTTCTGTGTCCATCTCAGGGCGCCGAAGGACATCAGTCGCATTCACAGGTTTCAAATGTGTCACAACCTTGCTGTTGATGTTGCTGGGCCTTATTTAGTTGTACAGTGCATAAAATCTCATATGCAACAGCAGAAACGACAGACAGAGTACTCTGCTAAGCTCAGCTCCCTTTATTCTGTTTATACTCTGCTTTAAAAAAGCGGCACAATTTATCACATAAATGAATAATTTGCACTCATTCAGAGCTGTGTTTCAGAGTCATTTGAGCCAAATTAACTGGCTCATATATACAAACAAATTCTAGGCACAAGATATCTCATGGCTCCAGGGCTCTGGCACAGGACTCTGTATGGATCTACTTCTGACAGGATGTCCTTGTGCTTGAGTGTCTGTGTGTACTGTATGTGTGTGCATGGGCATGCGTGTGCACACAATGGGCCAAAGTGAAACCCAGAACAAATAGAAACTTGGCTTCAGTTTTGTGCCCTAGTGTGCTGGACTCAGAGGTCTCTGAAGAGCTTTTATTGCAACAGATCAAAGCATTAGTTTTCTGTGCTGTCAAGGACACAGTAAATAGATACAATACAATCTAGTTTTTGACATTAACTGCAAATGTTACTGTTGGACTGTTGTAGCATTTGTGGCATCTTATGTATAAAATAGGAGATACAAAAGAAGCCATTTCTTGACACAAAAGCAAATTTGGATTTTGAGGATTCAAACTTAATGAAAAGCAAAATCCAACCCAGTCTCACTCCCTACTCTAAATGTTGACATTGGGCAGTGGCCAATGGTGTTGACACACCGAGGAACCCTTTAGTGGCAGTACATATTTTGGCACTCCAGTGAACTACTGTGGTGTAAAGGGTGAGGAAGTCCATGTAGGGCGGGCAGGAGTGAACGTAGATGGATCAAATAAAGTCTAGACTTTCACCAGGGAGCATGCCATGTGAAGCTTAAATGTCAATAAAGTTATTTTAAAACAGCTTAGTGTGCTAGCATGTGTTGCATATTATGCTGGTGATGTATGTCACTTGAGGTTACAATACTTCAGTAGGAAGCATACTGAATTTAGGCCAAACCATGATATTTTTTCAAAACCTAACCTCTGACTTTTGTTGCCTAATCTAATGGAAGTAAACCTATTTTTTTAGGTTATTTTGAAAAGACACAATATACTGTATGTAACCAACATAAATTTACAAGTTATCCCTGAGCATTCAAAACTGATGCTGGAGGGGCACGAGAGTGATTTAATTTGATTTGATGTTTGTAAAGTTGGAAGTGAGAATGTGTTTTTATGAATGAGTTTTTAAAAAAATAATATTTTTTCAAAGGAAAGGGTCCTATAATACACTTATTTCAGGAAAATGATTATACCTGGGGTTGGATCTATTATTATCTGAACTAGATGATAGATCCATATTCTCTGGTAATATGATTCAGTGTAGTATATTGTGAATAAATGAGTAGTGATGTCGCATTCAAAACTTCCCGCTGCAGATCCACACATTACAGATCTAATTCTGGACAGTCGAGCTGGCTCTGTAAACTATTTTCATCATGCGCTGCTGTGTGTGATAAAAACATGGCCATGTTTGTTATTCTTTGTCACATTTAAATTGCAGTTCATCTATCATTATTTTATATGTTGGCCAAAGCTGCGTAGCTCTAGATCTTAGACCAGGATGACTTTGGTTGTGACGGTTTAGAATGTAATGTTAGAAAAAAACATTGGATCTGTGCAAGTGATTACAAACGCTGTAGACCTGGCCATTAACCCTTTGAAACCTCAATAAATGCAGAGATGGCAATGAGTAACTTAACTAGAAATTAACCCAAATTTTCAAGAAATTAGTTTAGTTTAAAAAAAAAAATCACTACTTTTTTACATATATTTTAAAATACTCTTTCTTTCTTTCAATCTTATTTTCAGGTCATGTCCTTGTCATCTTTTCTTCTTGTAGTTTGTGGGACATTTCTTGCAAAGTTACTCATTCCTTTTTTCCCCTTTTTTTTAAAAAAAAAAAATGAATCAAAGCAATTTTTAAAGTTTCAAGGTTTATATGCTTGTGAAAGACATCTGAAAGCACCATAAGCCTGACATCAATCCAGGTCTGAAAGGGTTAAAGGAATACGCCACATAAAATATATCCTTTTAGTGCTGTAGGCTTGAAAGGTTGAAGGTTTAAAAGGTGGTAGTTTCGTTCTTCACAGATAGCAGCCACTATGGTCAGCCTGTCAGTTCCAGTGGCAGCAAGTTTTCATGCACAAAAAAAGGATCAAAATGTCTGAAGAAACTTCTCAAACCATTCCTGCAGCAGCCTCTTTGCTGCCCGTATGCATGTCCCTGTGGCCCAAATCCTCCGAGGACGTGTGCCCTATGCAAGGTTTAGTCTATTTGCATTTGTTTTCCCTGGTGAGCAATTTTTACTTCTACAAAAAATAAAAAACAACCCAAAATTGTATTGTATTACTTTTCTTTTCACTTTTCAAAGCATTTCCATGTACCATTTATCTGAATGAGTAATATCAGCACCACTTCCCCTAATGTAATACATCTACCACCTTTCCCGCAGAAGTGTTTCACCGGTTTCTCCTGTTAGACGTTAGATGTGATCGTGGCTAGAGTTATTCACCTAGCTAAGATTATTCACCAAGCGCTAGCCTGTTAGCCCCCCTGCAAATAAAAGATATTATAAGATATATTCTATCTTATGGCATCTTATGGTTGCCTTATACACTATACACATTTTTGTGTCATATCCTTTCTAGATTCTGAAATTTTACACATGACGACAGGTGAGATTCAGCCTTTTCCATCGAGACTTGAACATGAAAATATGCATCAAACTCCAGAACTGACAGCAACCGTGTTCACAGAAAGCTTTTAGGCATCACCTTTGAAATGATAGATGTTTCCCAGACTTTTACCCAGAGGTGAAAAATGATCAGAGGGTGATTTAACAGCACACAGCTTTTCGCAGGTCATTCAGGCACACGGCTGGATGTCAGCTCTGTAGTCATTTCTGTGGAGTTGCAAAACTGATGTGGCATGAGTCAAGCCCCCTTAAAAACAACTGTCACTACAACCTGGAGAACATTATTCAGGCATTATGATAAGAAATCACTTTATTAACCATTCATACAGGTTGAGAGCTCTCAGTGTGATTTACAAAGTGGTCAAACAACCACCTACTGCTGTCCTTACATCATGCTATTGGCTGCCGCTGTAGTGTTAAAAGTTGTTTAATTTTTCACTTTTGTCTCACACACACACACATACACACACACACACACACACACACACATTTGTGTAATACAGTAAGACATAAAAAAGCGTGGCACCTAATTTCATCTTTGATGTATGTAACACTAAAAGCGGAGAAGCCATGAGTTGACACTTTGACTTCTAACTCCAATAATGAGGCAGCGAACAGATGTGACAGTAAGCACAGCTTGACGAGGAATCGGCTGAAAAAGATCGAAGAGGTGACGAGTAGCATCAAGGGTGATTTTGTGCTGAGAAGGTGAAGGTATGCACCTTACATTATAAAGATGAAAGCTGATAACTGCAGAATGAAACAAGGCTTGTGTCAGTGTTAAAGATATAATCGAACGCTTAATACATGCGCACGCTCAGTCTATTTTTATTACAAACTGCTGCACGTATGCAACAAGGTAATTATTGCATTTTATCTAATCATACAAAAACAGGTTGAGGCTGTTTACACATACATTTGCTCATCATTAGATCATCACAAAAGATCATGTTGTATTTCTATGTACTATTTTACATTACTGTCTGAGCCTTTTCTTCTTCTTCTCCTTTTTCTCCTTCCTCTTCTTCTTCTTCTCTTTCTTCTTCTTCTAATTGTTAGCTGTGGAAACAGCTCAGTGCATTGTCTCTGAAAGGCAAACTACTGCATGTCCCGGTAGCATGCTAGAAACATTTTTTAAAAAAAAAACAAACAGAATCCACTGACACCAACCATTACTGCTCAAAATATCTGACCAGTATATAGATGAGAGCACCAAACACCACATAGAGCATTTTGGGGTTTTGACCACACAAGTAAATAGGAAATAGACAATATGATGGTGTTGTGTGATGCTGCTGAAGGCAGAGAAATTGGGATTAAAGCATAAACATTGGTCAAACACTTGAATGGCAGAGTGCATCTCAAATCGCACATATGCTCTCTGTTAGATCAGCCCTAGGAATTCTGTTTGTGTTGGATGATTCAGCAGCACACAAATGCATGTCCAATGCCAACAGTCAGTGCCAATGTAGGAAGCATCTTTATGCAGTGGGGTGGAAAGTTAGGCCGTGGAGGTCGGGGTGGTGGAGGGGTGAGTGGAACGTCCAACTGTCATGCCAAAGAATGCAAATTGTGTCCCATCAAAAACAAACAGTTCATCCTCGCTTTTATTTTGTCCAACCTGTAGCTCTTGCTGATATGTGTCAGAAATTTGTATGCCTCCACGCTGACAGTAATGGCAGAGGCCAAGGGCGTTATGTTTTTGGGTTGTCCGTACGTACGTCTGGCATGTTCTTGTGAACGCCATATCTCAAGAAGTTCTTCAGGAATTTCTTAAGGAATTTCGTTAGATTTGACAAAAACATTCACTGCGACTACATGATGAGATGATTAGATTTTGATGGTCAAAGCTCAAGGTCCCTGTGACCTCATAAAAACATGTTTTTGGCCATAACTCAAGGACCTTGGGTACCATTTTGAAACTGTGCTGATTGTATAGATCTTCTGTGCTGCTGGACTGAAAATGTGTGTGAAGCATCCATGTTTTTTACAGACATGGATGTAAACTGCTAGTGTAACTTTTAACGTGACTGGTGCCCTGAGGCAAACATATATCTAGTTTTGTAAATAATTTCATCTGTGTCCTTTTCTATTTGTTTAGTTGGTATTTTGCCAATAATTGTGTTTTAATTTGACTTGTCAAGGGACTGCTCTGGGACAATACTTAAATTTTGATTATGTTTTTATGTATCTTGGACATAGTCTTGAAAAAAAGAAATTGATCTTTGCATGCCTTTCTTCATATTCAGCACAAGTGCTTGTAAAAGGCATCAACAAAATTGATTTCAATCCAAGTTCTAAGGGGTTGACCTTTTGAACGCATCCTACAAGGTACAAGGTAGATTTATTGTCATTTTTCTTAAACGTTGTTTAAGAAGAAACATAACCATCACATTAGACACTGCCACTTTTATGCAGCACCTACACTTGTGACACAAGAGGAAGTCTGACAGCATATCAGACATTGATATGATAACTTGGAAATGTGAAGTGGATAGTAATCAGGGTGGTCATTTTCTGCTAAGTTAAATTGGACGCACCCTTTGTTTCAACTTCCCTAACCCTTTGTTTGACCTTTCCCCATCCACGTAATGTACGAAAACTGTACAAATACTCTGAGAATTTGTTCTCTCTTCTACTGTCACGATCAGACCCCTGGTAATGCAGATGCCCTTTTACAAAAATCTGCTTTAACCCTTTAAAACCTTAGCAAATTTGCTTGATTTTGTTTTAAAAGATGAGGATGAAAGCAGTAAGGAACTTAAAAAGAAATTACCCCAAAATTAGCAAAAATGAATAAATAAAAGAATATACAAAAAAGCACAAGAAAATTTGATGAAAAATTAAAAAAAAAAAACAACAACAACAAAAAAGTAAAAAATAATTTTAAATCTATATTTATGAATAATAGAAGTACAACTATAGTTTTTTGGACATTTTTCCCTAGCTTAAAAGAAAGAATTCAAAGTATCCTAATTTTATGAAATTTGCAGAAAACGTCTTTCTAAGTTACTCAGATGTTTTTCCATGATTTATAAAGAAAGCAAACCAATTTGCTCAGGGTTCAAAGATTGAAATACTTGTGAAGGCATCTGAGTGCAGAACAAGAAAAGTGATGTCAATCCAGGTTTCAAAGGGTTATGAAAACTGACAAAGACATTTTCTGCTTTCTCACTTTCTTGATCTCTCCTTATAAATATATTCCTACAACTGTCAATACTGGAGGGAGTACCAGTCCACATGATGACTCTCTGTAAATCTGTGGTTGGAGTTGGAAACACATCAGGCTGTATCACTGTAGAGGCTCCTTGTGCAAAACTTAACACATTTCCCCTCAGCCACAAAAATATTCATTCCTCTTCTGTGCCTGTTTTAGTTTGTTTTTTCTCACACTTTTCACAAAAGTACCAGAGGGGTTATTAGTGGGTGTATCACAACCATGTTAACAGGATAATTGCCGGGGTTGTTTAGTTTGTGCACCTGTGTACAAGTATCACATACAGATAATCGCTGTGCTGAGAGTTGGACATTTGTACATGCAGACATGGCAACATAATTAATCACCGGAATACATTTTTAGTATTTTTTCTGTTGTGATCTAATGTAAGTCGTGGTTATTGTGTGGATAATTACATTTTACTGCTTCAACAAAAAACTGCAGTTACGGAATCATGAGCACTAATTATAAGCTTTACAAAGTAATTAGAAAAACAGACTACTAAACAACAAAGTTGAGTGCAGCTCACTGTTCTGCTTTGGCAGAATTGTCACTATATGCTCCTAATAACAGGCACTCACCATGCATGGACTGGCTGGAATATTTTCTGCAGTCTGCTGCTGTGAGGCTGCATGATATCACTTCAGATGTGACCTGCTCAGGTCTGCTTTTATGTACTGCAGCAGGATATAATTTACTCCCTCCTGTGGCCTGCACACACATTTGTGTACTGAAGGTAAAGAACATCAATTTACTTGTGAAACAAGGTTATATTGTTATGTCATCTTCTTCCATGAACATTTTAAATTAAAAGTGTTGACATAGTGTTTACTCCACGTACACCCTAAGTACAAAGTGCATCTTTGGTCTTTTAAACGTGCACCATAAACTTAATTAAACACTGTAGTAGTGTTAAAGATTAAGATGAATGTGGTTACAGTATTTGTGAATGGCGCTATGATGTATTAAAGTGTGGCTCATTGCACACCAGTAACAAAGTAATATCTCTAATGTATTAACGGGCATAATGCATCATCAGCTTTAGCTTAGAAACATCTGCCACACTTCCACTGTATGCCCTGATTGCTATCGTCTGTTGTCCATCTCACACACACACACACCTAACAGCAACCATTGCATAATGTGTTAGGTAACAAGCAGTGCCAGGCTTTTTTTTTTCATTATAGTTCATGCCAGTTTACCAAATCACTGTGGCTGTTATCTCATCTTGACTTATTGAAATGAATGACTCTTTTGTACACAAAATGCAATATCCAGCTATATAAACCTCACCTTATACAAATTACACAGTCTAAACTGGTCGGCGACAGTCTTATACTGTGTCTGTGACAGATGTGGTGAGCTAAGGGGAGACACTGCCTTCCATTCATTTTCTATGAGGAGCAGCGAATTACTGAAGCAAATCATGATGGGATTTTCACTGGTACAGTTGGGCTGGGCAGGAGGTAATGTTTAATTCAATAAACTGTGACCCCTGGGAGAAATGTGGCATGGTAACCAATTACACCTGAGATATGACATGTATTTTTTTTTTTTTTTTTGGCATTTTAGCCTTTATTAGACAGGACAGATCAGCGGGCGTGAAAAGGGGAGAGAAAGGGAACAACATGCAGCAAACGGCCCAGAGCGGGAGTCGAACCCGAGGCAGCTGCGGCAAGGACACTGCCTTTATTCATGGGGCGCCCACCCCATGAGCTTACAGTATAGTAAGTGTTTCCTGTAGAAAAAGTGCTGGGAAAAACAATAGTAGCATTGCGAGGACAGAGGGAATTGGAGGAAAATGTGTGAGTTGTTAAATGAGGCTGAATTAATTTTTATGGATCTAGCCGTGGCCAGAGGCAGTTGTCTTTGGATTGTCCGTCCCATTCATATGCAGGCGATATCTCAAAAATTCCTTGAACACATTTCTTCAAATTTGGCACAAAGTTCCACTTGGACTCAACGATAACGGATTATATTTTGGTGGTCAAAGGTCAAGGTCACTGTGACCTTGCATCAGTGCCAGTTTTGTGAATGAGATATCTCAAGAACACTTTTGGAAAATTTCTTCAAACATCCACTTGGACTCAAGGATGAGCTCATTAGATTTTGGTGGTCAAAGGTCACTGTCACTCACATAACGCCTTTCGGCTGTAACTCAAAAATTATATGCTAACTAAAACAAAATTTCACACAAATGTCCAATAGAATAACATAATGATGTGATGATTATATGCAAAAGGTAAAAGGTCAACTTCATTCTGACATTATAATGTCTTTTGGCCAATATTCACAGACATTTTGCCAGATACTGAATTGATGACACTAACGTTGAAATTATGCTGATTGTAAAGTGCTTTTGTGCTGTGGGGTTGAAGATGTGTATGAAGTATCCATGTTTAGAATTTTCCATATTTCCAGTTCATGTTTGAGTTGAATTTTGGTTGTAGGCTGGCACAAAGTTGCAGATGTTTTATTTTACAAACGTTGTTTTTCGTTTTGTTTGCACTTGCAGGACACTGTTGAATTGACAAAAACATGGATCACAGTGCTCAAGCAGCTAGAGTGGAGTGGGAGGCTTGTTTGGTGATGAACCAAATGTACCGTCATCCCTCATGGTGTTAGTTATGCTGACTAATACAGATTTATCTAAACAAGAATAAATCATTCAACTAAGCTTCAGCCTTCATGCATATCTGACTCGTCCATGTGAAAGATCACAGTGTGCTGACAGGAGGTCATTATATCAATTATAAGTATTTGTCCGTGTGCATACCGTGTTGTATGAGGTCATCGGATCATCTTCTGCATGTGAACCTCGGGGCCTAAATACTAATGCCGCTGGTTGAATTCCAGCTGTCAAAACATGATGTCACGCGCCTGTGCTCTGCAGTTAACACTCGGGCGCTTTCCCAAAACGGCTTCTGAGCCACAGACCCTTCACTATGGAGTGTTACTCAGTATGAAGTCAGACTTGCAGGTAGACTGTGGGATGAACTTGTCACGCTCTGTCACCAGGAAGAAACTCCTTGGATACCGTTACCCAATTTAACAAAAGTCTGCTTTTTCAGCTACTTTAGTTCATTTGCTTAAAAGTTTGAGCCCAAAAATCATCCAAAACTTTTGGCATGTGCAAAAATAGATTCTTTTATAAATGATTGATGGACTGAATAAGTATATTTTTGGTCTTGGCAACAGCAGCTGAAAAAACAATCTCACCTCATGCTTTTTTTTGTAAATTCTGAAATTTATTTTTGACAAGTCACAAACAGGAGTCATGGAAATACCTGTCCCGTTTTACTCTCTTCTCTTCTTTAACTTGACATCTTCCTCCTGCACTCCAGATCCTCTCATTTCACACCTGTTCACCAGTTTCCCTCCTTTGCCACTCACCTGTTCCTGCTCCTCCTTACCCAGCTAGCCCCATAAACCTGCCTGTTGACTGCAGTCACTTGCCACATTGCCTTTGTTGTAATGTGTCAGAAGTTCAAGCATGTGGTTCAACTTTGCATAGCCCTCTTGTTTGCCTGTTTAAGCATGAGTGCCAACTGCAGATTGGCCTGTTGACTCAGACAATAAGGCTGGTGTAATTTTTTAGTTTATTTCTATTTTCAACAAATCCTGAAACAACAATGTGTCAGTTCATTTCTCAGTACTTTTCTTCCCACTGTCTGTGGCAAGCAGCTTCGATTTTCTACTGAGCATGTTAATCCGGAAAGTCACAAAAACACAAAAGGAAATTCTGTTTTTAAACAGGCTCAGTACTTTTCCAAAGCAGCTGGGCACTAGTTTTTTAGCAAACCATACTTAAAACCTGGAGTAAATAGTGATTTGCTGGGGACTGTATTCACTCGTTGATTAAACGCATTTGCCTAGCAGGTGCTTGCGGCAGCTCGCTGTTGTTTGTGTGGTCGGTTTAAAATAAACTAGAGTGGCGCCATCCTTTATAATGACAAAGCTTGTCTCTTGACTCACTGATGTGTTTTTGATTGTTTTTAGAATCAGCAGAGTTCTATGGCACTGAGAAGTAATTTATATCAGACTTTAGCTGCACAATACTTGACAGTATAAATTGGAAGTTGATTTGGTCTTTTCAAGATATATGATGACACCATTGGGTCAGATTTAAATTTATGGTACTCCTCCATTATCTGTTCAAAGTTCAAGGATGTTGCCCTGTTCAGTCTCCCCAGACTTCGTCACACTTGGCGCACACACTTTCACAGTTTTAATTCTGTCTTTCTGTGTTAATTAATCATTCATCTCTTATTATACACCAAATATATGTTTAAAAAAATAAATATCAGAGTGTTTTCATAGCGGAATTCCTGTTTTTTCTCTCTCTTTGTAAAACCCAGGCCTCCAAGAAAGCCGCTCAGGCTTGTTTCCAATTTTTCCCAGCGGTCACTTGCAGTATTGCAGAAAAAAAAGCATTTTCCCCATAGGCCACCATTGTAAAAGAAATGTCTGTAAACTTGACATACATACATACTATGACAATACACTGGGTAAAATGGTTTGAAATGTTTGATGAGCGTTTCTAAGAGGTTGTTCAATCAAGGAATGTCGCAGATAGCAGAGCAAATATGGAGAGAGACATGAGTTTGGATATTGTCACATGTTGAAGCTTTGTCAGTGGACTTACAAATCTACATATTACGAGTGTCTGCATCTGTTTTTTATGCTCCAGGACGCTGCTACCGTGATGTCAACAAATGCACATGGTGGGATGACGTGGCACATGGTTGTGTTTAGGCAACAACAGCACGTGCAACAACATCACAGATGGTTAGTTTTAGGGCAAGGAGGCACGTGGTAAGGTGTAGAAAAAAACATCACATTCTAACAGAAAGCAAACACCGAACTCCTGCATCAGAGTCCGGGTTAGTGGGCTCCCCTCCCCTCCCGCCCACCCTATATGACGTCAGCACTACAACCTGACGCGGTGCTGACAGATTCCATCTGGCGGCGTTTTCAAGTGATGCTGCCCGTGTGCATATCAGTTGGATGCAGCAGGTGCGCTTAAGCTATCTGCCCTTGATAATAACACCGGGACCCATTCTATCCAGTCACATTCTCAGCTGGAGCCGCCGAATGGCATTCGAAAAGTGCCTTGCACTAATGCCAAAAGCACTGACCGGTCTGTGCTATTTGATGAGTTCAGAATGATAACAGGCTGGGATATCAGTGGGCAAACCTTTGTTTTCATTTTCAGAACAGTGTGGCTGAGGGATTATTCATTCATCTCTCCTCCTGATGTAACAGCAAGGGAGGACTGTAGCCAACAGTCTGCTCAGCGTATCGCGCTAAACTCAGTACCCATTTTTTAGTAGTTAATGCAAAGGATTTGATTTAAATCCTCCCGTTAACGGCATACTGTTTTACTGGGAAATATGTCATGGTACAGAAGCTGAAAATGCACAAACTTTTTTTTCTAGGCACAGCAAACTCTCCCCACCAAACAGGCGAAGTGAATAAGATGAGTGTGTAGGCTAAATTGAGACAGTGCTGCAGATACAGAACAAAAGACATGTGCGGTTGCTCAGAGAAATGCATATATTTATTTTAATTTATTTATATATATGAACAGTCTTATTATTTTGCCTCCTTGAACATCTGTTAGGAGAAGGAACACCGTGTGCAAAACAAAAAGTTTCATATTCATGTGTTGTGCAGGCTTCAAGGAACATGGCATATGCAGATGATATCAATTGTGTGGCAAAGACACAGAGTGAGTGGAATTGGTAATGCGCTCATTAGAAAACGGGTGGCAGAAATCTCATTAGTTTTGACCATTTCATAATTAGACAGGGGATTTATTATTAATCAGGCCATTAAGCATGGAGAGGCTCAGTCTTGTCCCGTGCCCCTTCCCAGTCTCCATGCCACAGCTCCTGTTCATGGGCTTGATTGACATTGCCAGGGGTGTGACTGTATGAAAATGAGACCTCAGCTGCTTGACCTTGGTATAGGCAGAATACTAAAAGGACAAAATGCATGCGTGGAAATCCAACTTCCCTCACAATGACAAAGGGGAGATATGCTTACAAGAAGTTTACCTGGAGGTTACCTGCCTGTTTTCAGAGCGAACAAGCTGTCAGCTCAGTTGCTGTCATCATATTTATATTTCAACACTCATGCAAGGACACATAAGCCGGCAGCTTTACAGCAGCCTGCCTCCTCAACTCTGTTTTAGGTCTTTATCCGAAGGCCTGTGCTGTTATCCAGTTACACCACATTATGAATTAATCCTCCTCAGCTGTCTGACCCAGAATCTTCCCTCCGCTGTGCCAGTGTGCATGCTGCTTTCTGAGCCTGGTCATTTGTTTTATCAGTGACCCTTATTAGCCGAAGTGGCCTTTCACTTTACAGGGATGCAAAAAATTCTCTCTCGCTTTTCCAAACATCCATCTATTGTAACTGTGCCACACTCCCGGGTCAGCAGCTCATGTAAGCAGACATACTTCCACTCCTTGCATTGTTTGGTCTTCTCTGCACCCTCTGAATAGATCTTTATTTTCCCTCCTTCAGCTTTGTTTACTCTTTCTGTCACTCAGTTACCCAGGCTGTTCTCTGGCGTACCTTTTTACAAATACACTCACTTCTCTTCACAGCAACATCTGCTCTTGAACTGCTGGATCGATAGATGACTTCAAGAAAATCCTGTGACCGCTGTACAGTTCAGCTTTGTTACAGCTTGTCTCAGTCAAGTGATCCCTGTTCTATTTGTTAATTCAGGGCAGTTCAGAGTCAACATTGTGGAGATTTAGCACCATCCAATTCCCGTGTGTTGTAGATTATAAAGTAACTGACACTGCCAGAATATAAAATGTTAATAGTGCAGTAAACGAGCGCTGAACGAGCCCTGCGGACACACGCTCAGGAAGCCCAACAGTGGCAGTAGTCCCTGATGCTGGCTCCAATGCTGCATCATGTTAGTTGTACTATTTGTGTAGTTCAGCACCCTCGTGCAATATTTGCAATATTTTTGTCTTTTCTGTTATCTTCCTGGCTTTATTTCTTTATTACTTGAGAAAGCTCAAATGCTACAACACCCCTTATTTAAAACTGGAGGGTGCATCTTCTCTTTCAGTATAACGCCTGTCGCAGAGCCTTTGTTTCGTCTTATTTACGTTGGTGAGTTGTCTCTAGTCTTGGACATGATGTAGGACGTTGAACAAGTAGTGACGTCGAGCAAGCGAAGTTCAAAAAAAGTATTGCGGTTCATTTGTCATTTCACCTATTTGAATCTCATATATTTTGTATTGATTTTTAACTGCCTTGTAATTCATCGTTACATCCTTACTTGAAAGAGATTTAAAATTACCACAAAGAGAGGAAAAATTACAACAAAGAAACATAAAATGACTTCAAACAGACAGAGACAGGAATACAAAAAAGAGATTTAAATTTATCACAAAGATATGAGATAAAACATCTGCATAGATTTAAAACAACTGTAAAAACACAAAGAAAATACCACAAATAAATTCAAAATGACTACAAAACAGAGGCAAAAAGATGGAAAGCAACCATAAAAAGTTGCTAATGATTACAAAAATAGGGGAAAAACCCATAAAAGACAAAACAGACCAAAAACCACACAGAGATGCATAACGGCTACAAAAAAAAATGACAACAAAAAGAGGCTAGATAACTTTAAAAATCTGTTTGTCTTTGCTCAGTAGTAAGAGAGGCGGTGGAGCCATCTGTATTTCTGACCATTTCTGACCATAAATCATGCATGCAAATAAGGTTTTGCTGTGTATAAGAACAAACTGTACAGAAGAAATTCAAGCAGAAACACGATTCATTTAGTTTCATTAAAATGTTCATGCTGTTTTCTTCATTTTCTCTCTTGCTTTCTTTTCTGTTAACATATAGAGTGCATTCATTACAGCTTCCTCCAGGGTCACATTGTTGTTTATGCCATGTTCACCAAAGCAAACATCCAGGCGCCTTCCTGATTGGGCATCAGTAATCAGATGCGCCATTAGCGCCATTCATAAAATAAGGTCCCCTCAATGAAAATGAAAATTATGTGCATGTGCGTGACTGGACAAAGTAAATTAGTGAGGCTGTGCATTTGCCATGAATCAATTCCTGCAACAGTGTCATATGATATTACATCTCGGGGGCATTATAAACGTTTCCGTCCTACACAAAGTGGCTGCAAAAATCTCCTTTAAATAACAGTAAAAAAAAAAAAAAATGTTAAAGCTGGATTTCTGAAGATAAATGCACTTTATTTACTTTGAGGGATAATCAGCGCGTCATTTGCATTGCAGTTTCCCTTTCCATTTAATTTCCAGAAGCATTTCCTAAACTGTGCTTATCACAACAGGATGTTGTTTACTGTAAAAACTATGATGACCAGCCAGTTCTCAAAGCAGGAAAAGACAGCCTTTGTTTTTTTTTAAATGTGCAGTACTCATCGGAGAAGAAGCTCATCCTCTGCAGCTGCTGAATAGAGATCTGTATTAGTTGCCTTTGTGATCACCGCGGCTGTTTTTCAAGTGTTCTGTTTTTGTTTGTCTGTCAGCTTTTCAATGTATATAAAAGGACCTCCAATGACAAACTGTGTTCGAGTGGGGAGGCCATTACAATGGTACGTGTCAAAGGGTTACTGTGCTGCACTGAACCTTGTGCTGAGTGTTTTTTATTATCGGCATGTCATGTACTTTGGAGGATTCATGATATGCTGTTCTCTCATCAACATAAACACACGGGGGGGGGGGGCATCCCAACCAAAAACCATAGCTGAATTTTAGGCTGTATATAGGCAATATTAGAGTCAATGAATCACATACTGATGTACTTTGGTGTCTATTTTTACAGTTAATGTTACTAATTATCTGATGTGCAGAGACTAATATAGGTGCGTGATAATCCTGTTTTAATGAGTTATGCATCTGAACATGTTGTGCAATTCATTGTTGTTCAGATAGGCCGGTTGTTCCTTTCCTCAAAAAGACAAATCCAGTCATACATTTAGAAAATGTAATCATTTGACAGCCTTATTATAAACCAATAAAAGTAGAATTAGAAAAAAGAGAAAATGATGATGACAGTTCTTTTCATGTGCACCAAAATACCATGTCAGTTTTGTCAGTGACTTTTCCAACTTTCAGCCAACTTGAATACTTTCTTTAAGAGTTAGCAAAAGGGCATTGTTGAACTATCTTGAAATGTTTTCCAAAAGAACCGTGACATTTGCATTTCCAAGAGATCATCACAGAAACAGCTCATTGTCATTGATTTTTACACCTTAGCGCTCAATGGAAGCCTGAAATTAAGTACACCTAAATTAGATGAAGAGCCATCAATGGTTAAGCCCCCTCATCACTTGATTGAGTAAACATAATCTAGGTTAGTGTTTTGTGGACCATCCTCCTCCTACACACACATGCACACATATGCATGCTCACACAATAGACCACACACACTCTCACTATCTAGCAGAGCTGTCTGACGAGGATTAGTGATTGAAAGGCCGAGGCGTGGGAACCACTTCTTCTCTCAGTGTTTTCATGCTGAAATCAGGTCTCCTGAGGGAAATGACATCAGTGCAGTTCAAAGAGTGATCGGTATTGAAACAAAGGGTGTGCAGCTCAGGGATTTGCAGCAGGTCGTTCCCTAAGCTTCCACGGGCTGGAGGTGCTCAGGTCTTCACTGATGAGAGCAACAAGACAAACTATTCAAAGAGTTTCAAATGGCCGTGTGTGTGTCTGAGTTTGTGTGTGTATGTGTGCTAATCCTAATCAATGACAAAGTTGAAGCTGGTATAAATTAGTTGTATGAATGTCTCATAGTTTTGTTTGTCTTTTGTTCTCCATTTCCACCTGGGCTGTTATTTCCCCATGCAGCAAAAAGTTTAAAAGGAAAGTTCAGATCTTTTGCAGTGGGGTTGTGTGAGGTACTTATCCATAGTCAGTTTATTACATACAGTATGTTTCCGTTGGCATGCTCCAATTTTGGAGAAGCAGGCAAAAGAACTGACACAAAAGCTAAGCAACAAAATGTATTTTAGCCACTAAAATATCAATATTGGGGCAGGCGGTGGCCCGCAGATTCGATTCTGGCCTTGGCCCTTTGCTACATGTCGCCCCTTCTCCCTCTCCCCCTTTAATGCTAAAGCTTTCCGAACTGATAAAGGCATGAAAGCTGAAAAAAAATCTTTAAAATATCAATATCAGTTTAAGTGTATGCTATATTGAGAATATTCTTACTGCTCTATGAGCAAAACAGTGATTTAATATGGCTGCGCACAGGAGCTGCTAATCCACTGCTGCCTTGATAAATTAGTGTATGTGTGTTATCATGTGACTTTGACTTTAAAGTTGGATTCACAAAAGTTGATCAATTAGAGAAAACCATCAGATCAAGCAGCCCGTTCTCATTCAGAACTCCTAAAATAGCAACACTTTGTCAGTGCTTTTGGCGTAAGTGCGCAACACCAAAAGGCACCTTTTATGTCTGCATGAAATGCCACTAAACAGTGTTATTATACGTCGCCGAACAGTGTTACTATACACTGCTGCGCAGCCGGACTGCACCTGACGTTTACGTATGATATGCGGGGCCACTTGAGAACACTGCTGGATGGAACCTGTTGCACGGGTATGGTGCCGGTAACAGCATGATATAAGGAGCACGAGGGTATTTACAGGGCAGGCAGCAAGGGAGGAGAATGGTTCCCAAATACCTGGACTTTGATGCGGGAGTCTGGTGTTCGCTTCCTGTTTGAATGTGATGTTTTTTTCTACCCTACCTAAGTTGCCTCCATGCCCTAACCCTAATCATCTGTGCTTTTTTTTTGCCAAAACCTAACCATCCATGCCAGCATGTGTGTTTGTTGACGTTTTGGTATTGGTTGCCATGTGCAGTTGTTGGCTAAACACAACCACGAGCCACATAATCCCACGAGCCACGAGTCCTTTGTAGATGAAGAGACTAGCCTAAGTTTTCTAAGTGGATGATTCCAACAAACACACATTTCCAACAGTAACTTTTGGAGTGACCACTTGTGATCACAGAAATAGTTGGGTTTTTACTTCAGTAAGACCAAAATAAAAGTGAGCTTTTGCACCAAAATTATGCTTTGAATCGGGCATTGAAATTACTCTGATTTCATTATGTAAATCTGTTTGGAATTATCTGTATGCACGACACCTATCGCACGTCCCTTGACCGTCACTTCCTGAGGTTTCTACCATTTTTTCCCCCTTCTGTTGAAGGGTTTTTAGGGGGAGTTTTTCCTTAGTTACTGTGACTGTCAAAGGACAAGGGGTTGTCATATGCTGCAAAGCCGTTTGAGGCAAATTCTGATTTTTGATAATGGGCTTTACAAATCAAATTGCATTGAAATAAAATCGCTAGGAGAGGCAATTGTATGTACTGTGGTTGCGCTGGACCAAAGTGCAGTGTCAGGTCTGAAGTAGTTTGGATGGGTTGTTCTTGAGAAAGCTGCGGGCAGCAATACCAGAGGCCAAGCAATCACATCTTGAACAGGCACTGCACTAGTTTCCTAAAAGAACAACTTCTGTGCTAAACATCTCAACCCTCTTTATCACAGTGGGGTTCCTCGATTGGTTGTTAACCCTTATCATCAACAACATGCGACTCTTTGACATATCAGTTAAATAAAACAGCGAGCAAGGCACACCCTGGATCTGTCTGAATGGGTGCACAAAGAAGAAACTAATAATGATTTGTGAGTGAGGAGTTGTTAGAAAACAAGTATTTTTCCCAAACTGTCTTACTTTTCCTTTACCTTCCTCAAAGTTTAAAATCTAAGTTCTAAGTTCTTGGTAGCTGAGAGAAAGTGTAACAAATGAAACTTGTCTATGAACCCTTGGGTCTCCTCTATCTTCTCATCCATTAGTCACTAAATCAACCTACCATTTCAAATCTAATCTCCTGCTTTGAAACACTAGAAAACATTTGTGTTTATATTTCTCTCCTTTGCACCCTCCACCTGTTTCTGTCGTCCTCCTGAGGATTTTGTGACCTACTTTGAGAAGGTGTCAGAGTTGTTTTAACCGTCTAGCCTCTGATATAACCACTCACTATCTCCTCCTTTAACCCTACAGACTTTGACTCAACATGTCATTCACTAACTACGATGAAAAACCTTCTGCTAATTTCCCCCAGTATGGTTTCTGTCTGTTCCTTCAGCCCTCTCAGATAGTTGCCTGTGATGCTCCCACTGTTCCTGCCTGTTGCCAAATGCACCGGTCCAACATGGCAAGCACAAGCTGTGATACATCTTCCCACACAGTGTCAGCACGTAAATAAAATGAAACAGAAATTCATCAAACACCTTTCTGGATGTATAACATCTTGTTAATTTGACAAATCTTTGCTTTTTTCTCATTGCTCTGGTTTATGTGACTAACTGCCTCAGTTTGTTCAGATCTATTTTCAAGTCACTCTGGCTTTGATCCTTTTTGCCTCTGATATAAAGGAATTTAAATTTGCTCTACTGCTACCCTCATTAAAGGTAGTCTTAATGAGAGCAAAAGACATTAACTCTAAAGGTAAACTTATCTTAATGTACTGCAAAAACGGCTAAGCAGAAACCTAATGTTCTTAATCGATAACCACAACCAGTGCAGTTCTCTGCTTTAGTTCCTTCTTTTCTGCAGCCTTGACATCGATTTCTGCAGCTCTGTCTTTCAATTACTCACAGCGTATCTTGTTTACCTTTTGAGAAGTTATCTCAACAAAGAAAATAAAAGGAAAGCTGACAAAGAGCAGCTTCAGGATAATGCTTGTAAGCTCTGTTCAATCTTGGCTTGTCACTAAGAAACGAGCCAAGGAAGGAAAACAGAGGAGGGAGGAGAAAGTGGAAACTGGGACAGGGACACAAGAGAGAACAGATCAAGACAGATATGCCACTAGAAAGAAAACTCTCCAAACTAGCAAAGGATATTTATCTGTTTTGAGTCAATCTGCCAGTATCAAGAAGCCAGCAGAGAAACAGGGAAAGCCTGACTCAAGTGTGACCTATTGATCATGCCTCAGAACGCCGCCCTGGGCGGAGCTTAGATGACGGGTTTAAGCAGAGCAAGAGCAGAGACGAAGCATCTACTGATGGCAGACAGTGAGTCACTGGGGAAAACGTGACAATGGCTATGACTTGCAATTACAGTGGTAACCAGCCAGAGGAGTCCAAAGCTCTGAAGGGTGTTCAGAGCAGTAGAAGAGAATGAGCGTGCACCCTCTGGTCCACCGACAGACAGCACAGCAGCAAACTTACAGGATGTACTAGCAGACAGGAAGATGCGGAGGAGAGATTTTCCCATGTGGTGTCGCACATCTGCTGTCAGCCTCATTAGTGTTAATGACATGTATACGTGCAGTGCTGTTTGTGCTGCTATGTGATGATATATTTTAGATGCACTGATTACTTTTATTATCGTGACAGCAAAGGTTACAGTATTTCATCGTATAGTACAAATACTAATTCTGGGAACTGTGCCCATGTTTTTGTAATAATGGCTGTGGCACTTAAAACAGTGCAGACAACAGCATAGATTATTGTTGGTTTATTGCTCAAAGCTCTCACTAAATTGAAACTAATCAAATAGTTATTAGTTAAGAATTATAGAATTATATTATTATATTGTAGAATAATATGAAATTATTGTTTAGATTAACATTTGTGGTTTAAAAAAGGGGCAAAATGAGCATTAGATGAGACACTTAAATAAACAATATGTTCTCAACCCAAGCTGTCATATCACTGCTTTGTCAGTGAACTCTCATGTCTTTATTACTCTCTGGGTATCCCTCTGCATCTGCTGTTGATGCTCTGAGATGCCGCAACCAATGCCAGGATGTCAAAAAGAGGTTAGGATTAGGCAACAAAAGCATGTGGTTATATTTAGTCAACAAAAGCACATGGCAACCAATGCCAGGACGTTAACAAAAGCATATGGTTAGGATTAGGCAACAAAGGCACAGGTGGTTAGGTCTGGCAACAGGAGCACACTGTTACTTTTAGGAAAAAACATCATGGTTTGGCTCTACACTCATATGGTTGAAACGACCCATCACCCTTCCAACCTCTTATAGGGACCGTCCAGCTCCATATGATGTAGTTACTGGCAGCATTTTCAACCTAATGCCGTCCAGCGGCGTATCATACAGCTGCTAAAGGTTCCGTCCGGCCGCGTTATCAGCTGATGCTGCCCATCTGCATATCATACAGCCGTGTCAGGTGCCTTCCACCTGACCAGCTGTGTATCATAACACCCCGAAAGGTTCAGTCCGGCGACATTACAAATGGACTCTGCCTGGCAGCATATCATACCGCCATGAAAGGCAGCTTTTGATGTCAGTATGTTATGCCGAAATCACTGACAAACCGGCGGTGTTTTACAACTTATGAATAAGAGAGCAGCCTGAAATAAACAGTATCACACAACAAGGTTAATGTAGGCATGGACTTTCCAGTTGCTTTTCCATCAGCTTCTCTAAATTTGTGCTAAATCTATGCTCCTGTTGGTGGTGCTTGTTGTGGTTGGCTTTGGATGGTGGTGGTTTGTGGCTGCAAATCACTTTTCAAGTTGAAGAAATTATCTCATAGGCTGTAAACTCTCATCCTGTTGATCTCTAACTATCTAGCTGGTTGCTAGTATCTAGCTGGTTTTTTTGAACATTTTTTTTTTTAACATTGAAGAAAGATGAAACATGAGCCCCAGCCGAACTTGCATCCTGCTAGCCACGGTACAGGCGTTAAATGATTTAATGGACGAACTCCATTCTGCATGAGTTTCTGATAGGATATGTTCTGCCAGACTTAAATCCTGGACTGCACCATTGAACCAGGTCAGACAGATTTGAAAGAGCAGAGGACTCTAGCAGGAGAAGGATATAGGCAATTGCTTTATGGTGGTTAGTGTTATAGTGGAAATGTGAGGTGCTGTCCCTTTCCTGCTCTGCATCACTGCTACGCGCTGTTCAGAGACAGCCGCAGAGCAAAGTCACTGCCGATGTTTTGGAGGAGTGACCATGCATCCATCTTGCTGAGGTCAAGATATGTAAACAGATTATGACATATAGTGACGCAAGAGATGGAGCCAATCACAGTCTGGAGCACGTTTGCGGACACCACTGTCGACGTCACCAATGACATCAATGAATTTACTGAGTCAGTGGTGGATTTAATCTGTAAAACAAGCAACTGTACCCAAAATTACAACCAGAAACCATCCATTTCCAGAACCATCCAGGATGCTTTCAGCAGTGAAGTCTGTCAGAAAACAGTTATACGATGCAGCCTACAATGTAAGGAGAGGCAAAGAAAGACTAAAATACAATGTTCAGGTTGTAGGAGCTGACATGATTTCTCCATTATACTGAAATGGTACCTTATGATTTCATGTGACAAATAAATAAATGGTTGATGATATACCAAAAATATCAGGCAAGTTGGAGGTGTTTCTCTTGACAGGATGGTCTTTTACTATGTCAAGACACTTTTGGAGTGTGTGTTTTACTTTGGAATTTACCACTGGAAAAAAAATATGTAAAAAGAAAATTGTGTTTAACTTTTCTGTTTTGTGTTTAACTTTTCTTCCTACATATTTATCTTTGACTGGTATTCTGCAGCAGCAGTATTGTTGCTATGGTTACCTTAAGTTTAAAAGATCTGTGCACCAATTTTGAGAGGTGATTTCATCTAAGCTTAGAGGAACACTGTTGCACAGTGCTCCATATTTGGCAAATTTTGTCAGCATTAAAGGTCAAGTGACGCACACTGGCTCACAAAATACTTTTCTCCAAAGGCCTACATCCCCACACTGAACTGATATAAACATTAATACACCTTTCTGAATCTCATTAAAATCCCTGAAGACTCTGTATTATTATTTTGAGCAGTTGGGTCCAAAGAAAATCTTAAACAGTATCTGTGAATGATTTTCATAACATTTATATGTGTGGAGCCAACAGGAAGCCAGCCTAGCTTAGCCAGAGAATGACTCTCATGTATGAAATGTATGAGCTCAAAAACTCAAGTACCAGGATTCCTAAAAAAAAAAAAACAACAAAACAAAACATTAAGGCATACACACTAAGTAACTTTAGTCAGCATGAGGGACGCACCATTTGGGGACATCCAGTTCCCTGAAGAATCTAAGTGTTGACCTTTGTCCTCTGGTGTTAACAACTCCCAGCCGATCAGTAACAACTTTTCTTATGATACATGATACAGAGATCTTTAGCAGTCTTTAATCATCTTTAAACAATGAACAAGTTAATGAATTTTTAAACTTGCCATTCCATTGCGCGCCTTTGTCTTATATTCAGCCATACAATGAGTTTGTTTTCTTCTTTAATTTTACAGTTTGAATTCCATCTAATGCTTACAAGGCTGAAGTTGATGGATGTGCTTGAACGCAGTAATTTTGATCCAGCGTCTGCCATCTAGTCTGAGGGATAATCATCAGAGAGTAGCAGCTTAGTCTGAAGTTATATGTCATACATTTCTGATAAGTGCTATATTATTGTTGGCCTGGTTGATTATCAGTTCTTCAACGGAGGCTCATGGGACATTTTGACCTTGGTAAAACTACATCAGCTGTGATTTGATATAAAGAAAAATATAGCTTTGGACAGTCTCTTGAATGTTAATATTTTAGGCAGGTTTAAGAAATGGAAAATTGTGTACTGAGTTAATAAATACATCTGTTGTTGTAAACCTGAATTGAATCGTCTTTATGAGCAGGTGATTTTGAGGTTCCTGTTTGGTGGCCACGTTTGTTTGACTGGTTGGTGCAAATGTAATCAGAGATGGTCGTATTGATTGTCAGTCAGTGCACAGTTGATCATAACTATCTAACTAAATACTATGACAAGCCTTCGTCTGGATTGAAACAAAACAGCATTACAGCCAGGCCAGCCCATTCTCATTCTGCAGTCGTCAAATACTGCCGCTTTGTCAGTGATGTCAGCGTAAGAGGTCTGTGCCAAAAGCCCCCTTTCACAGCGGCATGATACGCCGCAAGATGGCGTCAGTTTTTAACGGTGTTGGATGGAACCTTTCTCTGTGTTATGATATGCTGCTGGTCAACGTCAGGTTGAAATGCTGCAGTTAACAACATAATGTAAGGAGTTGGACTGTCACTGTAGGGTGGGTGGGAGGGGTGCTGAATGGGTCTAACTAATCATGGATTTTCCCTTTCTTTTACACAAAAGTTTCAAATGTGAACCTCATTAATCATTTCATGGGTTGTTTCTGTAAGTTAAGTAATTAATTGTGATTAACTACTGAAAATGCCACATGTTGCCTCCTCTTAACTAATAACTATTTGATTAGTTTCAATTAAGTGAGAGCTTTGGGCAACAAACCAACAATAATCTATACTGTTGTTTGCACTGTTTTAAGTGCCACAGCCATTACTAAAATAAATGGACACAGTTCCCATTGAATCAGTATTCAGTGCTATATGATGAAATATTGTAACCTTTTCTGTAATAAAGGTAATTAGCGCATCCAAAATATATCATCATATAGCAGCACAAATAACACTGTACACTGTATGTTTGTACTAATGAGGCAAACAGCAGATGTGCACCATCACGTGGGATAATCTGCTGCAGCCATACAATGTGCTGCTGGACAACATCAGGTTGAACTGTGCTGGTAGTGGCATATTATAAGGAGTATGAAGATCCCTACAAAGGGGTGGAAGGGGTGGTGTATGGGTCATACTAACCCCGGACTTTCACCCGAGAGCCCAGTGGTCGCTTCCCATATGTAAACGTAGAACCAAACCATGATATTTTTTTCTAAACCTAACTACGGGCTTCTGTTGCCTAAACCTAATCACCAGTGCCTAATCCTGACCATGTGCTTTGAGTGACCTCGTAAAATGTAGATCTTAAAGTCCACTGACAAAGCAACATTTTGTGAGGAATTGGGATGAGATCATTTTGGCCATTCATAAACAGATATAACCCACCTCTTTAATATTTGGCCTTACTGAATGCACGAAAGAGTCTCTCACATAAGTCCTTCATATCATTCAAGTCCATCCAGTTTCATAGCACCAGTACTGTCCAGCAAAACTGCATGTAATCAGCCGTGAAATGTGAAACATCTCCAGTACATACTTGATCCATCACATGACCGTGTTCAGTGCCCTTGAAGTGAAAAGGTAAAGAGGTGAGTGGATAGGAGCTGAATTTAAGGGGCAGTGTATTCCCCTATTAATAACCTGGGTGAGACCTCATATCAGACACAGTGTCATGGGCTAATCCTCTTCACTTAGCTTATAAAGAAACCCAATGAATATAACCTCCGCAATTCCACTCTGTTATACATGTCCCCTTGTCCATGTGTGTATTATAAATCCCAGAAGCAACTGTGACATTTATATAGTGACTGCAATTATCGAGTCATACCACCACTGGGGGAAGCAGGAGCAAGAGGAGATAACATGACCTGGCCCCAGTTTCCCAAAAGCATCTTAAACCTGAGATGATCTCAGTCTAAGGGGATAAGATCATCTCAGCCTTAAGATGCTTTTGGGGAGGAGGGCCCCAGTCAGCATGGGAAGATGTCAGAGCCAGACAGGTTGGCTTGCATTGTGGGATCAAGACCACAAGGGGCTTAGCATCAAGTAAAACCAATCATTTTTTGGGGAGTGCTCCCGGACACACAACAGCAAATACCGCACCGCTCCAAAAAAAAAAAAAACAACTTAAGGCCATGAAGCTCAGATTTAAAAATTTTTTTTAGACTTGCGGATGACCTTCTATGGCCTTGTCTCTCTTACCTAAATGACAGAATAGGCCAATTTCCACTGATTTGATTGACTGATATGACCGTTCCCTAAACGGCACATTATAGTTCTAATAGTTATGGTTTGAAACACATCCATAACATCATGAGACGTTCAGTTCCTCTTCAAACTACCTGCTTAAGTTTAAGCCTTTGAAACCTGAGTAAATTGGCTTGATTTCTTTCAAAATATGGGAAGTTGGCAATTAGCAACATAAGAAGAATTTACAAAGAATTAGCAAGAAATTCTTAAAAAAAAAATACTAGAAAATGACTTGTGGAACCTGCGTCAGAGGGTTAAGCAACAAAACTTTGTGGTTAGGTCTGGGAAAATCATCAGGGTTAAGATTTAAATCAGCACTTTTTTCACTAATGTAATGTCACCTATGCCACGCAACATATGTAAAATGTCACAACATCATTAGCATAGTATGGTACACACACCATACACATACAAGCATACTACACTAAAAGAAGTCAACGCAGACTTCAGGGCACAAACCAATCTCCTGGGGGAAAGTCCTGTTCTTCCCGGCCGCTGATAAGGCTGCTATATTATATTTGTAAGACACTACGTGTAAAAGTATAACGTAACTAGTCAGCAAAATGACCACATACAAGATGGTTGAAATATTGTGGTGATAAAAGCATTGTTAAAGCTTTTTGAAATGGTTTCCACTTAAAATGCATTTGCATTCATGTGTGTGAATACAGACAGCCTTTCATGTTTAAGGATGCACGAATTGTGCTCACGTCAATTTCCATACTGATTGTCTGTGTTATTCATTTGCTGGAGGACGAGCTCATATATTTCTGCAAGATCACATTCTAGTGAATGAAGTGGCATCATAAAGGCTGGCGCTTTGACAAGCTAAGAATAAATGTGGTGCTAGTTTAACCACAGAAAGATGTTTTGTTTTTGTACCTTGTTGTCCTTGTCTGAGGTTTTGTCCTCACGACTATTCATATTCTAATGCAGTCTAATCAGTTTTTTGCAAAATGAGGATTTTCTGAAATACATTTGTTGTGGTTACAGAAGTATTATTGTCATGTTTGACAGCGACAGCACACATTAATAAACATTTCTGTAAATTTGCCAGTTGGCTCCGGACATATGTTAAACTTAAACGGTGTTGAACGGTGTTGAACTTTTTAGCGTCTTCTTGAATGTTACACTCTACAATTACAAATTTGATTGTATAACAGCTTCACTAAAAACCATAAAATCAGAAAACCTTTAAGATAAAAACAAGTAAAAACAAAACAACTTAATAAAGAATGCAACAGATCCCACAGAAAGACATCCTGCGATACCAGTAAGCTGCAATATTAAAACCCCTGAAATGCAAAGTGAATAACATTGGTCATCTCAGTACAATACAATGTCTTACTGGGAGACGTGACACAGAGCTCGAGTTCTCGACCTGGCCACCAAATTCTGCAGGTTCCATTCTGATCGACAGTCTGTGGGAACGCGCCACTACAAGGAGCCAAGTGTAATCCACTGTGAAGCCTCCTTGGAGTGGACGTGGCTGTGACTTGTAGAGGCAAGGACACGACCTCCGGCAGATGTCCTGTGGTGTCTGGCACCAGGGAGTTAGCGCCTTAAGAGTCCTGTGGGTGGTGAGGTGCAGTACAGTCATGTCCTCATAGGTGCTTCATCAGATCAGGATCTGCGGATTGTGGAGCCTTTTGCTCTTTGCCACATTTCTCTGCCCTTCACTTAATAGTTTTTGCAGTGTGGCATTGTGCATGTCCTGCTGAGTGGGCCACTGCATTCAGGGTGTACCAATCTCCTGGTGTCATGCACAGTATTTTGTCTGTAATGGGTGGGTGGTGCGTGTCAGCTGGCATCCACATGCCAGAACTGAAGGTTTCCCAAGATAACTTTGCATCGATCAGTGTTATTCACTTCACGTGTTGGTGGTTTTAATGTTGCGGTTGATCGATGTACATCTGCATGCAGAGATTTTCACAATTAAGTTGAAGCATTGTGAGTGTTTGACATTAGAAACAGAGATGTTTGTTAGAGTTTGCCAAATTCTGACCCCAGCAGCTACGCAGGGACATGTTAATATGATCGTATTAACCGTGTCATCAGCGTTCAGTAGGTGCAGAGTCAACCAGAGCTCATACTGAATAGCTTTAGGTATTATTGTGACTGTGTGGCACCTCTTATTGTTCCTGTAGACTTGTTGTTTTTTGAATTTCTTTCAGAAACATGGCGAAAAGGCAACAAGCAACTTAACAAAAATATAAAAATAAAAAAAGAAGAAAAAAATTTAAAAATTAAAATGACCTAGAAAAAGTGTTGGAAAAATATGTATTCCTTTTTTATTTTATAATTATTATTATTATTATTATAAGTTCATTTTTTTCTATATTTTGGATCATTTTATAATAACCCCCTTTTTTTAATGCTAATTTTTGGGGTAATTTTCTTGTCACCTTTTACTAATTTCGTCAATTTGTGGGGTATTTCTTGCCCTGTTTGTTGTTGCCTTTTTTTCCCCATTTTCGAAAGAAATCAAACACATTTGCTCAGATATCAAAAGGTCAAATATCTTGTGAAAAGTTTCTGAACGCAGCACAAGAAAACCTATATTGATCCAGGTTTCACGAGGTAAAATCATAAACACGCGTCAAACAAACACGTCAGAGCCCTTAAACTCTCTCTGCTGCTCTGTTAGGAGCTAAACCGTAGTGTAGTGTATTTGCAGGCTCAAAGGAAACATATTTTCTGAAACACGTCACACAGTACTTCACCGCAATAAAAGATAGCAGGAAAATAAAACCAGGATATTATAATAAAAGTATTAAACTTATCAACAACGCTCTCTACTGAGTTATTTCACTCCACTATTCTAGTCCTAATTCCTTTACATAATCCTTTCATGTTGAAGATTTGCTAAGACATTGTGCTCATTTCACAAAAAATATAGCCTCTGCCGATGAGTAAAACTACTCACCAGTTTAACTTAAAAGGAAAGAGTGCTCTGTGACTTAAACAATATAACTCTTACTTGTCTCTTTATACTTCCAAAGGCTTTATTTGTCCAAAGTTCCTCAAACTTTCAAGCAAATTACATAGAAAATCATGTCCACACACACACACACACACACACACACATTTGTCTGTACATTTTGAAGCCTGTGCGTTGTTTGTTGAGGGAGTGCGGGGGAAGTGGAGGACCAATCGGTTGTGTTGCTAATTTTAGGTTCTCCTGAAGTCTCACTTCATCAAAGCGCACAGATCAAAGCAGCCAGCTGTCTAATTCACCTTTTAGGAATACATTGCTTCTCCATGACTCTCCTCAGAGATTATTGACACTATAAAGTACTGAATAACAGCGGTTAAACAGTTCCATGAATAGATTTTCTTAAATCTGGTATCCCATTAGGATTTACTGTTGTTGAATGGGAACATCTGTGTTTGTCTAATGCTCGGTTAATAAACATAAATGTTGTGGTGTGTTGTCAGTATGGGAGGAATGGCTGACCTTGAAGCTAAAACTCTCTGACTGACTGTGGAGATGCGTATCACGTATGGATTTCTGTGAGGCCCTGCAGTCTTATTGGAAAGTGAGATCATCCTCAGTGAGGAGCGTCTGCTTCATCATAACTTTAGGCTTGAGTTCCCATGCGGTAAATCAGATATGGGCTCCTACATTCAACCCTGAAGTGATCAATGTGGGTCACGTGACAACAGCTTGTGTCTCACCTCTCCCAAAAACTGCACATAAAACACAACCGGCGCAAGATATTATGCATACATGAGTAGATTTTAATTTGAGGTGCAAATGTGTGTTCACTTAACAGTTTATATTCCATCAGCAGGTCCCTTCTCATTGCAAATGTAGCCAGCTTTGCCTCACAGATTTAGGCAACACTTAAGAATATGACCCACAATGTACAACGTCATTCTACCCAATATAAAGTGTAACTGTTTGTACTTTTTGTGTATCAGTACAGTACATGCAGACAGTGGCAGTTCCAGCACGTTTAGTTCCCGTGGCGAGGTGAGCACCACTTTTGAAATTCTGGGCTGATAACAGCTGATGGCTGATATTGTTTAACATAACAATTTAGCCAATAGTCGATATGTTATTATATTGTTATTTATGTTGTATATTGTTGTTATCTATTCCACCTTTGTGGAAGGGAACACAGAAATCTAAACTTTAAAAATAACTGAGCTGTTTTAAAGTAATTAAATCCCTATTTACACTAATGAGCACATATTCAGTGATACACATTTATAAAACAACCTTTAAATAACCTTCTTTTGCATAAAAAAAACATATTTTTAAAAGAAATAAGAAAAAAGCCTTTTTACTAGCTATGTCATAATTCCCTCTAATAGCTGTTTTATATTGCTGTGAAAACATTAACAAATGTATCCTTCAAACAGCCGTATTTATGCAAGTGTCTCGCTAAAAATTACAATTTTCATTTCATCAAGAGAACGTTATAGTTGACCTTCGCCCAATGCTCATTTTTAATTAATAGAGCTTGAACACATCACAGTGCAATTCAATGAAACCTCTTGTGAACTGTTTGTTGTGGTCACCAATAAATTAGAGGTAATGTTTATTTGCTCTTTTCCTGCTGATTGCAGCCCAGATTTTTTTCTTCATTTTCTTCACCTCATACACTCCTTTCAGTGGTGTAGCAGTAATTGATGAGGATGGAGTATGACTAGGTAGATGGGTGGGTTACAGAGGAGGAAGTAGATATACTCTTCTATATTGACCACTTGACTTGCCCGTCTTGCATTCTTTAGACTGTGATGACTCACTTGATTTTTTTGGTTTTTTTGGGGGGTTTTTTGGCGCCCTAGGCAGCTGCCTGTGTCACCTATGGCAAATGCCACTACTGCATACAGATAGGTTAGAGGGAACATGATGTGAAGTGAGGGAATAGGTCATTTCTATAAACTGGAAACTGCATATGTCTGCAGAAACTGGAGGGAACAGGACAAGATTTTGGTTTTGGAGGCCAATTTTCCGTTTGTGGTCTGTTTTGAACTTCAGGTAAATAGTTTGTGTGGCAAAGTGAAACACATTGGCCAAAATGCAATTTTTGACTAATTGATATAAACAGATATCTGCATATGAATGCAGATATCTGTTTAATAAATTAGTCAAAATCGTTGGCACACGGAAGAGAAAGTCTTGGCTAGAATATCCACTCGATACACTGGATCTCCCGAAACATTAGCTGTTGCCCAAGAGTCATATCTTCATCAGACCGATTGGGAAGAATGGGAAATAAGGGGTAACAATGTTAGAACTTGAAAATATTTTATACGAGTACCTATTCTGTTACTTCATCACAGGGGACAGTATGATCATTAAGGATCAGCAAGGACTGAAGCAAAATTAGAAAACAAAGTCCATTACAGAAATGCTGCATGCAACTTGCTCCTAGGGGACATGCTTCCTGTCCCACCAAAAAAAACTACAGCACTTTCAGATGTCTGACTTCAATAACTAGCTGCATTTATTACCTTTTAGTGTCCCCTGGAAACAGTTTCCGTTGTTGTCTGCTCTACTTGCAGCATTTCTAAATATGGTTGTGTTTTCTCGATCTGCATGTTTTATCAAATTGGGAACCATATTTAGGCTGCTCAATTTCTTTTGTGTTTGACTCTTTAGATTTAGATTTAGTTTTCTGAAGTTGAGCACCCAAGGTCATCTTATTTTAAAAGTCCTGTTAACATCATTTGCCATCAAAAATCTATGTGATTGCATGTACAAGGCAAAAGAGGAAAAAAAAGTGTTTAGTTCCTCTTTAAGGCGAGTGGAGCTCCATAGCCATGGTTACAATAATAAACAGATGTTTAAAGTTATGGAATGATCGTGGTCATGCTCGAAAAACGTGTCTCTGAGTGAGACAGCGTGAGAGCGAATGCATGCGTGTAAGAGTGAAAAGAGGATAAAGTCTGTTTTCTCAGCCAATTCTCTCTTCAGACCCTAAAAGACCAGGTCTGGTCTTATGGGAAAGTGCACTCAGATCTGTGATTCCTAATCTTTTTTGGCTTTTGACCCCATAGATAAATTAATATCTACTCATCTAATGTCCATTCCCACTGGTTTCATTTTGAATAATTTCTTTGGAATAAATTCTGTAGGGCAAAAAAGGTCAAACTAACCAGGATTTAACTGACTGTTTTATTGTCAATAAAACCAATAAAAAGACCAAAACTACAATGTGTTGGTCCATGTCTCAGTACTTTCTGACCATCCTGTCTGTAGAACTCATCCCTGAGGACATTTATTCCTCTAAAGACGGAAATCTTTAAAATTGGGTCACCAAAATATAATTTCATTCATACAAAATACCATTCTATTAAAAACAGATGAGCATATATTATACAACAAGGAATATATTGTTTATTTGTTGGGGACTGGTTTGAGCCCCAGATTAATGCAAATTTTGTTCAGTGGGGTTCAATGGAATTGAACTGCGGCACCAATTTTCATTATAATGCAGTAGGTCTTTTGATGGGATTTATTGACAGTAATTAAAATATAGACTATGACCAGTCTTTTCTTTTAATGAAAAATAAGAAAATATGTTATTTTTTAAATATTTTGTTTAACATTTCACAGCCCCTTAAATTTATCCCATGACTGAATGGGGGATCCAAGACATTGAATAGTCAACCCTAAACTAGGACCAGTACTATAAAGGCTTGATTTCGTCTTTTTTCAACAGCAGTTAAGGCACTGCCACCATAATCCAGTGACTGACTGTTGTTGACTGTTGTTTTTTTCACTCTTTCAATAACTGCCGTCTCCTCGCTACTCTTTACTCTTTAGGCCTGTGGTGGCGGTAGTTTTCCAAAATAAATCTCACAACGAGCCTGTCCGTTGCAGGCCTCACTCTAGCCTCTGTTGTGGCTCTATAACCGACATCCATAGAAAATATCACTTCTCTTTTTCACGTCTCTTTTTAAACATCAGCAGGTTAATTCCAAGTTAGACATGATATAAGGTGAATAAATCTCCATTTTTATCTTCTTCACCACCACCTTTCCTGTACGGGTGCCGGGAGGAGCAAGTCCATTGAGCCCAGCTGAAGCTCAGGACTTGACTAAATGCATTTTTCTAGATCAACAGTGTGTTCTGACAGTGGACCATATCAGTATATTTTTGTTTAGTGGACTGTTGCATTTTCTAAATTTTATTAAACGTGACTGTAAGTTATAAAATGTTACACTGCTGTGTTACTGTTAACAATATAGTAATTATAGTCCTATAGTACTAATTGTAAATACTCAGACACAGTAGATGGTGAAAAATGTTTAAATGTTATGTTAGATAAATCTACAGGTATGTGATCCAGTAAGTCACAAGTCTTGTGGGGTGTAATTTACAAAGTGCAGAGGCCTACTGTGACAGCTGTTTTTCAGCGAGGAGCAATCTGAGTGTGGGTGTCTGTCTCCTCTGATGTTTTGATTGGTGTCACGTTGAATCGTGCAAGTTCCTGTGAGATCAGAAGTTCTGACGTCAGAGGAGTCAGCAGGATAATCTCAGTTATTATGTGTGAAAGCCCATCTTCGCCTAATCTTCTGCTGTGAGCATATTTATAACTGGGAGACATAATCAGTCAGATCCACAGCATGTGTGTATGTGTGTGTATGTGTTTGTGTGTGTGTGTGTGTGTGTGTGTGTGTTTGATACGGAACATGTTTGCATTCAGATAGGTTAGCACTGTAACACTGGTAACTCCCATTGACTCATCTGTCCATAATTACACATGCATGTTGTGTAGACTTGCAAATGGCCACAGACCTAAAGTTTAAATTCTTGTCAGGATTCGCATAGATAGAGCGTGCATGAAGTCAAAAAAACTTTCTACATAAACATCTTAATAAGGACAAAAAATAACTGTGACGGAAGAAAGAAATAGTTATATATGAGCAGAACAGTGTGAACATCTGTTTTAAATGGTTCAGTTTTATGAATTAAAAGGCTGGGGGTAAAAAACCGCCATTTCTTTAATTAACTGAAATTCCAAGGAAAAGGTGGTGGTGATGAGACCAAATGCAAAAGTAAAACATTTTAACTATTTTTTAATTAAAAACTGAGAGCGCTTAATTAAATGAAAAAAAAAAAAAAAGAAAAAAACAACATTAAAAAATAATGGCAAGGGTGTCTTTAATTGAAGCAGCAGAGGGCCATAAAGGGATCACACGATTAATTAAGGTGGACCAAAAAAAAAAATCAATGAAAAATGCATAAATATGGCAGCAAATGATGCAAATGTACTTCCACATATTTAAATCATATAAATCGTTGCGTGGGTGAAATGAAATTTAAAATAAGGGTAGTTCACCATAAAGCTGCACTGTTGTACAAAGGAAGAAAGATATATTTAGAAAACACAATTAATAGGACTAAATGAGCTTAATGTGGCTTAACATGCGTGAATCAGTCAGAATTGAATTTTATTAATAACAGGATATGATATGGGGTCAGCATGAGGCTACGCTGGGATGATGACAGCATGTGTAAGGCGTAACAAGAAAAAGGTCCATTTTTAATCTGGCGAATGCTGTTAAAAAACTTCATGATACCCTTCTTATATTTGAGCAAGCAGTTTCTTGTGCTGCTCCCACACCCTTGTTGCGTGTTTGTGTGGTTTCTGTTCTGCTGCCACTTTTCAGGTGTGAGTGACATCCCATTCAGGGGCCAGTTAAATCACCACTCTCTCTTTATGGATGGCTATATCAAACTGAGGACAACTCCAGAGCAAGGAAAAGGGTTAGGGGGAGTTTCAGGACAAGGCCTTGGTCTTCCTATCAGACTACTTGTGAGAGTTCAGTGGTGCCTAATTTAGCTGAGTGAGAAGTGAGATTGCAACTATGGAAACACACATGCTTATGCTGCTCTGTATTTGTTGGATGTGTAAATAGAAAATAGGCTGTACATTTTTGAATGCCCTTAAACTGCTTTTTGTGGCTTTTATTCTGTGTTGTGTTTGTGTCACTTTATTTATTAACCCCTTAAGACCTGAGCAAACTGGCTTGATTTCTCCCAAAAACATGGAAAAAAGGCTATAAGTAACTTAACAAGAAATGTTGCCCAAAAAATGGCAAGGAAATTACCTGTAAATTAATTAATAAAAATTAGCACAAAAAAGAAAAGTACAAGGAGTAAAACTTTGATAAAATGAAAAATAATAAATATAAATAAAATATAAAGACTAAAAGCAACCAATTTTTTGTAACCTAATTTTAAATAATTAATTATAACAATGATAAATATATCTTCTGGATACTTTCCCCTAATTAGTTGATAATTTTCTAATGATTCTCTCTCTATTTTGAAAGTTGATTTTTTGTTATCTTTCACAATTTTTATAGAAATTTGTGGGACATTTCATGCCAAGTTTCTTATTGCCTTATTTTTTTTTTTAACAAAATCAAACTAGTCTGTTCACGTTTCAAAGCTTTCAATGCCAGTGAAAGGTGTTTGAATGCAGTTTAAGAAAACTATTGTTGATTCACATTTAGGAAACATCCCGTCTGCGCCCTCGCATTGCTTATATTACCTTGTAACCAGAAGCATTTCAACCTGATGCCGTCCTGCTGCATTTTATGTGGAAGCATCAGGTTTTGTCTAGCCGTGTTCTCAGGTGACACGTCAGGTGCCATGTGGCCCTCTGCCAGGGTACAATAACACTGCCAGTGGTTCTGTCCAGCCACACTCTCACCTGATGCCATCCAGTGGCGTTTCATGCAGATGCAATAGGTGGCTTTTGTCAAAGCAGCAGTAACTTACAAGTTCGGAATGAGAACGAACTGGAGTGAAACTAGTCTGGGAGTGGCCAACTTTCAGTCTTCAGTGATCTTCAGAGTATACCTTTAATGGGTAACACATGTGGAATTAATATTCAATTTTCTGTGAATAACTGTCAAAGGATATTAGCGGCTTTGTTGATTTTGTATCAGACTGTGATTTGGTATAAAGCACTGCCTTTTATGGGAAGTTGACTGGTGCACTGAAAAGCTGGAGAGAGAAGTTGAGATGGACACGATGTTAGGAATGGAGTAATTGAAGTTCTGTATTATTGCGTTGGCATAATGTTTCATGGCATATTTCCTTTTCGCTGTCTCAATATATCTAATATCTTAGTAATAGATATTAGCAAGTGGAGTAATTTGAGATGAGTATTACTTTGGCTTCAGTTAAGGTCACTTTGATTTTGTCTACACAAGGTGAGGATGAGTCCGCCATTACAAATATACACACGTCTGTTTCAATCCAAATGAACAGGACACATTTGCCTCTCCATCATGCACAGTTAATATTTGGGTAAACATGGCTGCCAGAATAAATATTCTGAGGCAGTTTTGGTTGTTTGGTCGTGCATCTCTCCCTGCCATGTGCTGTCACATTTCCTCTCAAATACAGGCAAGAAAAACAGAATGGATACTGTGTTATTTTATTATTGAATTATTTGTGTTAACCCAAATCAAACCTTTCCAAGGTCCAGCATGGGCCGCAAATAATGTAAGTAAGCTCAACAGAGCGTGAAAGGGCTGGAGGACAAGAACATGGGAGCAGTTTTTTTTTTTTTTTAAATTCAACCTCTGTGATTAAAGAAAAACAAATTGCTTGGCAGAGAAACAAAGTCACTGGTTAGGAGGACCCTGAAGCTGAAGTTTTAATATCCATCTTTGGAGAACATGTTCAGCTTTTGGACAAGAATGTGTTGGAGGGAAGAGGAGTGGAGTTTTTCTTTGTGATACTTGAATGATCGCTTAAAGTCTTCTTCATATATGGAGCTGCTAAGGATTCAGTCCTGCTGTAACCTTGGCGAGGCTTTAACCTTGTTCCTCTTGTGCATGTCAGGCCCCACTAATGATTATGCCACTTTGCTTCTCTTAACACACTCACTCCTCTGCCCTCAAAATGGTAATCACTCACTGCTCTCTAGTGCAGGGCAATTTTGGATGCAGCACTATCCATTCTGCATGCACTTCATCACTTTCTTCCCCTCTTTCTTAAGCCCACTGGGCACCCCGGGGGCTCGTGGAGAAGCTGGTCATGGAGAGTCTGATAAGGTGCTGACTTTGAGGAGCATGTAAAACCCCTCTCTTTCTCTCTGTCTGTCTGTTTCTCTCTGCCGCTACAGTGGGGAGAACTCGCACAGAGGTCACTTATCAGATGTCCCTCTGTATTTGTCCTATTCTGTATTCAGCTGCATGGCTGGTCTGACTGATAGCTACACAGACTGAGCTTTTGTAACAGTACTGGGACATTTTCAACACAGTGCTGATTACTTCTTTTAACCTTGAAAGATAAAAAACTTGGAAAGAGGTGAATGTTCTTTCCATGTCATATCATTAAACTGGCCTTGGTATGTCACATGTTGTCAGTGCACAAACCACTATGTGCTGTGCATAACACACCTTTATATCTCACAACAGACGTACAGATAGGTGACAGATAAAGAGGAATGACCTGTATCACTGAATGGTTTGATCATATGAATCATAGGGTCAGGGGTCTCGGTTAGGCAATACGTTTTTTATCCCAAGTTTTTGTTTGCGAGTGTACTCCTGCTCTACATCTGCTCTTGATGTTCTGGGATGCTGCAGTCAATGTCGCGACATCCCCAAACCACATGGTTAGGTTTACATTAAAACATCATGGTTTGGCTCTATATTGCATGTCTAGGCCACCCCTTAAATCTGATTGGCCACCCCAGGTGAGACCCCATCATGACTGGCTAAATGCCCAGTCTGTTCCAACTGACATATAAACTGATATTTTGTGTATAGGTGCAATTCAGTCGTAAACTTGAGTGGCAGTAATGTGCCAGAGTATTGTCAGGCCTACCAGAAAGCTACAGAAGAGGAGGAAGAGCTGGTTTTAGCCTCATTCCCACTGCACCAAAGCCTGCTAACGCCCGCTAACATGTTGCCTTTTAATGCAATAAGAATGTGTGTGATTGGTATTCACACCCGGGTCAAATGACTCTGTAGTAGGCACGAGTATTTATCGCCTCCAGCTCCAGTTGGCATTGATGGGAACACAACAAACAGGTGAAGCACTTATTTCAGCTCCTCAACAGGTGAGATGCAATGGCACGCCATCACTTACTGCGGTCCGTCTGCTCCTAAGCAGCGTTAAAACACCAATTCAGATTAGCCTGCAAAGAGTTTAAAAGAGAGACTGAATAAGTAAGAAATATATAACGAGGAGTAACGACAGTTAAGTTTTCACAGACCTCTGTCCATGCTACTGTCTACTGTTTACCAGTTCTCAGGCTTGTCGCTGACATCACATGGACACACCAACAACACAACACACACACATAAACACAAGCTGACATAAAGGCAGACTCGTCGGTTTAACCATATTTGAAAAACCTGCATGCGTACACAAATTTTGGTGGGACCAAGGCATTGACTTCCCCTGTTATCATTTAAGTTGTGCAATATGAGAATGGGAAGCCTGACAGGTGTAGTAACAGTGAAGAAGGGGAGCAGGCATCCCTTGAAGTCTCTCTGACCGACCTTCAATTGTGTGGACGAGATGCACATCTAAACAAGCTTCAAACACATCTACAATGAACATAAAACAGTAATTATCTGTAAAATCACAGTGCAACGCCAAATTGATGATGATCTAATAAGTAAGCTGATAAAAAATACAAATAAGAAAAAGTAAAAAGAGAGTTATTTGACATTCAGTTGCACAAACGTTTCATCAAAGAGCCTGATCCTTCCCATCAGCAGCCTCTACAAATTGTTTTGACCCCAATCCTACACCTTTGTTTACCCCCGGCTACTTATAATTGAAACTTAACACGAAGCATGTCCAGAAACTCTTCTGCCTAATGAGAAATGAATGAAGAAAGATTATTTTGGAGTCAAGGTACAAGAGGGACTAAGCACTGATATATTGAGCTGTGGCTGTTTTTTAAGTCATACCCCACTGTAGTAAAATTGGAGCCATGACCTACATTTCAAACAATTTAGCTGTGAGATTAAGTATTGGTGTACTTCAAAGGAAGTGAAGAATGCGTGGCCTCTGCGCCTTGAGCAATGCGCACCCGTCCACCTCAAAGTTTGTGGCGAACTGGCTCGTATGTTTCTATGGTAACAGTAAAGATGGCAGGCGGATGGCTTCATTTTAACCCCATGAAATCTGTCCGTTGCTGCCACTGTATACCCTCGGTTGATGGTTCAGATTATCCAGTTTGTGCGATCATTGCCTCTCACTGATCCTCATTTTGCATTTGTCCTTCCTTCAGACTCACGTTTTCTCTCCGCCTGACACCTCATGTGCTTCCCTTCTATCTAATCTCAGTCACTTCCTGTTCCCCTCTTTGTTTCTCTGTTTCTCCTTCACTCTCTCTGCACATGTTTCCCTGCCTCCTTCCATATTGGACGACACAGTCGTGATTTGAGTTTGGGCTCTAATAGGGGCATTCATTTGATGTGAAAATAGACTGAATCGAGGCTGGCGGAGAGCAACAGGGAGAGGGGCTGGGAATGAGTGGGTGGTTTAACCGTGAGTGCTGGTGTGGTGTTTATGTGTGTATGCATGCATGTGTGCAGGAGAGAGACTAAAAGCAACCAATAGAGATAGCAGTGTGTCGTGAAGCTCCAGCATGGTGCTCAGTCAGATCCAGGGATACTGTCACATCCTATCCTCCTCAACAATGGTCTCTGTGCTCTGTGGGCCGGCGAGGTCTATAAGACATCACAGAGATGTAGATATAAATACTACACCGTCCCAGCTACACCTTCTCCTACACTGTAAAATCTGACAAGTTGATCTTACTTTAAAAAAATCTAGGAAACTGATTGTCTTGATGAAGGTAAGTAGATATAACTATGTTATGTTTACTCTATATCTATTTGTAAGGTTTACTTAAAATGCTGATTTATTTACTTTATTTCAGGAGGTTGACTGAAAAATGACAAATAAAAATAACCTGTTCTTTCTAAGTAAAAGCAGCTTCGATTTAACTGAACGGCTGTGTTTTGATCGCAGTGACTGCGTTTGATAAATAAAGAAAGAGCACAGAAAATAATTAGTTTGCAGGATTATTTTCAATATAACAAAACACACATCCAGTGTTTTGTATGAAACAAATTTATACAATCAAAACAAATCCTCAGTAAAGGCTTATAACAATCTTTTTTTTTTAAAAAATAGAAATATTCATAGTAAATCTTCCTCCTTTTTTTTAATTTGCCATTTGCCATTTTGTCACAAATCTCAATACTCAGTCAAGCTTCAGCCAGCTTGCAAAATACATAAAACCATTCACTTCAGTCCAACTAATTGGTTTACTTAAAAACTGAAGTTGCTATCACTCCCAAGGAACAAGTTAATTAACTTTCCATTTTCAAGTTGCAACATCTTCACAAAATCAAGTAAATAGATCTAAACTTTTACAGTATGAAATACACATAAATTACATTCGTAGTTATATTTACTTCCCTTTATTTCCCAGATTCATTGTGTGTTTTACCATGTGAAGTGTCAGTTCATGTGTTTGTGTCCAGTTCCTGTTTTATTTTGAAATGTGTTCTCATTGTGCCTTCACTTCCTGAGTTTTCCCACCTGTGCTGATGACCTGATGTGCTTCACCTGTGTCTTGTTTCACTCACCTGTGTGTAGTTTTGCTATGTAGCTTGCTATTTAAGCACAGTGTTAGCTCTGTTTGGTTTGCCGTTGTTGTGTGTTCATGCCCTCCAGCCTTTTCCTCATGTTTGATTACCTGCTCTTTGACTCTGCTTGGATTTATAGACTTTGTTTCTTTGAGAAACCTTGACTACCTTCACGTGTTTGACCCCTGATCATCTAAAAAGATTTGGATCTGATTAACTGTTTTCGGTGTTTAGTGCTTTTCGCTGCAACTGTGTGTGATTGTTACTTTTTTTTTTTATTAATTAGCAAAACATGAATGTAGGGAGGTGGAGATAAAGTCTATAACCACAAAATCATACAAAAAGAGCAATTGGATTTAATTAATGGTGAAAAGGCAACCATGTGACGTGGTGGGAGGGAAATAAAGAAGGAACAGAATGAAACAGATAAGAATTAAAAGGCAATAGACTATCCGGTGATATTATTTGTATATTTTATTAACATCAATATGTCATTTTTAAATATCATGGTTATTAACACAAGTATACTGCAAAATCTCCACTTGTTAGTAACTTCTGTTCATTGTTTTTTATGTTGCCGTGGGTTTAACAATAATTACCATGCAGTAAATCACTAGCCTTATCCTTCAGTTTTTCATTTGATCTTTTAACTTAAATCTTGTTAAAATAACCCTCCATACACAACAGAGCTCAAGGAGCAAGGAGGGAAATCCAACATGAACCACACAAGAAACCCATCAGCACGTGATGAGCATGTGACCTGGCTTAGAAGTTCTTTAACTTTTTTTTTTCAAGGACCCCTAAATTGCCTCATTTGATAAGATTTAGCTTCGGCGCCGCCATCTGAAAAGATTTTTGTTGTTCAGTAGGATTAAGACCAGAATTCTATAGCTGTAAATGACAGTTGAGGAAATAACTGTGGACAAAGTTAAACCTTTGATCAAGTCAGTCACTCATATGACTCACATTGGGTTTGCTTCTACATTAAATCAATGAGTGAAAATAAACTACTCCCCATTTTTGGGAGGACCCTCTGGAACTCCCTCGGGGGCCCCTGAAGGTGTCTGAACCTATGGTTGAGAACCACTGATCTACATGATTGCATACTGTGAGTCTGAGGCTGTGAAAAAATGAAATCTATTCTTACGGGGGATGAGATAATTCTTTACGGCTCTATTCTGACCTGAGAAAATCCAGTGAGTCACTTCAGATCTGCTTCTTTAAGACGACACGAGTTTCTTAAGACAGTCTACAGCCAATTTTGCAAATCTACAAAAGACAGCCAGTGGGCTCCTTTTTGTTTACACTGAGTTTGTCTCACGGGTGAATTGATTTTGTCAAATGTAAATCAGTGTCAATTTTAAGATTTCTCTAAGCCCGATGAGAGAGTCTGTTTCTGCAGAAAACGTGATCGAATCAGAGCAGCAACATTCCTAAGACTGGACACGTGTTAATTAACCATTTTTAAAGGAACATTGCACATTTATCATGTGTCATTCAAGTGTCAGAGTGCTGAGAATCTGAGGCTCACAGGCTATAAACTGTACACATGCTGAATACAGCTGTCACTCACATCAACATGAAGCTGCCGGGCACTGAGAGAGAGAAGAGAAAAAAAAAAACCATTCTGCTGTTCGTGCTGTTCTTCCACCCCCCTCACTCACTGTCTGACACAAACACACATACACACACACACACACACACTGTACAACACACAGTGGCTTGTGCATACACTCTGTTTATACACACTCAGAAAAGCATACACTGCTGCCTCTCTCTGGACATCGATTTGAACTACACCTTATTTAAAAGCAGCGCCGTTTAATGATGGTCATTTTATAATCTGCGACTTCCTCTCTTGTACATCGAGACCTTATTGTGTCCTCAGAGCATATGGTTTAGTTTTGTCTCTGGGGACTCATGATCTGTTTGACAAAATTTTAATTTTGAAAGTGAAATGGGAAATCTATCATCATTTGGCAACTTGAAGTGGTTTCATTCAATTTCATCACAGAGCCCAAGGGCGAATGTGTGTCTCGGATAGAACAAGCTGACATGAAAGTCTGATTGAAGCCTTTTCATGTTGTCTTTATTGTTATTTCATAGTGTTTCACATTTGTCTTAAAGGAGTACAACACTGTAATGACAGAAATCTTTCATTGTTAACACTGCAACGTTTTGCTGTTGAGCAATGCTGTTGTTGTAGAGATTTAACCACACAGAGGTCATAGCCTTCTTCTCCTGGGGATATGAACAATATGAATCTGTAGAATAGTTTATATTTTATAATATAGTGTTACATAGTCAGCTTTTAAAATGCAGATTTCAACATCTTGTCAACTGAGTGTCCTTAAAAATACACTATGCAGGATTTTCTAAATAATTATAATAACAATAATAATAATAAATAAAGCCATGTATAGACTTACACAGACGTTATCCCTCTCAGTAATCCCTCATGTCTCACTAGAAGTGTATGGTGGTGATGTATTTTCTTGCAGGGACTCTGCCCTCTGCCTGTAGATTTTTTTCTAAAACATTTTTCATCGTTATCATCTTTATTTTCTGTGTTTGGGACATTTTTATGGCCATGTACCTCCACAGTGCAGATCAGGTCCAGGCTTAAAAAGATATCGACCAGCTGCCAGACTATAGCAGCAGGCACCCAAGAGACACAACACCAAAGAAACCCTAATATGCCCGGTGAAACACCAAAGGAGAAATCTGGGGTCGGTTTTTACTTTCACTTTTACTTGCAACAGTGTTAACAGACAGTAACCAGCAATCCTGTCTAATATACCTTTTAACGAGTAACAAAACCCTCCACTTCTGGTTTGAGTGCTTCCTCACTAGAATGAGAAAAACATCCCCAAAAAGGGGCAGGGCTGGAAAGGGGGCTAAGACACGCCCAGTCACCCAATCGAGACGCCTCTCAAAACAAAAAACCAAAGATCCTCCCAATTTTTGAGAAACGCAAAACGTAAAACATAAAATGTTTTTAAATGAATCAATAAAAACATGGGGAAAAATATCTAAATTAAAACAACTGTTGACATAATTTTACCCAGCTGACCATCGTGTTACGACAAAATTGATATATGGTTGAATTTAGGTTGTCGGTTGTTATTTTGTTGATTTTCAGTTGTGTTGTTAAGTTACCAAAAATTCAGCGTCTAATGGCAACATTATCTTAAAGTACAACGATATTTAGTCATAAGGTATGGAGAACAAAACCCACAGTCATCAAAACGTTATAATGTTGACGTCCTCACAGCGTGAGATTCTAATGTTTTAGACATTTAAAATATTGTCAACCTGATTTTCATTCCAACCAGAATTTAATGTCTGTCCGATGTCGTATTGACATCTGCTTCCAGCTGGGTAAGATCTCTTCAAAATGATAATGGGGTCATTTGTAAAACTCTTGGTTCGGGGCCTGTCTGTGAGCTGTGAGCAGTTTTACTTTTTTTCCCCCTCTCAAACTGTTTCATTTGAATGATTTTGTTATGGCTAAAGAGCCTCAATTATCTAGGACTGTACAAAAACAAAAATGAAATGTTTCATAGCAATATTGAGCATATTTCTCATTTTTCCATTCCTTGTTAATCATCTCATGACCCCTCGGATTTATCTCGTGACCCTTGGTGGGACCTGACCCCGAGGTTGGGAAGCAGCTTTATAGTATCTGTTTTGGAATCTGAAACTGCACACGGACTTTGAACGAGCTGCTGTCAGGCCAAACTTTCCCTGCCTCTCCTGCCAAATGCAAAATTTGCACTGATAAGAGTGTCAAAATTACAAATGAACTAATGCTTGTGAATAAGTATTCTGAATTTCTTGTATAACTGTCGTCCTGCTGCTACATGGCGCTTTCTCACTGGTGCTGCAAGGAACTAAAATGTTATTGAAAATGATTACATAACTGCGATGCACAGTGAAATAAAACCAGCAGGCATGGGAGAGTTGAGAGACCTTCAGCAAACTAATTGGGTCATTCTTGTGCACTCTCAGCTTTTTCCATTTGTTGCTTTTACACTAAAAAAATATTCAACAAATCAAAAAAGTGAGAACAAAGAGGAAATGACTTCGACAGCCTTTGCAAATAATAGGCTCCTTACAAACAAAACTAAGCACACAGTCATTAAATATTTACTCTAAAGCAGGGATACTCAACTTGCTTTGCTTTGGGGGCCGCTTTTGCAATATGACAGAAGGCCAGGGGCCCATTGCAGCAGCCCCATACATGTTTCTAGGACTTCAGGATGTTTCAAGGATTTTAAGACATATCTCAGATTTTAGCACATTTTTAGGATTTTTGTATATTTCTAGATTTTAAAAAGGTTTCCCAGATTTTGAGAAGTTTCTATGATTTCAGGACGTTTTCAGGATTTTTGGACTTTCGCAGCTTAGCTAGGACCTCAGGCACTTTGTTTTTGGTAAACAAGCTCTATTTTGAAGCTGATCTATATAGTCTGGAACCTTATGTGTACTGAAAGTACAAAAACAGTTCCCAGTGTGAGTCATTTTATTTTTTATTGTGAATCAGAAAATGGTTTTGGGGCCACATGGAAGTCTATCAGGGGCCAGATTTGTATCATACATATTTAACTGACACAGAAAAATAATTCTGGTACATCCTCACACTGTTTTAAAGGGATGTTTAGATACTTGGCACTTTGGATTGATTCTACAAAGTCAAAAACTGTCTAAGCACATGCACAGTGTCCTGAAATCCACCTCCTGCAACCACTGCAACTGAACAGGAGCTCCTTTATCCAAGCCAATTATCAGAGATCCTCAGATGTATGAACTCTTCCTCCTTCATTTGGCGCTCAAGCGCCTCAGCTCCATCCAGCCATTGATTAGAGATGTGTTCAATAATTCAAATAATAGCATTGGAGAAGAGCAATCAATTCATCATCGGTCATGTCGTTTTGGTGTTAGGCAATGACCCTTGCAGGCATGCCAGCTAAATCATCTTATGACATTATGGATGGGGTCATTTGTAACTGTGTCATGTGGTGATTACTACTTTGTTACAATGGATCCCTCTGACCTCAATGTGATTCAGGAAAGAGCTTTTCTCATTAAGGTCATAAACCTGAATGTATTCTCATAAGGCTTCCAGCCAGCAGGGTGATGAGAGGTCAGGAGTTTTACCAAAACCTTTACAAGTTAAGAGTGAGTAGTTTTGTTCCTGAAAAACTTAAAATAATAACTACGGTGGCCCTGAGTGTCAAAACCCTACAACATTTCCCCAAACACGTCAACATTTCCCAAAACAGAACATTTCAGAAAACAAAATATTATAAAAGTATAGGAAATGTTACCAAAATGTTAGCGTTCTCTTAAATGTTGTGGTGTTGTTTTTTTAAATATTGTATATTGTTTTATTTTCTGAAATGTTGTTGTCTTTTGACCCTCAGGGCATCAGTTAAAAACAAACACAACAAAACCCGCTGAGTTTTAAAGTTGCATTGAAGGAGTATTTCACTGTTACACATGAAGGTCAGAACCTCGTTATGGGGAGTGATACTGTGGAAACACTTATATAATGTCTTTTGCGGCTCTAGGGGAGCTTTGTCAACCTGACAAAATAATCCTGATGATGTCATAGTGATGTCATTAGGGTTATTATTTAGATCTTGATTTCAGGTTTTAACAGAGATTCTGTGTGACAGACTGAGGAGTGTGCTGTTAGTGTTTTTGAAGTTTGACCCATGGAATGATAGAGGTATAAAAATGGATGTCATCGCAACTCCCCAAAAATGAAGATGAAATGTCTCGTTCGCCCCCTGGTGGCTGGCTGCATTATGGATCATAAACTCTCCCCCCTCTGTGGTCATGGGCCAAACTTAAAACACAAAATACACATCAAATACATTTTTTCCCAAAGATGTTTTCTCTCATTTTAGCTTCTCATCAGGCTGATGTATGTTTAAGTATTCATTTTTCTGATAATTTCCCTTTTTGTTTATTATTTGATGCTATAAAAAGAGGGTGGGACATCATGATGGACAGCAGTGTGTGTCAGCTGGTATGTTTGTGATTAGGTCAGACGGGTGTAGGGCGCGACTTCAGTACCGATGCTTTTTCAAATCACTGCTGTGCGCACTCTGATTCCTAAAGGCATCATTGTGCAAGATAACAGCTGTGGTATCTGGGATATTTTGTCTACATTTTTGTTTTTATAACTCTGAGTCCACCAGTTTTCTGAAGCAGCAATACTCAACTCATTCACTGGAGTATCCATATATGTAACAATACCGGCTGTTTTACAGCAAACATGTTTAGCTGAACAAAAACACATTACAGGCCCAGCTTCAAATGGCAGAAAGATGCAGGAAAAGTTCTTTAAAGACCCAGATATTGTGTTTCCACAGGTCAACTGAATATAGGTATCAGATTGCGGATGTGTCTAGGAGAACTTTAATGGGATGAAAATGCTGCTCTGTGTTTGTTTTTGCCAACACATCAGCCATAGCATCTTTATAAGCCAATAGCTGGATAATTTCTACCCATTTGTAGTTACTGATGCAGCTTCAAATTAAATTGAAAAGCAATAACATTTAATATTATGGAGTATGTTTTTATTATTGAGAGAATTTGTTTCTTCAGCATCACAGTACTTCAGTTACACAAAGTGTCCTCCCCAGTCAGACTGAAACAAGACAAAATGAATCAAAAAAGATCATTTTGGAAACACACAGCAACAAACATTAGAAAGTGCTCATAAAAGGGAAAAACTGCAGCCAGGTGTTTTAATATTAACAGCTGCACAAATGAAAAAGACTTTGTTGTGTTTGTAAATATAATTAATAAGTACAAACAGTGTTATTAAGCCTTGTTCTGCACCTCTGAGTTTGAGGGTTTAGGCATTTCATCACCCTCATATGTATAGTCTCATATTTATCCATTTATCATACACTCAGCAAAAAAAAAAACAAACAGAACTTCTCTATCATTTGAAGCATGATGTTGTTTCTTTTACAATTGTGGCTTGGAGACAAAAACCTCTCACTGAGTATTTAGAAATCATCACAGCGACCACCAACATTAGAATTAGGAAGGATGAGCTGTAAATAAACCACAAAGAAAGATAAATTCAGAGCAAAGCCTCTGTAAACTGGAGCAGGTGCTAGTTTGACTAAAGCTCGGGTTTCCTCTTCTCCAGTTTGATCCAGATGCCCTTCTCTGGTCGTAGGATCAGCTCTCCCATCGGCCGCAGCTCTTCACGTGTCTGACAAGCTTCAACGTGAAAATTGCGCAGGATGGACGCCAAGACCACCTTTTCTTCCATCAGTGCGAAACGTTGACCTGAGGAGGATTACAGTTGAACACACACAGAAGTTACTCTGGAGGGTGTCTCTCTGAGGAAACTGTGGCAAGTATGCATGCAGACGCATGAATTACAGATCAAATCCACCCTCTTCTTACCGATACAGTTGCGGAGTCCAGCGGAGAAGGGGATGTACGCATATGGAGGTCTTCCTACTGAATTCTCAGGCAGGAAACGTTCAGGCCTGAACTCCTCGGGCTCAGGGAAGTATCGCTGGTCACGGTGCAGAGCATAGGTAATGACGATGGCATTGGTATCTTTGGGCACCTTGAAACCATCTGCAGGTACAAAGAAAGTTAGTTACTGGAGAAAAACATGTTTTGTTTCAGATAAGATAATTATGAATTTCTCTGCCTCAGCTTAAGATAAGGGGAATCACGGCAGACAGATAAGAGCAGTGCTAAAGAAAGGAAAGCTAAATCATTAAAAGATAAATCTGGTGTATTACAATTCAGACTTTATTGATGTAGTTTGACCATAATCCCTGATGCCTACCACAAACTAGAAGACTTTTATCTAATGATGAGATGAGATGAGAGTTTTTTTTTAACTCACTATAAAATTTTGCAAAGAGGAGGGATCTTGCAGGGTCACTGTTTGCATTACTACTACTACTACTGATTACTTTTGAGATTATTTCCAATCCACACCTCCTATCCTTTACTCCTATAGAAACTACATTGCTTTTCAATCACAGAATGGCAGATTTTCTTGGCTTTCCATTACCAGGCTGAACATCTACCATAAAGCCATCATTCACTCTTTTACCACACAAACTGACTGTCCATGTCCATAGAGGCCTTGTCTGATAAATTTGATGAAACTGTAAAAACTAAGGGAGAGACAGCTGCAACAACAACACACAAAAAATAAATGTTATGTGACAAAGAACCCTATTTTTCACATGAAAATGACCGAGGAAGCCCGGCCTCCCCCGGGTTCTCATAAAAAATACCACTGCCTTGGGGGATTTGCACTCAGCAAATGAATGTTTCATTCAAGTGTCATCGCTCATCTGTAACTCACTGATATGGCAGTCTTCACCGAGGTTGCGGGCGAAGAAAGGCACAGAGGGAAACAGTCGCAGGGCCTCTTTGATCACGCACTCAAGGTATTTGAGCTTCTTCAGGTCGTCTGTGTTTATGGGCCGCTTAGATTCACCTTAAAACATTAAACAGGAAACACCATTAAACTCTTTAGTACAAAATGCAGATAAACTGAAGGGAGAGTGATATACTTCTTAAGATTGTGCTTCAGATTCCTGCTGTTGCACTGTCGCCTTCATTGATATCCTTGACATATCTACTTTTCCCGACTTCTACACTAGATAAGAGTTTGCTTGCACAATATTGGTTAAGTGACACACCCCATGAAGGGGGATATTGATAAGACATATGATAAAACTATAAGTTAAAAGGGTAAACTGGCACAAAATGAATGCCTCTATGTTTGAGGAAAAGTTTAGAGTGCAAATGTAGCATGTTTTTTCACAACAAGGCCACCAAGCTCACGTCATGGAAAAAAATCCACGAAGGGCACGATACTGTAAATCCACACAGCAGTGAAAATAATTTAATTATGTTTCTCTATGTATTTTGGCAAGGATTTCCACAGCTATTATCCCTGTGTAAGCTTCCCCTCGACTTGCAAAGTGCAAATGAATCTGAGCAAAGATGAGTCAATGGGCCTTTCAGGCAGGAAAACAAGTGATGTCATGAAAGCGAGAAGGCGTGTGGTGACAGGGGAGAGGGCATGTTACTGTTACCTAACACCTCCTGAAGCTCTTGTTGAACTTTGCGGAGCACCTCAGGGTGAGAGCCCAGCAGATGTATGGCCCAGTTCATGGAGGCTGCTGTAGTATCATGTCCCTGCAAAACAAGAGCAGTTAAATACAGAATAAAAATAACAACATAATTCATGACTGTAGAGCTGCATTCATTGCTTTTTTTTCTTCCTTTTTTGCCACTTGAGGGCGCAGGGAAAAAGCTGCTAGTTTACAAATGTATGCCTATTTACAGTGCACATCAAGCGGAGCAATGTTAGCACTGATTTTGCATATGGTTTCTGGCCACCTAATAAATTAAAATCTCAAACACTTTTTCTAAAGGAAAAATCTGGCCCATTAGGTGCTGAATGTGTCACTATGTTTTGGTTTGGTTTTTTTTAAGTGCAGCTTTAAGGGTTTTTTTTGTTTGTTTGTTTTTTTGCTCACACTTCGAGTTGTGAGGCTGCAATTAACCAAAGAAAAATTCGGAATAGTTAGTCAAAATTCCACCTACTCGTCAAACAGTCAGTTGATCGGTGGGAAAAAAATCTGCAGGTTACTGTATCTGTAGATTAACTAAATCGGCCAAAGTGCACTGAGTGCACATTACGTGGTAGCCTATTGTGCATCCACTAAAGCATTTTTTGTTTGTTTTTCTACTCAGAAAGCTTTTCTTTGTTTGGATTCTCCATAATAGGAATGCTGTGTGTCTGCAATATGCTAACTGGCATATTTTTCTTGTCGCACAGAGTTGAACAAAATGTTCAGCTTTGGATAAAAAACTGCACTCATCGCTGTCTCTTTTTCAACTAGCTGTCAGATCAAAATAGAGCGGGGACAGGATAAAATCCACAAAGCCTAACTGTCACTCTTGACATGTGCATGTGCTACTGACAACAATAGAGGAGAAATTCATACCGCCGGCCACGCAGACCTGCATGTCCATCTTCTTTCTTTCATGGCATCTAGATGCAACCAAAGCATCTAAGCTTTTTTTTTTTTTTTAAATAACCACTGTGCGACCAAAGTGCTTTTCAGAGGAGCGCCTGGCATCTTTAACTGGGTAAAAAAAAAAAAGTTAAAAATGCTTTGGTGGGCACACAGCCTTGAAAGTAACACAAGTGATTGTCCAACCAATGAAAATTTCTCTAAAAAAGAGCTCTTTGACCAAACAGCTGCAGGTCTTGGCCCTTGTGAGTGGTATTTCCTTTTTTTTCTCTCTCAGTGTGACATTGTACAAACACACCACGTGTTACAATGTCATGGATAGGTGTAACAAAATATACAGACATTAACATAATACATTAAACTGATAGTCAGTTATGATTTGAGTATGATGTGTGTCATATATTCATAGTTGCCAAAATGTGTAAGTAAATGAATAAACAGTTAAGGTGAGTCTAGTTTCTAACCACCAACCCTAAACATAAAGGTGTCCACTTCTTCCTGGATGTCCTGATGGCTCATCTTGTTGCCGTCCTCATATGAGGTCTTCAAAAGCATGTCCAGAAATGCTTGTCTTTTCCTCGGGCCCTCCTCAGAGTCCTTGTCTGATTCAGTACTGGAAATATTCTCCGCTCTTTCACGAATCACCTGAGACAAAGTGATGGTTGAGACCAAATGTTGTCTCTTCTTTGTGGATTCTGCTTCATTTAAATGTAATTAACACTGAACGTCCAGTGATTTTCAAACCACTGCTCCCATTACTCACTTTGTATGTGAAGGAGTGCAGGATCTTCAGTGTCTTGTCATGCTCTTTGCCTGCACCAAAGTAGTTATACACAAAGTCAGGCCAAAACCATGGTGTCCTCTGCCTGCGGCTGATAATGTCACTCATTCTACGGATAAAATGTAGGGAGAAGACAAAAGCATAAAACAGTGGATCAGATAATTACTCACTTATTATCGTGTTTATTTGTGTGATAGAAAAGAAAATTAAATAAACTCACTTGTACACACTCTTAACATACTCTGAATCCGAATTACTCTGGGCATAAATTTTCTTTCCCATTGCAGTTTCTGAAAAAAACAACAAAAACGTTGCTGGAGATATGTCTTATTGTATATGGATAAGTTAGAAAATTTAATTGCATACAGAGGTGAAAGGCTCATCCACACATGCACTTATTCACATTCACATTGAATGCCCAAATACTCACCACAGATAATGTCCAGGGCACATAGTGTTATGTGATTGTAGCAGTCAAATGGACCCTTCCCCGCCTGCTTCTCCAGATTCTCCACCAGGATCTCTGCCTGCTCGTTCATCACTTCCAAGAAGTCCGTCAGGATGGAGAAGTGAAAGGTGGGAGTCAGCATCTTCCGCCGCTGACGCCACTTATTCCCAGTGCTGATAAAAAGAAGGAGACAATCAAAAATGGTTTAGGGTGAAGGTGTGTTCAAACACGTAGCTCACGTACTTTCACGAATACTGCTGCTGAAGTGTTTCTTGAAGTTTTTCTTTTGCAACCCACAAATATTAACAACAAATGGGGGTATTCAGAAAAACAGATAACACTAACAGTTGTATACTTGGACTATGATTTTTTTCCTCTTTATTAATGAAACATTCTTGATGTTTTTGTCTTTTCTGATCATCATTGATAGATTTTGCATATTGAGCAGATGAGAGCAACACAGAGCTGGCCCCTTGAGATTTCCCACAAACTCAAATGCCGACACAAAACATTGAGGTGTCCCCTCACTTGCACTACTCTACCCCTGACTGGACAGTACTAATAAGTCAGTCGGGAGGAGTGAGTTTTGTAAGGGGCCGGGTACGAGTGCCAGCCAATCAGAAGCAGAGTAAGGCAGAGTGGAGCTACAAATCAAGGTGCAGAGTAGCACTTTAGATTACCTTTGGGTATAAAATTTGTTATATAAAAACATTTGCTTTGCCTTACCTTCGCTATCCTAGGAGTCCATAAACCGATGGGTAATGCAACTGTAGCTATGTCCATTATTTGTACAGTCTATGGTAAATACCTGGTAAGAAGGCCAGTTCCAAGCCAGGGGTGAAGGAAGCTGTATGGATAAGCTTTCTCCATATGAACACTGTTGGTCAAAACTGTCTAGAAAAGACAATTAATAGCAAACAAAAATGTAAGAAAGAATAAAAAATCATACAGAAGAGTTGTTATGTAATAGATAGTGAGAATTGTGAGCAGAAGTTATGCAATGACAGTGGCAGTGTGTAAAAGTGCAATGACATCCTCATCCTATACATGGATATATGGTTCATATATATATATATATATATATATATATATATTATATATATATAACTATATGAAAAAACATTTAGGATTCATGTTAATGATAACATTTGTTACATCAAAGGCCTATTTACCTAAGGCATATTGGAGTTTGAAATTAAACAAGTTACTGTATGCATCCTTGGAGTTGTAACTGTGGAGTTGTCGGTCAATGTACCTCAACCGTTTCTGCATGATATAGAACCACATACGGGACTGGTCCAACCCAGAGTTTAAACAGCGGTGCATCACTGAACTCATGAGTAAAATCATGAATTTGATGAAAGAAATCTGAAACAAAGAAAAACATAATCTATAAATACAGTTAGGTAGCATTAAATAGGCAATAAACATGTACTCTATCAGCCTATGTGGCCTCCTGTAGCAGCATGCTGATTGTTTTCATACCTCCTGCATTGGTTTTGAACTGCAGTGCATTTCCAATAAAGAGATACGTCCCCTCCGCTTGTGGAATAGGCTTCAGTGTAAACCATTTGTGCAGGTAACCGCTGAGCAGCTTGTAGGTGATGTAGGTCAGGGCAGCGATGAAGATGCTGATTCCAATTAAAGGTGTCGAGAAGCTACCAAGTAAAACTGCCATCTTTCATGCGGTGTGCTTGCACTGTTTGTGTTTCTGCGTTCAAATGGTAATGGAAGGTTGTCCTGCTGCGACTGAACTACGAATGGGACTCATGCCCCTCCTTTCAGTCAGTCCACTGACAGTAACTGGGTAAAAGGTTGTATATGTTGACAATTATTGCTTCAAGACATTTTAAAGATGGCTTGAAAAGGAAATCTGAGATACACTGGATGTGGATGAACAAGAGTATTAAAGGTATAAAAGAAAAACAAAAGATGAAGCTGGTAAGTTAAGTACAAATTCTGTGATAAAGATGTTAATTATTTACCTTATGGTATTTGACTTGCCCTAAAGGCCTCTGCTAACTGCCAACACTGCATCATGTTAGATCCAGCCTGAGTCGTCAGGTCCAACCTGATTGGTTAATAAATGACAACCTTATCTTTGTCCCAGATATATTTGATGGTTAAAACATATTCCAGTAAAATTAATTGAAATAATAACATTATATCACTTAAAGTTTTCCCAGAATCTCTCTTGGTTTTAATTAGATTTGCTTTTTTTTAAAAAAAAAACAAAAAACAAAAACTTAAATACTAAGTAATTGCTCACTATTTATAAATTCATTATGTGTATTTTTCATTCTTACACATTTTACAAGCTGATTCAAGTATTTTTAGACATGTTTTGATTTGACAGCAGTTAGGCCAATAACTTGATACATAAAAACTTCAGCATCCCTCATCTGTAACTCTACTCTGACAATGTAGAGAAGACCTAAAAAAAAACATTAAAGCCTACTTTTTAGGACATAGGCTCAAAGTACAATTAAACAGTTAAGTGGACTTTAGCTTTTAACAAAAGCATTTAACTTTTCTGTGGAAATTGTGAGTTCAGTATTTATAAAATATTGACAAAGATGCTGTCATGTGATGTGGAGCAGAAGGACCCAAACACAAGAGACTGCGGGCGACAGCAATTCAATAGGTCACTCTGTATTCAAGGCTGATGCAATAAAAAAGCAAAGTGAGGATCACAAACCAAACAAAAAAGGATCCAACAAAGACTGAGCTGAAACTACAGCCTAAGGGGGGTGAAGTGCAGATGGAGAAGCTCAGGTGAGGGTAATAGAGGTGATTAGGCAGAATAGCAGGCAGGGAGCTGATTGGCTTGGAAAAACTCAGGAGCAATGAGGGACTGATGAAGCTGACGCAGCGCAGGTGTATAAAAGGACAAGTGAAAGAAAGGCACCACAGGAACACAGGAGGGAAGGAACGCAGTAAACAGCAACCCCAAAAAACAAGAAACTAAATCTTTCTATTAAGAAACTGACTGAATGAAAACAAAGACAGACCATCTAATATCAGAAGCCTAGATTAGTCTATTACACATACTTGGTGCAGACTTTCCAAAAAGTTTGAAGGCACAAGGACACATCAGCCCGTTACAGGTCAGTTTTGCTCTGGCTCTTTCCTTTATCTTGCATTTGGATTTGTGTTGTACATTTGAAGTTTTGCACAATTTTGTCAATCAAATAGTTTGTCTGCACAGGCTTATTTTATTGATTTGTATGGTAACTTTGGAGGAATTCCCATATATTATTTCCATAGGCTGTAGTATTAAAGTATTAAATCTGAAGCTGCTCCAGTGATGAATGGGGGACTGATTTTGTGGACTGATAGACTGTTTTCTTTTTTATACCCAAATGAACTTTATTTTACTGTAGTGTTCTCAGCACTGAAACAGAAAATGTTCCCATATAGTCAGACTGCCCCCTTGCTGCGCTCAGTGTTCTCTACAACATCTCTCCCATAATGGAGTAGCTAATACTTGATGACAAAGTTTTAAGTTCTCTAATTTTAGGATTTGGAAGAGAGTCGTATTTATTAATAATGTCAAACTGTCTTAGACCATAGGAATAACATTTATTATTTTTTGAAATGGGTGTACTTCCCCTTTAAATAATTGATGCTTTATGTTACCATTGTATGGTGCCACACTGATTGGCTGTGATGTCAAATTCAGATTTTAAACCAAGGAATGTCAAAAACTGTAATGTTAGTAATGAAATATGGAGACAGATATGGTAAATTATTATTCAAAAATTTCCTGTATGTGTGTGCACACGCACTTCATGCCACCCTGGCATAAGTCAGTGCCCAGCTTGGGCCTACCCTGCCAAAAAAAGTCTAGATGTGACACTGAGACAGAAAGCACATACAGAGTCTTAGAAAACCCCACCACTGTTAGCTTTAAACTCATAATATACAGCAAACAGAAAGACAGCTGCAATTATATCTTGCCCCAAAGTTTCCTTTCAAGTTTCTAATTAATAACTTAGTACAATGTGTATATAAGAAATTGTGCTATATATCTGTCAATCAACACCAAGCTCAGTATTGTTCTTCATTGTATGGTCAAATGGAAGATGTGTTTAGTATGTCAATCATAATGGTGTAGTTTCCTACTACGGCCACTAGATGTTATTATGACACAATATTTGAGCAGGTTGTGAAGAAATTCATTCTTTTCTCTAACAAAAAATGAAGTGTTTTCTTCTAAAATTGACTAAGATTACTATGCAAAAATAGACAAATAGTTTTTCAGCTAAATTGTACATTTTAAAGTCACAGTCTACCACCACATAACAAAGATACAAAACTTATTTGCTTAAAACTTAAGAGTTGTTTACACTTTTTAGATACAAGAGCCAACCTTTTAGCAAACATGTTATGAAGAGATTAAAACATTAAAACTGCATTGAACTTACACTGCACAGTTTATTGTAGATATTTTATCCCATATATAGCATACACAGTAAATGTCTGTTCGTTTAAAGCATTGGAGAATAGGATAATTTTTTCCACAACACATGTATTTTTAAATACATTTTTACTTTTTGCTCATTACCATTTCAGCATCAGTATACAAGCCTGTGATTGTGTAGTCATAATAAACTGTTTAATAATCAAAGAGGTATTTCACTGCAGGAAAGGTGGTCTTTTCATAAAACGAAAATGTTTCTGCAGTAAAGAGAGGCAAAGATTTTTGAAATTGGTGCTACATGATGAGAGAAAACAGAGGAAAAAGGATCGCTATACTCAAAAGGTAGAAAACTACCAAAATGCATTGCGCTGTACTGGACCAAAAGCTCCCTCTGGTGGGTGACATAATGTGAGCTTGGCTGTTTTGAGACCGCTGGCTGGTAACAATCTTAAATTACTGTTACATGCAAAGCTAAAATATTTTTCTGAAAACATTTTTGGCTAGAAATAGCCTCACTAACATACAATGGTAATTAATATTACAGAGGGAATTTTCCCATTGCTACCAAAGGAATGCAGTCATTTCTGCAATCGATTAGTCATGCCAAGTGCTATGAGGAGCTTCTGGTGGAAAGCCGGCACCCTCTCCTTATGGACAGGCCAGTCCAGGATGCAGCATGAACGCAACATGCCCCTGCGAAGGAAGAGTGAGCTGAATAACTTGTAGTCATGGACGTCCTGCAAGAAGACCAGAACCACAGAGTCTCTGCTGGCTTCAATGACCTGGTGAAGTGCATGATGGGCTTTAAATCTGGATAAGGAACAAGATAAGGGCAGGAGGGCAGAGAGAGAAAAAGAATTCATTTATCCCAAATATACATCTTAAATACCTACAGGATGTAAGCCAGCCTAACTGTAACTTAACCTGATGTATAATCTGTCATGAAGTATGAATTAAGCAGTGTATATTTGATTTACCGTGTACACCAGGGATCTTTGAGAAGCCTTTCAGTGACGACAAACAAGATTTTTCTGGACCTTCTCATATTATCCATGATGGACTCAAGCAGTGACATGCCAGGGACTGCATCTCGATCCTCCAAACAAAACCTGCAGTTGTTATTCTCTAAGGGGACCACCCTTCTCTCCACCCAATCGCTGTCTTCCTCTGCATATATGACATAAGCATCGTACTCAAACTCCCTTCCCTCTTCAACTGTAGCGTCGCTAAATCCTAATGTGCGATTGATCATTATGTTCCAGTAAAACTGAATCCTCCAGCCCTGGAATCGCACCAGAAGCGCAGTAACCATTAGCATGATTACAGCCGTGCTACTCACTATATAAAGAGCCTGAAACGGGGTCATATCTTTGCAAGAGAGGGGGTCAAACTTCAAGATAGAGTGGTTAAAGTAAGCCCGCGGGGTGTTGCATATGTACTGATCCCTGATGCCGGGCACGCTGGTCATATTTGTACTATTCAACCACATCACAAACCATAAAATGCTCTCACAGGTACAGTCAAATGGATTTTTGTCCATGACAAGCAGGCTGAGGTTGCTCAGAGGGGTTTTAAACACTTCGGGCCTCACAGTTGTGATCAGATTCTTTTGTAGATACAATTTCTGCAGTGACTTCAGATCATCAAAAATGGAGTCCTGAAGACTATTAAGGAGGTTAGTAGCAAGGCTGAGGTAACGTAGATCACTCAGCCCTCTCAGAGCTCCTGCTGGGATCTCATCCAGCCCGTTTCTATCCATCTGTAAGGTTACTAACCTCTGGGTGTGTTTGAGGAACAACACTGGTCCACCTAGGTTGGCACTCTTCCACAAAACGGCTAAGTTATTGTGTTGGAGCTTCAGGACCTTTAGGTTCACAAGCCCCTCCAACGTATTCTCTCGGAAGTTAGCAATGTTGTTGTTGCTAAGATCTAGGTAGGTGAGGTTAAGAAGGGGACTGAATGGAGAGACATCCAAGTTAACAGCTTCGCTTATAAGACTTTTTCCCAAAGTCAGGACCCTAAGGTTGTTCATATTCACAAATGACTTGGAGCTTAGATTGACTGTCTGGTGGTTATTGGACATGTAAAGCTCTTCAACTTGGCCCAGGCCTTCAAACTCTTTGCCAGTGAGATTCTGGTTGATAAAATTGTTGTCTAGCAGAAGAGTAGTGAGGTTTCTGAAAATGGAGAAGCTTCCAGGACTAATCTTTGCTATAGCTGTTCCTGTGAGATTTAGCTTTCTGAGAGGTGACCCCGCAAGTGAGATAAACGTCTTGCTGGTGATGTTTCTGAGTGACGTATATTTGCTCCAGCTCATATCAAGTTCCTTAAGTCTTGTCAAGCCTGTGAATGTGTGCGCTGTGATTTCCCAGACTGCAGTTCGCTGTAAAATCAAACTCTCCAGGGCGCTCAGTGGTTGAAAGGAGAAATCATCGATAGTGGGCATGGGATGACTGCTCACAAGAGCGTTTGACAACTGGAGTTTTTTCAGGCTTACAAGTCCCTGAAATGTGTCCTTGTTCAGGCGCTTGATGTTGTTGTCTACCAAAATTAGCGTCTGTAGTTTAGAGAGCCACCGAAATGAGCCTTCTTCAATTTTAACCATGCCGTTACGGGACAGCTCCAGAAAGGTTAGATTTGTTTTTTGTAGCCCTGTAAAGGTTTTGTTAGTGAGTGTGACCAGCTTCATATTCCGGAGAAAAAGAGCACTGATGGCTGTCTCCGAAAGCTCTGTGCAGAGTTTAGAAAGATCCTGTATGCCCATTTTGCTTCCATCCATGATTAAAGTATGTAGACCTGAAATGGGCTTAAAGCAACCAGGCTCCAACTGCAACAAAACATGACAAAGACATCTCATAGTGAGTCAAAAAAGGGAAATAAAATAGATAACTGAAAGCAAGGTCCTACAATGACTTTCTAATGCTAGTAACAATTTTTACAACACAGTTTCATTTCCCAATTCGACATAAGTTTCTTACCATTTTCAGAGACAGAAATGACATGTTAAGAACTTTTAGAAAAGATGACTGGTTCAGAAAAGAAAAGTCATCTTTCTTCAGAGTGGTGAAGTCATTCAATGCCAGATTGAGGCTCACAAGGCTGGGCAGCTGAGGCTGAGAACCAAGCTTAGCGGACTTCAGTTTGTTCATGGAAACATCAAGAACTTCCAGGCTCTGTGAATGGTAAAAGGAGAAAAAAAATACTATTACCTCCATTGTCTCAATTCTGTCATCACCTTTATTATTATTGTTCAGTTTCTCGCCAGGTAATTACTGATCCAACTAATCAAAGTAACTGACATCTGTACCTGTAGTGCTGAGAAGGGCTCTCCTTGCAGCTTCAGCTTATTACTAGCCATAAACAACCATGTCAGATTAGTGCAATACCTCACGTCCTCCTTCTTCAGTACATACACTTGGTTGTGTTCTATGTTCAGTGTTTTCAGCAGAGGCAGAGTCTGGCACAATCCCTGGTCCAGCTGGGTAATACTGTTGTAGCTGACATCAAGGTGGAGGAGCCCTGGGTATGGGGCTAGTGACACAGGAGGAATCCCCATAAATCTGTTGTGAGAAATATCCAGGCTGGTGATGTTCCTGCTAAGGTTTTGAGGGACTGCACTGAGGCTGAGGTGGCTGCAGTCAGCTCTACCATTTTGCACATTGCAGGAGGTCTTCTTTGGGGGGGCTGCACAATTGTGCAGTCCCATCATAAAATAACATATGATGATCACCCCTTGAAGGAGTAGGGATCGGGGGGCATGCATCTTTTTAAAAACCTTTAAGAAAGAGAGATTAGAAACATTTTTTCAGCTTTGGGAGCAGTACCATCCGCCCACTCCTGCTGAGATTGAATCAAAAACAGGAAAGTCGCTGGTTGCTAAATCAAAACTATGTGCTAAAAGACACTAAAACACTCAGCAAGCTAACCCTGGTTGGCAAATGACATCAGAAAGACATTGGACTCCTATGTCATGCAGACATTACATTTTGCTTTCCAGCTACATTTGACACATTTTACATGTTTAAAGTTCACATTTTTGGATGTTACCATCATGTTTTGCACATGTTGGGTTTTATACATATCTTATGACAAAATATTGTTATTCTAGATCAAGATGTTGGCATGAGATGTTTGGAAAACATTGGATTTTATTGACTTAACAACACAACAAACAATAATAAAATATCTTCTGTTGACAGTATTCTATGTCACACTGACGTTTGGTCAGAATTTTGGTCACCTGATGTCACAACATAAAATTCAATCAAGCATCAGCATCTAACGATACTGTTTATAGAAAATAGATTGTTCATTTCAAATATTGATTGGATTTGAAACATCAATTGATGGTAAGGAAAAATATTAAAACTCTGTACTTTTTCTGACATTATAACAGTACAATTGACATATGATATGAATTATATTGAAAGCTTTCCACAGAAATCTCTCTTCCAAAGTATATATTAGTATTACTACTACACTACAGTAATATGAATATCAATGCATTGTATGCTAATCATATCACGTGCACACTGCACACACTTTAAGTCTGGCTAATATTTTGGATATGATACCTGCAGAGTTCTTACCAGATGATGTTGCCTTTGAATGCTATCTGTTGCATTTAGACATAATATTCTTCAAACCGAAGACATTCACTTCCAGCACAGTTATTTATCCTTCTGGGGCGCAGACATGAGTCTCAGTAGGAGCCTATGAGGCAAAGCACGAAAATACGGAAATGAGAAATTTGGGACTCAGGTTTCACTTCCGCAACACAGTCTAGAGCCACTGGACAATTTAACTGTTTCATACAGGAGTACAGAGTTGTTGGGAAGTTTGAATGAAATTCATACTCACTTCCTGCAAACCAGACTGGATTATGTGCGATTAAATTGGCCTATTTCCGATTTTGAAACACTTCAAGTGTCAGATGAAATATGGCTCTAGACACTGGTGGCGTTATAGTTTGATAAGGCGTGGTGTAAAAAGCTGAAATCCTATCAGACAGGTACAAGGAGGTGCGGACATGTACGTAGAAATACAACGCTGAGCCCTTACCGTAATGTCTGTATGTGAGTGTAACTGCTGGACGAATTGTGTTGACACAATACTCAACGCTGTGTGGGATAAATACCGTAACGTGCGAAGATGTGCGAAGACATGTAACGTGGAGGAGCAAAGCTGGCTGCAAATTAACTGTATATAGTGTCATTTAGCTATAAAACCTCTGACGTGTTTGAAATAAAAAATATGAATTTACCAATCTGACGCATCCCTATTTTTTATGTATGTCTGTCTTATAGGCTGTGGGTTGTATTTAGATGTTTTTTAGGCTTTTTTTCCCCCAGACTTTTCAGGATATGTGTGTTCTGGAAACAGAGCATGATTGTATATTGCACCTAATTTCTTTCATGTTATCTGTATTCTGTGTCACCCTTTTTGAAAGATGTGTAGGCCCAGTCTTACTCTGAAATGCCAGTTACTCCAGTCCACTCAATCAAACTCATTTTAAAGACCTATAAGACAAATAGCACATATGAGTCTGCCTATAAATTGCAGATACAATATTTGGATCTGCATCTGAAGTGACACATATTTTTACAAGGTTTCTAGGGCTGCAAGAATTCACTATTTATCACTTTATTTGTGTTTTCCAAAGTTCAGCTATTAGGTGACACTGACAAATAATGCACACATTTACTATAGTCACACAGGGAGATGAGTGTGGGCATTAAACTATCCAAATCCTACCCAAAAGTATATCTCAATATCTTTAAACTAGCAGATGGAAGTGAATGATTATTTTACCTTTGGTATGTGGCTCCCTAAAATAGACTCCAAAAGTCCAAAAGCAGAAGGGAATCCTATAGAAGATGGCTTTTGTGCCCAGGTAGTAGAATCCACATATGGGCGTAGACACAGTAAGCAACTCCACTTACTGAAGATTTGCAAGCTGCCCAGTGCCAACGCAGTCTCCAAGACACTTAAAAAGTTCTGAGGCAGTGGAGGGTTTTATCCATTCACTTGCTCCTTTCCTCTAAATCAAACAAGTAGGACTCTTTCTCATCATATGATGGTGTTTAATTCTTCACAGTTTGACCCCATTACATAAATTCAAATGACCTCATTCAGAGCACCAGAGAAGTGAAACTTAATGTTGGTAAACTTCAACAAAAAACAAGTGGGTTAATTTAAAAAAAAAAAACCCACTAGAGGGCAGTAAAATACTGATATTGAATCACTCAACACCCAGTTGTTTCACAGTGTAATTCTTGGTGCTTATCTTCCTTGTAGTTACAGCATGTTTCAAACATTAAAGGTTTTGTTACAAAAAGACGCCACAGAACAACATTCTTTGATACTGTATACATAATGTGGCATTTGGTGGAATATGTTGTTGTTCACCTGTACCGAGTTTCTCTGCCTTTGTTTCTCTGTCTTATTCTGGCTAATTAGTCTTTTCATCAGCTGTGAAGGCACAGTAAGTGATCAATGTTTTGGGAGGTATGAGAAGACAAAGAGGAAATGCCTTTAAATGATGGCAGATGATAGAGACATTAAACACCCCTCTTTTGTGCATGTCACTCTTCTCTAGTGACATTTAGTCCTCATCTATATGATCCCACATTGCTAGAATACAGAATGTTATTATAACTGTTCAATATGGACATAAATGAACATTCAGTGTGGTCTCATGTCTAGCGTGTCAAAAAACACTGCTTGGCCAGTGTCCCTGGTGTCACTATAATGTCACCAGGCTAGGCAATCACATTGAGCTTTGCATCTAATGGAAACCCAGCTGCATCATTATTACACACTCAGAGTAAAGGACATGGTTTAAAGCTCAGGGTGGACTGGTCTATCGAACATCAGACTTTGACCCAGGAGCGCAGTATTCTAGACCAACACACAACAACACTGGCTGTGCTGTTTGTGCCACTCAAAGCGGGGTGGGTTTTTTTTAGCAACTTGCCACAATCTTTTCCTAACCATAAATAAGTAATTTTGTTGCATTATACTTACCGCTGACCCCTTCTTATTGCCTCATGTGTGCCAGGTCTTTTTTCTGGCAACACCTTCAGTCTTCCTAACCCTTATTTTGTTGCCAAACCATCAGCGCCAACACCCTTCTTACCGCCATGTGTGCTACTCTAAGCCAACATTCACATTCATAAACCTAACCAAGCAGTTTTCTTGCCTAAACCTCATGGCAAACCCCTTCTGTGTCAAGATACAACACAAAGGGCTACCCCAGGTGGCATTTTAGTGATACCTGGGGCTTTTGCCCAAGTTGCAAAATCTGACAAGCACGGATAAGATCATGTTAAAAATTTTACTTAATCCATGACACTGACTTTCCTGGTGGCCTGGCTTGTGACACCCCTGATTTGTGTCCAGCTGATAACTCTGTGACATGTCTCCCCTCCTTAGATGACTCATGATCAAAAATTGTAAATATTATTTAATTTGAGCTGTTTCGCAAATTAATCTAGGCCACAAAGGACTAGAAATCTTTTATTTCTCATTGTTTTTTAATTTCTCCTTATATATTTAAAATGATAAATTAGTTATATAAAAGAATGAATCTATACATTCTACCTTAGGTATACATTGCAAGTAAATGGGTTGAAGCTAATTTATTGCACAGTGTACATATCACAACAGTTCAAGGCTGAAAGTAAGTGCATTACAGAGATAGTCCAAACACCAATAAATCTTAACATAATCACATGGCCAAACCCATTTTGAAAGGTCAGCAGTAATGTAAAAGCAGAGATGACCTGCTGCTGGTGTTAAATGGGGCATAAATTGGAACCACAGCAAACTCTGCACTACTGAAAGCAAAAGCAATTAACGTCTTATAATTGATGGGTAAAAGATGTGTCATTTCATCCTTTAGATTCAATCTTTTCAGTTTAAGTAAATTTCACTTCAAATGGAAATACTTCTTTTTCTTAAATAATTGCTTTAATATCCTGTTGACAGTTCACTCGCTGAACACATCTTTCACTGGAATATCCTCAGTGTCATTTTAATCATACCATACAAACAGCCACTTTGAACCACAGTGTGTTAATTAGCTTGACATCAGCTGTCACGCAACAGAGCACATGTCCCATCATTCCCAAGTATGCCATTAATCCAAACACTGCTATGAGTCAAAGACATACTACGTCAAAGTGCTGCTGACATTATTATTTATTTGAACTCTGATTATGAGTCTTTCTGTATTTCTAGATTGAAAAAAAATGTTGTTCAGTAAACTGTAAACAGGATGATTTGAAAATCTCTTTGAAGACAAGCTAGTGGGTTTATGAATTTATCGCAACAAAAATCAGATGGATTGCTTTGAAATTTGATACAGACATTTATGTTCCCCAGAGGATAAACTCTTATGACTGTGGTGATCCTTCAAGTTTTCCTCTAGGACCATAAGTGTGACATTTGTAATTCAAAGTGAATTATCTTCACAACCACTGGATTAACGTGCATGATGTTTGCAACATATATTCAAGATCTCAAGAGGTGGATATCCCCTTCTGGTGCCGCCATTAGGTTGATACTTTTTGTTTTAATTTATCTCAACAATAGTGAGAACACCTTTGCTTCTGTTTAATTGGAAGAATTGTTAAACATATGTTTGTGAAAAATGTCTCCACCACTATTGAATTAATTGCCTAGAAATTTGGTACAAACATTCTTGCTCCTTAAATAATGCAAAACCCCATCATCAGGTCAAAAAATAAATTTGTCCAAAACTTGACAAAAAAATATGTGTAAAACCAATGACATTGTCATCTGTTTTATACATGACCACAACCATCCACTTAAATTAAATGATGCTGCGTACATATATTTGTGATTGAATTCTGGATCCCTTCCCTTCACCAACAAAATCTCTAAAATGCGCCTATTTAACCAAACGTTACAACAACATGTGTTTAATGTCTTTATCCAGTTACCTAAGAGAGAAAACATGCTGTGATGAAAGGTCACAGTGTCAGAGCCCTCCCTCCCTTCATAAATCTACAAATAATCAATCATCAATTAGCAAAGAGAGTGTGCAGGAGAGCGAGAAAACAAGGGGAAAAGCTGACATACCACATGCTAGAGTTAATTGTATGGATGAGGACATTTTTATTGCATGTCTTTGTAATTCTACAATGTCAAAATCAGGAAACATTGCATCGCCCCAAGAAAAACAAATCTCCAATAAGCTCCCCTGTCATCCACCACAGTCAAACAAATACACCTTTCTAACCCTTCTCTTCTCCTCTCTATCCTGTCCTCAGATTAATAAAGCAGGTCCTTCCTGGGATAGACTTCTGGCCACCTGATTGGTTTAGCCTGACGCTAAGCCAAGGCAGCTTACAGGGCTTTGTGCCAATAGCTGGATTGCTAAAGACCTGTAAAAAGTGGGGAGAGCTGGCATAGTCAGCAGTGTGGCGACGGCGGTCAAGTTAGTAATGTGATAAATAAACAGGAGAGATCAGATTCAGGGGTTTTCTGCAGAAAACACAGCCAGAAAATGAACAGAGAGCAAAAGGCGAATAGACAGAAAGGACGGTGATGAGAACCAGAGCAAATGATGCTGCAGGGAATTGTTACAGCTCCATTAATACTGGCTAAAATCATGACGTGCACTGTCAACAGCTCTAGAGGGGAAGGAGGCAAATACAGGCATGAAAGCTGACAGGAATTAGATGCACATCAGAGTCTCTCAGGACAAAGAACTTGGCACTGGAATGAGGGATTAAAGTAAGAAGAAACGCCCCTGCCGTACTGTGGACTGAGTGACAGGCATTGCCGTACATGTTTGACTTACCCTGAGAATGGCCTGAGCGTGTCATGCGTACGTGTGATTGAATGCACTCATGCAAGAGGGATAACTCCTTGGGGGGGGGGGGGGGCAGCGGCTCCATCAGTCCATCAGTGGTAGTGTGTGTATGCCACATTCTTCATCTTACAAGCTTGGGTAAATCTCCTCTCCCTCATTTGCAGTCTGAATCTGAGGAGTGGTGGAGTGCCTCGAAATCAAAGGTGAGTTCACACTCTTCTTTACATGGTGGATGTTAACCTATGTTATGTAATCTTATACATTCACTTACACAGTGATTTCATGATCAGTGTGTTCAAACCCTCACTACACATTGATATACACCAGAGAAAATTGAGCACAACGTATTGTGTGTGAGTTTAGGTGTGTATTTTTCTCTAACTAAGTTAGTTGCAGTCTCACAGCAGCAAACTGTAACTGTCTGATGTAATGGGTATCTTTTTGTGCAGCTCAAGTGGGAGAAACAAAAGCAAGATCAAGAATTCCTGAAAAGTAGGGAGGAGTGGTAATTGAAGCCTTTGTTGGCTTGACTCAGGAGTGATATTTTAAAAAGAAGGGGGATAAAATCCCTGTTTCATCCCCACATGAGGCTGGCAAGGACGAAACAGGGAAACTAGGGTAAGTGAGATGAAGAGCTTTTAGGTGTGGAGGAGAGAAAGGGGAATGTGCATACAAGGAGCGGTGCAGGCAGCAATGTTGTAGCATGTTCTCTCTGCCCTCTGCAGAAAAAAAGACACTGCAGTATATCTCCCCCTCCCCAGTTTGCTGACCAATGATGTTTGGAGGTCAGACGCCGAGCTCTGCTACTGGTGTCAGCCACTGACACACAGCTTGTTCATGAGCACTGTGGTTATTACACCTCAGAGGGAGGGAGGGGCAAATAGTTAAAAAGTAATGTATGTGCATTTTGATTTCAATCACATGCCAGAGAGAATACAGAGCAGGACATGGATGTATAACTCTCAGTGCTCTTTATCAGATTCTGTACTTTATTGAGGCCATGAGAACACATTTTTTGTGATCAATGAAATCCACATGAAAGAAAAAACATAACTGCAAATTATATAATTTCCTCATTTCAGTGAAAACCTACACTGTCAGTTGCCTCTGTTGAGCAATTATTGACACATTCAAAGTTTTTTTTTTATTTGAGCATTAGCTGATGGTATGTGCTTCTCATCACTGGCTAGTGCCCACTAAGTGCTGACTCAGTTCTCCTCTCACTATAAGTGGTCCCCAGGGGTGACAGGACATCAATACTGAACTGGAATCAGCAGCATGGATCTACTACTGTGCTGTTAACGCTCTGCAGTGCAGCTCGGTAAAATGCAAAGACAGACAATCCAGCATGTGGGGAGTGTGACTGGAAATATGGCAGATTCAATAAAAACCTTATTAGGGCTATAACTTTTACCAGTTATTTGATTAAACACACAATGTAGCCCAAAGAGAAGCCTGAAAACCGTCTTTTATTTTTCAGTAAAATTAAAAGAAATAACGTATTCAATTTATACAGTTATATGATACAGAGAGAAAGAGGGAGGGAGGGAGAGAGAGAGAGAGAGCGAGAGAGAGAGAGAGAGAGAGAGAGAGACAAATACCACATACATATCGGTTATTTCAAGCCTTTTCATAATAATGCACTGCATAAAAACAGGGATGTGTTCTATGTATTATATGTAATCCTAGAAAGTTTTCATTGAAAAAAAACGACTTTTGCTTTTAGTAATTCAGCAAAACAAGAATTTGCGAGAAAACAACCTTGTTAATAATAAAAAAAAAACGGGAGCAGAATGTATTATCCATGAAAACCTTTCTCAGAATTCAGAGTTAATTGAATTTTTAATTAAAAATAACAGTTCAACTATTCCTGAAAGCATTGTGCTTCCATAGGTAGTATATTAATTTGTTAAGAAACAGTGAACATCTAGAGCACAGACTGAATCCACTGAGAAGACAGAGTTGTGTGTTTTGCTCCCTGGCAAATGTAAGTCAAATATTCACTCTTTTTTAACTTTGTTTTTGTCTCTACTAACTCCTGAAATATCTGGTCTTTAACTGCTAAATGCTCAACTGTGTTTGTCAGCTAGTTGCTAATACTGTCTTTGTGCTGTTTGATGACAGGTATTGTACAATGGGCTTGTGCCCATAGACTGTATAAAATAATGGACTGGCAATTCTGGCAAACACGAGATGGGCCGGTCCACCTTGTGGGCCACGGGGCTGCCACCAGCAACGTTGAAAAAAATTGTAATGAGAAAAAAACCCTAGACCCATTTGATGCTGGGGCAACCCATCTAATTAGGGGTTATACGGCCCTAAAAATGTATATAGTCTACCTGTGTAAGGCAGGTGCAGTGGTACCGGCCGTTGTCACCGCCCCCCATAGCTTCAAGTAGATTGGTCCACATGGAATGTCAGAGGTCAAGCAAGGAAGTAAATAAAAACTAAGCAGAGACTTCCTTATAATACATCCATGAGATAGATCCATGAGATCGACTCGGCGTAATTTTAATAAAAAACACAAGTTAGATGGAAAAAAAAGGAGCCCAAAAACGAATAGGTGGCGCACAGAAGGTTCGCGAAAAAAACAGGAAAAATACTCGAGGCTGAGGCAGCGGGATATTTCAAAAGTTCAGACTTATTTAAAAATAGCATCGAAATGCCAACAATCTTCCAGCCATGGGTGTATTAAGAGCACCGGGGAACAGGGTCGAGCGGAGGCCGATGATCTACCAGCAGGTGACGCATGTGGTGACAGAGCTAATGAAGCTGGCTAAGCTAACGTCAAACAATGACAAAGACAGAGTCTGGACTGAATGGGCAGGACCAGACTGATACCAGTAACGTTACAGGCCAGGGGCAAGAGGAGGAGGACGAGCGACATGACAACTTCTCAACAGGTGAGACCGCCATTGCTAAGCAAGCTCATAACATGGTAGCTAACCGAGACAGCCAGCTTGCAGCAGTACTGCCGTTGCCAGTGCTGCACACTGAAGTGTCTTACCCGCGTCTCCTTTTAAGTGTATCTGCGCTGTATATTCTGTTTTAAATAAATAACATTGCTATTTGCTATATTGCTATTTGTTATTTCCGAAGAGAGGACCGTTGCCATGGGCAACAGGCCGTTGCTATGGACTCAGTTCTGATCGTAGACGTTAAAGCTATATAATTATTTTTCCACAGCTTTCAAGGAAAGGTAGAAAGAGGAGTGTGCAAATAAAAAAATAAAAATATTTCAAATATTTGCTACTTGTAACATCATAATAAATTATATCTGTAAAGGTGAAATCATGAGTGACGTTTTATAAATCATTCTTAAATCAGTGTGAACCCTGGGGTGATGCAGGACCTCTTCCTGAATCATCCTTTTTGGGGTTCATTTCGCAGCGCATTATCCCCTGGTTACTGTGCTGTTAGCTCTGAGTGTCCTGTAAATCCTGTTGAGATGCAGGTGAACATCTGTGCTGTGTTATTTTGGCGTTACTTTAGTGAACTTGGGTCCTGTGTTGTAAACCCTGTGTTGATTTGATACAGGTGAGATGCAGGTCGAGTCGTTGTGTAGCAGTGGGCCGGTCCTCAGGAAAAATGCCATGGCTGAATTTTGCTCCCAGAGCGATCCTGGACATTGCTATTGTGCTGTCACTCACCAGAGTTGGAAATTAACACCAGCCACTAGCCAAATAGCCAGTAAAGCTATGGTCATCTATTGAGTGGCTGGTAGATTTTGGAATCCACCAGTCACAGTTGCAGGTGGACAAAAAACTTAATTTTCATCCCTGGTCGTCACCCATTTGTTTGTGGACTGCTGTTTTCAAGTCTTGTATTCTGGAACCAGAAGTGACCACATTTGGAGGAGAGAGTAAGGGTTGTAAAGGAGGAAGGGACAGATCTGGCCCATTGGCCGTACTGATGCTTTAAAGACAACCTGTCACTCAAGCTGCACTGCCCTTGTATAATTTAGGATTATTAATAATAATCTTAATAAAATGTAAGCTGATGAGATATGTAAAAATTCATCATGCATTTTGCAATCAGTTCTAGAGTCTGAAACTGTTTTTTGTACCATGCTGTAAATGTGCTCATTTCTGCTGTAAAGTTGGGCATTTTAACATGGGAGTCTATGGGGATTGACTCTGTTTTGAAGCCAGCCGAAAGTGATCAGCCGTTGAACTGCAGTTTTTAGCACTTCCTCGTTGCTTTCATTTTTCAGCCTCAGAGGTTGCCACTTGGTTGGATAGTGGATAAGTGCAGTGGGCATGAACCAAAACAGCAAAGCATTTCACATTACACATATCTCATTGCTAATATTATAATATTGTTTGGAGCTGCTTTCTTTATCCATTCAGTCATAACTGAAATAGTTATTTTCTTGTTTTATCATTATAAATGGTCTTGTGTGTTAGATTGAGTGGCATCTAGTGGTGAAGTTGCAGATTTCAACACACTAAAACTTCTGAGTGCCAAGCATGTAGGAGAACCACTACGGCTATGCAATAATACAAATGGCCGTATCTAGAGCCACTTTTTGGTTTTCCATTCTGGCTTACTGTAGAAACAACATGGCACACTTTGCAGAAGAGCACTTGTTCCATATATAGATATAAACGGCTCATCCTAAGGTAACACAAACACAAAGATTCTTAGTTTCAGGTGATTATACATTGATGAAAACATAATTATGAATATTATTTTTAATTTATTATAGTTTTTATTTTATGATAATTTATGACCGTCAATAAATCAATAACAAATAGTCAGTTGCCTTGGCCTTTGTGTATTTATGTTGGCATGCTGTAAACACAAACAGACTGCAATTTTTCAACTATCATGTTAACTCAACTTTAGCTTAAGTGATCTCATGTAAATCAATTTTAGCTTTTCACATCTTTGAGAGCGCTGTAAGTGATGATAAGTGAAAATTTATGCCTACAGTTTACAGATGGTAGCTTGAGCATTATCCCCCGCTTTTGCAGGGACATCTTGTGTGAGGAGTTGACACTGCAAAGCTTTGGACCATGTGCTAAAAGCTGTGAGACAAGTGGCCTATTCAGAGGGAGATTACACTTTTCTAACACCAAACAGAGTGTAATGAAGGCAGGCAGAGCTGTGTGCCAGCACCTTAAGCTTCGGCTACAACAGTCTGGCAGCACCAACAGCCTGTCAGTGATAGTTAGCAGATGGGACTTAACGTTGTCTTGATTTAAAAAGCCATGTGGTTTGAGGGAATGTTTGAGGTGTAATGGTTCCTTTGAACATACAAATAGGATAATTAGAAGAACCACACACAGTACAGTGCTATATGTGGTTCAAAATCATGTACAGTATTAGCTGTCTCATCATCTCTATTCAACCGTGTCATTATGTGGCAGAGAGCTCAGACACACTATTTTAATTGCAGCAGACTTTTACCATTTTCTCACGTGTTGGTTAAATATCACTATTTCCCAAATAGAGCACAGGGTCTTCAATCAGCCAAACAAAGAAACAAACCAAAAAGACAATATGCATAGATGTGACCAAAGCAAATAAACCAAATAAGATCTATTATTTTGATGGGATTTAGTGGAATTTTTGGATAAATAAACACCCATGACATTTTTCTTCTGTTCACTCCTCTATAATAAGTTCATCCCTCTTTGGCTGAATACACAAATATTTCTCTGGGTCATGTGGTCAAAACTGATTTAGCGATTTAGGTCTCTTTTGATGTAACGGAGCAGTTCTGTTACCAAAGATGGAAGAGGGAGAATCATGGGTCACATTCCTCATCCTAAAAAATTCTCAGCCTGGACAGATTGCTTTGCCCCCAAAGATAGCAGGACAATTTGCTGCTTGTATATCACCATTATTCCAATATCCTGTGAAGTGTTTGTGCTAAAAAATGTCCTGGCTGTGACACAACACACTGAAGCTGAGAGGTGAGGCCTGCGATGGCTTTGCGACTGTGACAGCAGGATTTTCTCTGCTGCTCATCCTGTTTGGAGGAAGTAAAGAGTAAATAGTTCAGTATTATTTAAGCCCATTTTTTCCTCATTTCTAAATGTCACTATTTGCACCATCACGTGCACAATTGTGTCCCACAACATTGTATGTTTGGCCTGCATTAATCTCCTCCTGTTGCCTCCTAATGAATGTTCCCTGCACTCCCCTCTGGCACTGCAGGTCTGATAGGATTAATTGTGCCATTACTTAATTACAAGCCCAAGAAGAAGCTGAAAATCTATGAAGAGGATTTAAAGCTTTAACAATAAATCAAGGACAGAATTCTGAAGCAGATCTTTCCTTTCATAAACACTTTCCCCAAACAGGCTCATTAGCGAGTAGATGATGGAAAGAGCTGGTAATGCAGTTGGTTCTGCCAGCTCTGTATAAGCAACCCCAGCTGGTTTCTCTACTGCCGAGCAGAGACAAGCAAAAATATATCAGAAATATGTGTCCCTGTGAGTTATAACCTCTTGTTAAAATTAGACAAAATAAATGTCAAATTTTTGGAGACAAGAAATGTGTTCAATCATGAATTGTGTATCCTAAAGACAGAAAACCTGGGTCAGAACTTGAAACTCCATATACCTCAAGGACGGACTGTCCCTACTTATGAAACGGTGGCAAATTCAGCTGAAATAGCTGAGAGTGCTGACACAGCACATCCAAAACTGTTGGGACTCTCTGTATGTTCTCCAAGATAAACAAACATGCTATCCACTAGAATACTTTTTTTTTTCTTTTTTCGGTGGTGTCACTGGTTGGTTGTGCCGAGTGTGGAAGCTACCCACAGACTGAAAGAACATCCCCACCTCCAAGTAAAATGTCTCAGCTTTTTATTAGGGTATCATGCATAATGTTCAAGTCGAATTTATGTATTGTAGATTTTTACTCTTGTGACTTTTTATAGGCTGAGGAACATTTCATTCACAGCATCTGCTTAATGATGCTTTAAAACATTGTCATTGGCCATGCATCATAAATTCAGGTGAATTTAGTGGGGCAGAGATACTAGACTGAATTGTCACTGTGATTCACGAATCATGGTCAGGGGTACTTTCTCAAAACATTATGTTTTTTTAATAGGGTACATGAAGTGGATATGATTCAGAACTAACAGCATTGTGTATTTGCAGTACTGTCAAAATGTCTTTTCTGAGTTTTTTTTTATTCACAGGACTTTGTCAGAGAGAGGTTAATGCAAATCCATGGTGATTTATGGGGGTTTTTATGGTATTGTTGCACTGCAGTTGTTTATTTTCTATAGATGCGCTAGTCTTCAAGCATTCACCTCCTCTGATTTTGTTGTCTTGGGATATAAACACATAGATAAGCTGAACATGCAATTCCTTAAACTCAAATCCTTTTGAATTTAAATCAAGATTCAGTGTTAAACGATTAAATGTCAAAGAAACAATGAATAAGTATTGTAAAAAGACTCATGTGATAGCACCCTGATATTCTGAATACACCATCAAGACAGAAAAATAAAATCAATGAGACCCTTAAACACCTCTCTCCTTAGCTGAGAATGTGTGTATTTTCTAACTTAACACCTGACAGTGTGACCATGACAGTCAGGTTCATGTGACACTGTCTCAGCCAGCTGGCATATCCGTGAGTGAACTGGCATCACATCACATACTCTCGGTCACGTCACTTTTCATTGTTCTCTGCCTACTGTTTTCACTGTACGCACTCTTGTTTCACTTCCTTGCAGTCCATTGTGTTCTCTCTCATTTTTCTTCTTCAGATCTTACTCCTCGTATTTTATGTCTAAATATCGTCTTTTCTATGTTGGTTGAGTCTTGTCTTCCATCCTGCTCTTGTAGCGAGCATTCTGGCAGACATCGCATCAGCATCCAGCTATGCAACATTTCATCAGCCACAACACCACTTATCAGTCCACTCAGCAGTCACACAGGACAGGCCTGGCTTACCAACATCGGTGAAGGGGACTGAGGTAGATGAAGTGCAGAGTAATATTAGAAATGTGTTCCAGAAGGAATGTCTATTAGTGATTGTGTTTGGAGGACACACGTTGGAAATATCAAGAGGTATGTTGCATAACGAGTGTAAGCCGCTCTGCTGTGCTTCATGCCCTGATAAGGAAAAGCAGAGAGGTGTGCGAGGTTATGAGTTCCAAGAGACGGAGCAGATGTTTCAGTATCAGGGGTTGCGGTAGAAACAAATTATACCCCATAGTGGTATCACAATGATCCCGATATGTATTAAAAACATTAAATATACATATGCAACATGTTCGACACATATTGCTGCTTTGTAGTGGACTTCTGTGTCTACATTTTACGCTGTAGGTACCCTTCTGCGGTTGCTATTTATGTTCCGCGATGCAGCTACTGTGATGTCAATATGGTGGGAATACACTGCACATGGTTATGTTTAGGAACCAAAAGCGCATGGCAACCAACACCGAGACTCCCACATGAAAGTCCGCGTTTTGTTGGATCCATTCACCACCCCTCCCACCTACCCTATCAGCAACCTCACACTCCTTATATTACACCGCTACTGGCAGGGTTTCAACCTGACACCGCCTTGCCACTAATCATACGGACGTGACAGGTTCCATCCGGCCACGTTCTCACGTGACACCACTCATCCATGTATCATGCGGACATTGCAGATGCCGTCCGCTGGCGTGTAATAACATCACGACTGGTTTTGTCCAGCTGCTTTCTCAGCTGATGTCATCCAGCATGCCTATCATGCAGATGTCAAAGGTGCCTTTTGGCCTTGAGATGTTATGCTAAAAGCATTTCAAAAGCGTATTTGAAGACTTTGGAATGACTATAATTGTTGAGACGTTTTACTTAAATCTCATGATGGCCCTGGAGGGATCAAAGTCATTCTCTGGGAACCATGAATGTCTGTATGAAGTTTAATGGCAATTTCTCCAAATTCTGTTATCTAATAGTCTTATATGTCTATGTGTGTGTATGCCAATAATCTTGGGGATATTCAAAAGGATGTGCGAAATGTTGTCAAGGAAACTGTCGGACAGTTTGTTTGGTAATTATTTTATCAAGCTTGCTAATTGCTATAATTGAATTATAGCAAGACAGATACCATTTAAACTGGAATTTCATTGGCATGTTAGAGTCCCGGGGTCTGAATACTTTGGAAATTGCAGAAGGGAGAGACAGGGAGAGAAATTATGGTGCCTAAAATCATCCTCATGTTCCGCTGATGTAATTATAGTGTTTGACTCATTATACAACTACAGCCTCTGTTGTTGTGAGCTGCCTCTGGATGTTGGACAGCTGCTGACTCTTCATCTGAGGAGAGAAAAACAGCAAGGCCTGCTATATAGTGTGCCGTGCAGATGTGCTGAACATGAAATGTTGTCACTTATTTGAAAGTAACAGACACTGTCACCATGACAACTTGAAAACAAGAGACTACTCAAAATGGGAAAACTGGATTCACAATTAAACTTTTGTCTGGTTTATTGAATTATTCAATTCAATTCAATTCAAATTCAAAAAACTTTATTTGTCCCTAGGGGGCAATTCATATTTATTCATATTTATATGTAGTTTTACATGCAGGGAGTATTACCCATAGTGTCTGTGGGTTTTTTTCTACATGACTCTGGGAGACCATGTTGTTTGGGATTGTTGTCACTGCATTATTGATTTATGGCCACATGGGGGAAGAAAAACTGTGAAAAACACAACTCTCACACCTTCTGTAGCTGTAATGGCTAACAAAGTACAGTCTTTTTGCATACTTACTCCTGAGAGAAAATTGGTTTTTGCTAGCTGTTAAATTTGGTCCTCCCCTTAGTGCTATACTATTTGTCTGTCTGCATTTTGGTGCTGGACAGGTGGGTATATTATAGTTTTTTTCTTGCTGAAAACTGCTGCATGTTGTGACTGAAAAGCAGGTTTATGAGATTGGAATTTAAAGTAATAAATAATTAGCCAAAAGACTGTAAAAAGTTGTGATGCAAGAGTTTTTTGTCTGTAACTGTCAGTAAAAGCAACCTTTTTGCATTAACCATAGCCTTATCTTTTTTTAAAATAGGGAAATGGGACTTTAAAAAAATAATAAAATAAAAAGAATAAATTAACACATAAAATTCTCCCTTGACCAAGCTGTCTCGACCTGACCCAGATCCAATCCTGTGCCTCTTAGTCCTTAGGGACCAAACAGTAATGCCCTCCAAGAGCATGTTTTTTTCTCTCTCTCTTTACATATATCTCTTTCTATTTTCACTTTGATCAATACGGTCTCTTCCTTTCGCTCTCTCTCCTTTTTATTTCTTTTACACATCCACACAGACACACCTAAATATGTGTTCTACAATAAGAAAAACTAACCCAACCTTTTCATTTTATTATTTATTTGGTTTTGTGTTTCTTTGGTTTGTTTGACTGTAGTTCCTTCATCTTTCTTGTGCTTTGTCATATGTTTTATGTGTGTCCTTTCATGACGGTCACTTTTATTGCACTATTTGTTTTCATGTTGCTGAAATACATTACACATAGTTATCCGATTTGTTGTTATCATGGAAAAAACTGAGTAGAGCTTTATAGAATTTGCATGCAGTTCAGGCGGACCACAAATAAAATCTGCCAGGAACATTAATGCAATTAAACCATGCCAATATTGTTAGCAAATGTATTTGTAAGATCTGTTACAGTATAGAAAAATATTTGTAGCATAAATATTACAGAAGATTGATTTAATCCTGCCTTTCCTTTCTTTGCCTCTATTCACACCCTTTCAAACATCCTCTGCAGTATTCAGTACAATAATTGAAAAGTCTAAAGGGGTTACCTTCAACATGTACTGTGACTTTAAGTCATTGAAACATACAGTGATTCAGAAAGTTAATGGATTATTTATTCTATGATTTGGATGGTATGCGCCTGGAATACATCAGTGAATATTTTTCAGTCTAGGCCTTTGCAAAACTTTATTTACATTTTGGTAATTCAAGTGATAAGATATATAAAAAATAACCACACCGGGAGGATTAATGCCTAGCATTTTATCTCTGTATACTTTTCATTTTTATTGTGTTGCTTTAACACAATAATTGGTCCAAGCTGATCTTCTCTCAGCTAAAGATAAACAGAGTAATAATGTTAATATTTGGGACTTTGAAACAGTATGAGTGTTCATTTTTTAGAATTCATCATAGTCATACGATGCACTGTCATGCACTTGAGATTCCAGTGAGGTAATCGTGTCTAGACAGGTCGACAAATGATGATGTCAACATGTCTAAGCTAGAATTTAGCCTATGACTCTTATCTTACATCTCTGCCCCTCTATGTCCTTCACTGTGTCATTTGTTATTCTCTCATCCTTCATCTTTCACCATTTTGCTCTGTTCGCTTATGTCAGCTTCTCCACAACATCTGCCATAACAATGCAGTGCCAGCGTTTGTGTTCAAAATGAAGAGCTGTGTGTGACACTTGACATTTTCACTTGACAGTGTTGTCCGCGTGTGATTGATAGAGCAGAGAAGAAAGGCAGAGGCCGGGGTGTTTGTTGGGTTACATGAAGAGGAATTTTTAATTTGGCAGTTTAACCCTTTGAAACCTGTGAAAATTGGCTTGAGTTCTTTCAGAAACATGCATTACATGGAAATGACCTGAAAATTAGTTAGCAGATAAATAAAAGAATAAATAAAAAGAATAATCAAAAATTTAAAATAAAACATAATAGGAAATGACCTGAAAAAGGTGCTTAAAATGATTTTAAAAATCTGCAACATAATTTTAAACATGTAATTATGATAATTATAAATATAGTTTTTCCCGAGCGTTTTTCTATTTTTCCCTAGACATTTTCCCTTAGCTTTTTAAAAATAATTTTCTAAAAACCCTCATTTCCTCATTTGTTGAACTTTTTTTTTTTTTTTTTTTACCAAGATGCTAATTGCCTTTTTCCCCATGTTTTTGGAAGAAGTTGGTCAGGGTTCAAAGGTTTAAATACTTGTGTAAGGTGTCTAAAAAACAGCACGAGAAAAGTGATGATGCTCCAGGTTTCAGAGGGTTAAATATTGGTTATAGACAGAATTAAGTGTTTTCTTCTCTTTATTTTATCATTTAAACATATGGATTGAAATGCAACCTATGATGCTTAATTACAAGACGTCTGACTAACAGCAATTAATTAAATGAAAAGGAGTACAATGAGAAAATCTGACAATATTGTTAAAAAAAACAAGCCTACAACCATAAAGAGGTGGTAAAGGGCTGGCTTCACTTCAGTGACACTGCTAGACAGAGAGATGATGCAGGACTCTACATCAGCAGCAGCCTTGTTCTCTCACAGATTTGCTTCGGCATTTCACCTGGTCAGCTCTTAGACATCAAAGCAAGTCTTGAATATAAACGAAAGTGGCATGATGTCATTGCCAGACATTGCCCTCATGCACTCGTATGCCATCCACTCATTCAGCACCACTGTGCCACTTTAACATTGGCCAGACGAGTGAACCTCAGTATCAGCTGTTCCAAATGCGGAAGCATCAGTGGAAAGATGTGAGCGAGTGCCACTGCTCAGATAAAAGAGTTATTTTCTCACAAGATCCATGTGCCAACCTGCTCTCCTTTATTGTGGGCTATTCTAAGAGAGGCCATGAGGGGTGTGGTGGTAGCATAAGTAAAGGCTTGGATATAGATAATTGCAGACACGATGTGGATGAGGGTCGGTAGCTGTGGTCATAAAAACATGACACATGCTTAATTATGTCATGCCCTCTAAGATAAAGCTTATGTTGCTACCCTTAAATGGAAATACTATTATAGGAAGCATTATTACATATTTCCATCTTTGTCTGATACAGATCCAGATAGTGCAGATTGCAGTGTTGTGGTTTTTTGTCTGTGGTCACCTTCAGTTTGTCTTGTATCCAAGGCCAGCTTTCGGATCGACACTTGACTCCACATGTTGCACACTGGTGACACCTCTGCTACCTATGCTTAAAGCTTAAAGGCCATTCTTGGCTCTCAGAGGGGGTTGGGAAAGATTCCTGTGACTATATGTAGTAACGCAGCTATCCTGGTTGTCTATTCAGCTACACTAGCTGCATGGCTCTATAGTTGGCAGGGTAGATCTGTCAGTTCACCACTATGGTCCAGATGGAAATATTTAAATATTGCTGTTGGTTAGCTATTACATTTTGTAAAGACAGTCATGGCCCTGAGAGGATATGACCAACTGAAGTTTTACCCTGGTGCCACCATGAGGATAACATTTCTGTTTAAGTGAAAGTGCTGTTACATTTGATACAGATCACCATTTTGGTGATCCCTTAACTTTTTATTTCACAAAATCATCAAGTTTCTTTTTTAAAAAAGATCTATACTTAAGTTTATGACTAAATACCTGCAAAATTAATGACACTTTTACTTAATATTTAATGATCAAAGGCATAATGTAATGAAGTAATCATACTCTGTTACATACAGTGTACTTTTGGGGACTATCTGTACTTTACCTGAGTTTTGTTTTATTTCTGGTAACTCCGACTACATTACACTTCCTAAATAAAATGCATACTTTTACACTTCTACATTTCTCCTGAGCATTTTAGTTATGTACTAAAAAATAGGGAAAGAACTGAGGAAGGGGAGAGGGGACGGACAGACAAATGAGGGAATGGGAAGGAAAGAAAAACTGGCTGTTGTTCTTTAAATCCTTTAAGTTGCAAAAAAAATATTTTTTTCTTCAAGTGTAATGTATGCTCCATTTTTATGGTGGCATATGTTACAAAGGAACACATTCTCAATCTCACAATTCTCAAAATTCTGTCTGCTTGCTCTTTTGATACTTAAGTTAATTTAATATTATAAAATTACTTTAGATACTTAAGTACAGTACATATCAGATACTTTAAGACTTTTACTTAAATAATATTATAATAGGTGTCTTGAACGTCTACCAAAGTCATTGTCTGTTAAGATATCTGTACTTTTACTGCAGTATGGCTTTGAGGGACTTCATCCAGCCCTGATAGTGATAATCAGTATAGCACATAAACATACATGTGTAAACATTACACCTGCTAATCATCAGCATGTTAGCTCTGTCACTGTGAGCATTTTAGCATGTTGATGTCACTGTTTAATTCTCAACACAAATGTGCTGAAGTACAGCAAACCCCATCGTAGGGCATTCAAGACTACTACAAAAAAACGTAGTTAATTGGTCCAAAGATATTTTTTTCACCCGTCTCAAATACAACGAGTAAAGAATTTACTAATGATTACTAATAATTTGACATCATGGCCATATCAGGTAATTACCATTACATGTCCATCAAGACATGCCATGGGGCCTGACATGTTCTCCCATGGACTTACACTGTGAAAAAGATATCTATAAATCAGTAGATTTTCTTTAGGTAGGCTACATCAGCTACCTGTATGAACAGTTAAATAGCCCCCAATATGCCAGTTATGTCCTTAATGTTAAAAAATTCCCTAATAGCCAGATCCCAGGGTTATTAAGAACTCTTATCTAAGAAAGCCTGAGACCAAGTGGTTGTGAGGTGGGGTTAAAGGAAACACTTGCACTTGCTCTATTGAGCCATGAATTTGGAAGATCTGGGCAATTTGATACACGGAAGTCAAACTTTTTTTAGTATCATTAATGCTTTGCAACTGTCATGCAGATAAAGGTGTAGCAGCTTCCAATGTTGTATCCTGTTTTCTTTATACATCCATGAAGCACAGCCTCACAGAGCTGCTTGCATGGCTGTATACCCAACACAGTACACAATCTCTGCAGAAAATAGACTGAAAGTATGCTTGGGGTTGTGGTTAAATACGTGCAAATATAGTGCCAGTAAAATGCAAGCTGTTACGCGGTCTATAAAGACAACTGGATTGATTAAAATAGAATCGTATCTGTTTCGTGTGTGACTGAAAAATGTGGCTGAAACACCTCCTGTGTAGACATGCCATCAGTCTTATTCTGTAATTTGTTGTAACATCCTAAGCTCCACCCTCTTCACCTGTATCACCAGTGGAGCGCTGCATACCAGACATAATGTACCGTCATCATGCCCCCTGGCCTAATCAGAGTGGATTGCTAGCAGTATGTCTGTGGATAACATACCACCTATAAAAAGGCACCTACTTAACAACAGAAAGATTCAGTAAGGGCTCCCTATACTGCACATAAGAGCTGGTGATAAAAGACCAAACCCATGCATGCATACATTCACACACACACACACACACACACAGACGTACACACTCGCTCACAGATGTGGTCTTGTTGACACTTCAGAAAGGTCAGCTATCAATAACAGTCTAAATTTGAACAACTTTAATGTTGACAGAAGAAAGTGCTCTTCATGCATGTGTGAGCAACAAAATCATACAGCAGCTTTAAAAGGATTGATTAGCAATTTCTTGTTAATGTGAAGTATCATTTATATCTAAGCTGACATCTTAATTAATAACAGTAAGCATCTTGCAGCATTAAACGGTAAAATATGGTTAGTGATATTTACTATATTGAATAAATTGACTTTTTATATAAACCTAGGTAATCTACAGATTGAATGCTCTTTGGAATATTTTATTTTAGCAAACAAGGTCATTTATCAGTTTAATTATGGGAAGGTATTTTCATTATTAGGATTTACATAAAGCCATGTAAATTATACTGCTTTTTAGTGGATAACATGAACTAATTTTGCATAATAACAAACCTATTAAAGGGATAGTTTAGATTTTTGGAAGTGGTTTTGTATGGGGTACTTATCCATAGTCAGTGTATTACCAACAGTAGATGTCAGGCAGTATGCTCCGAGTTTAGAGAAGCGGGCTGGAGTCCAGCATAGAAGCTAGGCAATGTACTGCTATCAATGGGGATCAGCAACAAAATGCATTTTAGCCACCTAAAAAGTCTCACCTAAAAAAATCAGTATCAGGTTGAGTGAACGCTATATTGAGAGTATTTTTTCCACTTTACCTTTCCGTCAAACCGTGTTCTGATTGGGAACTGGTAATGGCTTCAGTTCCCCATCTTTGCTCTTGTCAAAGCCACCAGACTCCAATGACAAAAACAGGAATTTTAGCTTGCTGAACACGGGAGCTGCTGGTCTCCTGCTGTTTCGGTCAGTTAGGTAGTTTGTATTGTTGTGGCATTCTGTAAATTAAAATGACATGGAGTACTTTTAGGTAGGACCTTTATTAGGTGGCTTAAATATGTTTTGTTGCTTAGCTTCCATGTTGGACTCCAGCCTGCTTTTCCATACTGGGGGTGTGCTGTTTCACATACACTATAGGTAATATACTGTCTATGGATAAGTACCCCATACAACCCCACTTAAAAAAATCTGAACTATTGCTTAACAACACCATGAAGCTGAATAGGTGTAAACATAATGTTGACACTATTGTGTATGTTAAAAGATGATATACATTTACATAAGAATGGATGCATTCCCTAAGTGATATTTTCACAGGGTAAAAGGTTCATAATTTTCCATATCAACTCACTAGACCGTCTCTAACAGCCCTCTGCAGGTTTTAAGAATTCATGAGCAATGGGGCTTTCTCACTCTAGTCTGCAGATCTATGTCTCTGATGTTGCACTGACGCTTCATATTTGTAATTATTGCAAAAATACGATGGATACTTAGATTTTGTTTTGAAACTGTTGGTTTAATCTGCTTCTTTAAATGTACCAAAAGATACATAGAGGACAGAGTAGTTGTGCTATTTCCTTTTTAAAAAAGCAAAACAATGTGATGTTTTCAATGTTTTCTGCCATGGTCACAGGATACCCAGCATTGACTATAAAGGGCTACCATCCAGTCTGTAAATAATTTACCAGCTTGGTGTGTGTGTAAGAGAGAGGGAGACAGACAGACAGAGAGGGAGAATTCCCCAGTTAAGCCATCAAAAATCAAGACACGGCCCAGTTGCTCTGCTTAATGAAAACATAGTTAAAACAAATACAGTTTTGTTACAGGGCAACACTTGAAGAGACGAAACCACAATTCAGCTTTGGCATTTACCCAGCAAATGTCAGCTTTAATTTTAAATGTTGTGTGTTAAAACCAACACTGTGCCAGTGCTGATATAAATCCACACCTATCAGAGTTCAACACGTTCACATCATCACAGGATTTTGCTGCGACACAATGATGTTAGGTCTCCATCGACAACTGAAGAATCAACACTTGCAGTTTTAACACCGAAACATTTGCTGTAGATGCAGTCCACAGTAATTAATGATTAGTAGAAGCTAAGTACAGGAACTCATTTATCCAAAACACCCCACAGCCACTTAAGTTAGTCCATTCAAATTTGTAATCCTATGCTACAGAGTGCAGCTGGGATACTGTTATTTAAAGGCCAACAGGGAAGTTAGCATCACCCTGGCACCCTCAACAAAAAGCCAATGAGATTTTTTTCATTGGGTTTTCCATTATTGCAGAAAATAAGGTCTGTGAAACACAAACATTTATTATACTTATGCAGTTTGTTCAGGAAGATAATCTTTACAACTGAAAAGATTATTTTTTGGGGCTTTTATTGCCTTTAATGGACAGGACAGTTTGAGTGTGACAGGGGGAGAGAGATAGGGGGCGACATGCAGCAAGGGGCTGAGTCTGGACTCCGGTGAGGAGCCACCAAGCACTCTACTTTTAGAATGAGAATTTTTTTCAAGTGTAAATGCAATTGTCAGAAGTAAAAAGCTAACATTATAGACTATAAACCAACAGGGGTATGTCTAAAGAGTGGCCTGGGGTGGCACGGGCCAACTTTGAAATCTGATTGGCCATCCCAGGTGCCACCCCCTCATGATTGGCTATCTGCTGCATGGTCAGTTTGAGCTGTTTGACGAATAAACTGAATTTTTGTTTATAGGTGCGAACCTGAAAGACAGTGATGTGCCAGAGTAGTGTCTAGCCTGCCAAAAGGCCACAGAGGTGGAAGAAGATCTGCTTTGATTTGGAGCAGTTGGGCTTATACTTCACATTTGTGTGGTGTCACTCTGTTGTGTTGTGATTGGTAGGTCTATTTAATGTAAGACACTGCAATATTACTAATTGAAAAAGGTATGGTTAGTGGAAACAAAACTGGTAGATTAAAGCTGTGCCGACACATGTACCCGTAGCGGCACCTGTACTTCATGCTGCTCCAGCATAAGTCAGTGCCCTACTTGGGCTACCCCAGTAAAAAGTCTGGACACAATACTGTAAGCAAACTACACTGTGACTGCGTGACTTTCATGTCGACACCATAATAAGTCGTTGAAACGTGTGAGTGTAATGGCACTCTGAAGTCTCATTTAGCTATTTGTTAGCAACTGCTTTTTTGAAGACATCTAAAAGCTTCAAAATTTACAAGAAGGGTATTTACTGACATATTTTTTTAATATATTTTATTACAAAACATGGAAATCTGTTATGCTGTGTTCACATTAAGAGCAACACAACAGGCTATAAGTCATTTTCAATGGAAACCGGTGGCATGAAACTACAAACTGATGCCAGACACAAAGCGTGACGCACTACAAAACAACGTTGAGCTGGCCTCAACTTTTTCAGCGCTCCAATGACACAATAAGGCATCCACCACATGTTTTTGTTTCTAATCGTGTTGTGCATTGTGGAATGCAGTGGGGCAGCAAATTTTCATGTTAAAATGGGACTCATACATTCATCAAAAGCAAATGTATTTGACCAAATACAAATTTTAGATGACGTGCAGACCATGTGTTTTACAGCAAGTTGCAGACACACACAGGCCTGTGACGACATAACTACATTAACAAGTTTTTGGGTAATGTCTTCTTTCATTGATCATTGCCTTCTTTCCATTTTTTTTTAAAGAATCAAGCCAATTTGCTTGAGTTTCAAAGAGTTAATCTACATCCTACATATGTTCTAGATAATCTCTTCTCAGTTTTAGCTTGCTCTTTTCCAGTGTATTATAAAGAAAATGTAAGCCTCTATGTATGCTTGCTCTGGCCCTACAGGTTTACTTGAGGTTGGCCTATATCTTTTCCCGATCTTTAGGGCCTACTAGAATTTGTAACCCTATCCTCACAACACAAGTTAGGCCTACACCAATGGGTCCATTAATTCTAAAAGGATGTCAAGCTATAAGCCACTTGTTATGTATTAATAGCTCAACATTTGCCTTGAAACAGTTTGATGACAACATGGTATGCTGCCAGGGAAACACATATATACATTTTGGCACATGTCTGGCTTTATTCCCAGCCTGGATCTGTCTGGATCACTCACTAAGCCCACTGTATTATTTTCATGTTCTAGCCATTGACACAGAGAATGTTGCCTCCATTAAACTTTCTACTGTGTTTCTTTTCCATCTTTCTTATTTTTTTAACCTTTTATTAACAGTTTTAAAAACAGTATACTAAGTGGTCAATACAAAAATTTACAAATTAAAATAATGAGACAGATTGGCACAAACCAGACAGAAGAAAATAAGATAAAATAGACACAAGTATGAAGTAATTTTAGTTTACCTAATTAGTTATAAAACAAAGTTGTAAAATTTACATAAATTAATAGTTTTGGTTAGTTTTTTATCAAATGTTTAAGTTTGATATTGTTTTAAGATATGTACAATACTGTGCAAAAGTCTTGGGCTACCATGTAATGAGGATATAGAGAAAAAATCTATATTTTTTCTCAGGCTCTTTATTAAAATACAAACAAAGAATACAGGCAACATGTACATTACATTAAAAACACCAAAAAAGTTAGAACAAAATGTGTTCTTTAGACTGAAGTCAATATTTAGTGTGAATCGTGGAATTGTAGACCTACAACCATATCAAAAGGTAGCTCAGACAATCAATATTGAGCTGTAGGCATGTCTTTAGTGCAACGTGGAATAAATACGTGAAGATTATTATTGTAAATCTCACATTGTCTGCTCAAGAGAGTTCAGGACATGCTAAGTGGAACGGGAGGTCACACTTAATACTTGCAACCTAGCTGTTATTGTAAACATATTTACTGTATGTATTTTAGTAAAGAGTCCACTGAGAAATAAATATGGATGATCATTATAACCTTGCTAAAATAACAAAGATTACAGTGGCTGAAGACTTTTGCACAGAGCTGTAACTAGATTAGATTTTTTTGAAATTGGTATGTGAGGGCAGTTTCTTTAAAAAATACTTTATTAATGTGTTTCTGCTGCAGACAAAGGGTAAAGTGGCACTTTCCTGTAAGCAGTGAGCTGCACACAGGCCTGCTGTGTGTTTGTGTGTGTGCGCGCGTGTGTCCTCTGCGAGCACTGATTGAACCGCGGGCGTTGCCATGGCTACACTAGGACCCAATGAGAAGCTCGCGGTGGACTGTTGCTGAATGGAAATAACAGAGGCCATTTTGCGCACGGAGCCACGGCATCATTCAATAATAATAAAAAGCGGAAACGGGAGGCAGGTTCAGTCCATTTCTGGATAGACGCGAGTGCTTTAGAGCCGGCGGAGCGGTGTGCAGTGCTGAAGGACCGCGGTGCGACCGGCGCTTGCAGTCAAACACAAAAGAGGAGGCATGCGGTAACTACTTGTGTCGCCTCTTCCTTGGAGGGTTTTGTCGAGAGGAAAGGGGGGACAAGACGGCTCCACCGCATTGCTATCCGAGCCCCGGTGACCCCCGAGAGAGGGAGTTGTCTTTAGTTAGCTGACCGACACCGGCAACATCCATGCGCGTCGAAAAAACAGGTGTACGGTTTCATCATACGGACACCGCACTAGCTTCTCTGCAGCTCGCCGTGTTTGTCGAGTGAAGACTTCATTACACATGGAAGAGGCTGACTACCTGACGATATGTTACTGGATTAGTGGAGCGAGGCGGCTGTCGTTTTGAGGTACGTACACACCGTGTGTCAGCAGTGTTGTTGTTGAGGGGCTGTTAATAATATCCTTCCCTCCGCGCCGCTTTTAGCAGCTGCAGCGACTGCAACCCAGAGCTGTGCTGTTTGAGGAGGTGAACAGGCTATTTTTGAGTGTTTTTTAAGTGCGTTACAAGCAACAATGAAGCTATAGTTGTAATAGGCGAGACTAGGACAAATGAATCAGCTCATCCGGGATGCGGTAAGGTCGCCTCAGTTTCCACTGAAGTGCATTCCTGTGGATTGCTGTTTCCAGTGCATTAAAGGGAGATGTGGTCAGGGCTGGGAGCATGTTAAATACTCAAACCACAAGCATTTAAACTCTAAGAAATATTGCTTTACATTAGTTGCAGTAGCTTAAAGACAGCATGAGAGACAAACAATAAACATGCTGCTTGGTACAGTAGCAAACAGCATGAATTGGGATATCCATGTTTAACCTATATCCCAAATACTTAGGATAATCTCTATTGTTTACACGCTCCTCTACAGTACAGTGCAGTATTTTATATGTAGCTTTATAATAAAAATAATGAAATAGTAATCTAGATCTGTTATGCAGATTTAATCTCAGCAATTCTTTACCAATTAGAGTGACTAGGACTCTATTGTGTCCTGTGGAGTTACTTATTTTATGAAACCAAAACTAACTCTTCATTGCATTTGCTTTTTGTTTTCATTTGCATTTGCTCAGTCTTTATTGAGAGGGCTTGGATTCAAACCAGTGGGCCTCTGACTTCTGAATGCTACTGCAGTATGCCATTTTAGACAGCTGTGTTGTCCAGGTCCTATCCGAGATCTGAGAGAAAGCAGTGAGGAATAATCAGCCCCTGTGTTTCTCCGGTGCTGCTGCCTGTGAACTGATAAAAAGGGATGATGTAATGAGGAAAAATAAAAGGCCAGCAGCATGGATGGTATCTGTGAGTCCCTATTTGAATGCAGGGCGAACAGGGAGAGTGGGGAGGATGCACAAAGTGTAACATTATCACTCCGGGAACCTCATACCGCTCCCAGTGTGACCTACCTGCTCTGTGACTACTGGACGGTATCTTTGATGTAGTATTCTGTGTATTTCTATGACTGCATACTTATGTCTGGGGGAGAGGAAGCGACACAGTGGGGGGCAATATGACGAGCAACAGTTGGCTGCTATCTGTCTCGAGGGGCTGCTGCACCAATAAACAGCCCCTCATAGAGGCTTAAATATACACACTTAATGGGTGATCATAGCATTTGGACTTGATTGATGGCCAATGAGCCAGAAAGTATGTGTCTGTTAGCGTTAACTCAGTTGCACCTGCCAGTTTAGAGTTACTGAGAGAGACTCTGTGTGTGTGTGTGTGTGTGTGTGTGTGTGTGTGTGTGTGTGTGTATGTATATACATGCATGTTTGAGTGAGAGCAGTAGGGGATGAGAGCAGGAAAGGGGATCAAGGCAGGCCATCAGGGAATAGTAGAATGTGATACATTTTCTCCTGAAAGTACAGAATGTAACAGGCGGTTACTCTGATATTTCACTTTAGTCACTCTCTCTTAATCTTTCTCTTACACACACATTCTCATTTTAATATCCCTTTCAGTGTTTATTTCCTTGTTTTGGTGCACTGTATTTTGTGTCTTCTTCCTCCATCTTCCCCTCTCTCTTGGCCCTTCTTCAGAGGCTGATGTCATGGCTCAAGTGGTGTGTGAAAAGCTTGCCTCATTCTTAGTCCCAGTGATAAGGGGGCCGTCTGCAGAACATGTTTCCTCCCTGAGATTTCTCAATGACCAAATCTGTGAGATTTGACTGAGCTGTTTGATGATGGTGACTTTTTGCATAAACTGTTAAGCCATTTTCTTTTTTATAATAATATATATTTGTTGTTGACATTGGAAATTGATGGAAATGATCAGTGATAGGTCAGGTGAGTTTAAGTCAAGGCTCTTGTGATACTGTAGAATTTATCTACAAATTAATAAAGTAATTAGAATTCAGAGAGTCCTATAAAAGTAGGGGGGTCCAATCCAATACTGTTCATGTAAGTAAAGATGGAATTATAACATCTATAATCATATCTTGCTTCTTTATACTGCTATAATTGCAATAACTAACAGTGAACACACCAAGTGGAAGAACCTCGTGTGCCACACACTGTGGATTGTGTGGCACTAATGGTGCATTCACATTTACAATGATCGGATGTGGATGAATAAATGTTTTAGTGGCAGAGACAGAAACAGAGAATACTGACTACAAAATGTCATAAATCATTTTTTTGCTGTCTCATACAATATGTGCTATATCAATGTGAACTTTTAAACCTCCTGAGCTTAAGGATGTCGGTCTGGTTAATTTAACTCCAGCTAGATGTGGTTGGTGAGTCGTGCAGTTAACTGGAGAATAGAAAAATAAACCTCAGCGACATGTGTAACCAGTCAAAAATATTCTTTGTTAAGGTGTGTTGATATAAAAAATCATCCACTAATTTCATGGTACATCTTTACTGAGTGATGTCCTTCCCATCCAGGACCCTGCATTTTTTTGTTCTGTATTTGTTATACTGGCATGTAGATGCAATTTCCATCCGGGAATTTTAGTATATTTATTTCAGAGGGTGTAAGAATAAACACAAGTTTACCGCTAGAGTATAAAAAGGCAGAATTCTCTAAGCAGTTAAGGATTGAGACATGCTTTAGACTAATTAGCGACTCAACACAGAGGTATTAAGGAGTCTATCCTGCTAAGCCAGGGAAAGGTGGTGGAAGACTACCTTGGAAGAGCACAGGTACTAGGTCCGAAGTCAGAGCTTCAGATTGTGTTTGCTGCTCGGTGCTTGTAGATCATGGATAATGGACAGAATTTAAACAGCATAGTTTATCATTTCTATTCACAATAAGCAAAGACCCTAACCCTAACCCATCAGGATTTTTAGCTACTGTATGCAGCCCATCATAGATTAAATAGGCAATTCTGAAATGTCTTCAGTTAAGCTGTAAGCTTTTTGTGACATCCTATAGGTGTCAGTCTCTGAACCCTTTGGCTATCGGTCTGACATCAATAAGCCTCTGAGGGCAACCACCAATGTCTCAGGAGGTTCGGTGTTGCAAGTGGATATCCACGCCAAAACTTCCTCTTTCGCTTCTGCTATTCGTGTGACACAAGTATTTGAATATGAATGCATATACATTTTTAAAAAAAATAATATAGAGTGGGGTACCCAGTAGCTCAATAGGTAGAGTACAGAGTATGTAAAGAGGCTGCATCCTCACTGCAGCTGCTGCGGGTTCGATTCCGACCTCGGCCGTTTCCTGCATGTCATCCCTACTCTCTTCTCGTCACACTAATATCTGTCCTGTCAATTAAGGGCAAAAAGCCCTAGAAATAATCTTTAAAAAAAAAAGTTAAGATAAAGCGCAGCCGTTGTCAGACGGTAGGTGATAGTTTCTGAGACTGCATTTCGGCTGTTGAGTTCCACCCCTCCACATGGAGTATTTACCTGGCTGCTGCTCAGTGAGCAGTACTACTACTGGTCAATACTAATTGTACTTCAAACAGACTCGACCACATGCAGAAATCTGAACAATGCCAATATCAAAAATTTGTCCCGTTGCCTACGAATTCTACATAATGCAGGTATCTTTTTATAGAAATTATGTAGGTGATAAAAAAATGTTAAAATGTTATTGAGATGAAGTAAAATGTGTTCATCTGTGTGCTGGAGTCCAGAGCTGTTAAGATAATTTTATGGGTATTTTCTTAGTCAGTGTCTGCATGAATTGTTTGTATACTGAACTCTGGTGGGAATAAGATGCTCTTGTTTGAAACAAGAGGCGTAAAACCTTTTATGTTATGGTTAGCTGGTTGCAGATGTATTATAAATGACTTCCATATTCTTATTTCACATCTGAAAATTGTGTTTACTGTATCAACACAAAACAGTGAGCTCCTAGCTCATATTCCTCTACATCCTGTGCTGTTCTAAAGCAACAACACACTGGGACTGTCTCTGTTGAGCAATATACATGTGGATATATATTTCCTTTTCTCATCTGCTCCCAGGTTTCAGTGTTTTCCAGTAAGTGACACTTACTAATGTGTACATGCACAGCTCGTCTGCTTTTTATAACCTGCCACTTACTTAACTGGGAATGGCAGGGCCTTGCAGACGCTGATAATGAATTAGGTGTTGAAACTGTACGGGCGAGACCATGTCGACGCGGCCGCTGTAGTCCAGAGTGGCTCATAGGTCAAAGTGTTGGTGTGTCTGAGTGTGAGTGTGTATCAGTCACTATAAAAATAGTTTGCTCTGGTACTTTAATGAGATCATTCCTAAGCTGCTGCTGTGTCATGTTGGTTTTAATAGTTTTATAAATCATTCCTTCACATGCAAAACATGATAGGGGACGGCTTATCAATCATGTTTATTCAGATGTTGATGGAGATCTTGTTGGTCAGGGCTATGGACTTTTTCCTCTAGTAGCACTGGGGCTCCCTACTGAAAATATATATAGGAGCACTTCTTAAATCACCATGCACATTCATATTTTTTCCATCTTAACTGTATTACTGACAAATGCGTTGTTAATTAAGAGGCAATTTACGGAAATAACAATATGTTCCTTTATTTTAAAAGGAAAAAGTCTCAAACTCTTAGCTACTTAGCTCACAAGTTTATCTATGTTTACCCCTCAAATATTTAGAGATGTTGCTATTTCAAGCTGCATAGTTTGGATCTTTAATTTGGGCAGTTTTACAAATTGAGACATTAAAAATGTTTGATTTTGAGTCCGAATTTGTTGTCAAAGTTGTACTTAATTAAAATTTAATCATGAAGAATTATTTCTAGAAAAGAAAAAACTAACTTCCCTCACAATTGAGTGGGATTTCTTAATTTATAAAGGAGACAGGTAACATGTGTTATATTTTCTCTGAATGTAATCAAAATTAATGTTAATCCACACACGTTTTTGTATATTTTGCTGCGCTGTCTGTATTAGAAACTCGATTTGTGAACGCATGTGCAACGATGGTTGGGGTTCGGCGTTGACCTCGGATGGTCAGGGTCAGAACAGCCCATTGGTCAGAGGATGGAACCTGAACAGATCGGGTGTCCGATATGGATCGGGTGCTGACAGGATATGTGTTAACACCTTATTTTGAAAAGCTGACAAAGTCACATGATATCCTTGGCCATTTCAATACATTTACCATAAAGGTGAAATACGCAGGCACTCCAGTCTCGGCTGTGTGTGCTTTGACCATGGAGCTATGAGTGAAGGCCAGCTTGATGCAGAAACATCAGATGCTGGCAAACCTTTGCACAGAAAGACAGGATGTCATCTAGCTTGGCTAACCAAAAGACTGTAGTCAAGCTAGCTATTGCCCAGATATCCTGGTTAAACCACCTGGTGCTTAAGATGGAGACAGACCGAGCAGATTGAAGTCTCGGCGAGTAAAGCAGACGTAGTGACACTCACACACACACACACACACACACATACACTGACAAATCTTCACCCCTTATTGATGTTTCACATGATATGCGGTGATGATTTTAAGTAAACAACACAAAACAAATAAACAAAGCAATGCGTGGCATATATGCTTCACTACTCATTTAGCATATTCAGACTAAATAGTCACCGTCAGGAGTCCTTCTGTAAAGTCTAATGTGGGTTAGCGTATAATGTCTGAGGTAAATAGATAATAACTATCCCACAAAACTAAACCCAGGTGCCTCGACCCTTCAATACTTTATTAGTGTCCTGATACTCGCCTGATTCTGGCCTGTAGGTTACATCATTATCACCTGTCAGTTGTCAGCTTTTCACCATACCTCTGTGATCCTTGGCACGTGACCAGAAATTTCTGGGGGCCAGCTGCTGTTTGATCATGTCTGCTGACACACCAATCACCGTAGTGGGCCGTGGAACCCCCAGGGTCTGCAGCTCTGGTGATTGGGGGGCATAGTTACAGGAGTGTTACTTATTATTGGAACCATCTGTGCCTGTGTAGATTTCTACATTACCACTTCATCACTGGCACGATGACAGCAGAAACAGATCGTGTCAATCCAGTACATCTCAACTAATGCCATCAATGTTTGAGTTAAAGGTTGGCAATATGTTTACCCTTGATTGAGCGTGTCTGTGAGTTTAGTGTTTTTAACTATTAGAGATTTATAGGCTATATTCTTACGATACTACTTGCTGAAATACTACTAAACTAGAGTCATTGTTTGTGATGCACTTGGATAATGGGTCCATTTAAGATGCAGACAGACACAGGAGATTGTTTTTAGTTGTTGGCATGCCATCTTAAAGAAGGCTGTGGACTGAGAAAGGGGATGTCACCTTACTGCTTCATTTAAGTATGTTGAAATTAGGCGGGAAAAGAGGCAGTATCGGTAACCTATATAGTTAGAATCACATTTGTTTTAGCCATCTATTTTTGTAGAGAAAAGAAGTCCCCACTGAGCAATCTTATCAGCATTCACTTGCTACTAATGGAGCTGCATTACCATTTCCTTTATTGTGACTGCTGAACTCTTCCTGAACCCAATACGGCAATTTGTTAGTTGCTGATTTTTGTGCCTGTTTTGTTTATTGTCGATTACGGGTGTGAAGGGAGGAGGTGGAAGTGATCCAAATAGCATATTGCACAGTAGCTGCCTGGTTGGTTTTAGGTATCAAGGCTCTAAATATGAGATGCTAATAGCAGTAGTTACATCATCATTCTGGGAATAGCAGGGAGTCTGGGGTCTAGAGGTGCCTCTGGCTGACCTCTCTACTGTGTATATTCAGCCTGTGTGTGTATGTGTGTGGTCATTTCCAAATATACGTTCCCATATGGATTACACAGCAGTAAGATTATTAATAACACAGGTGAGTGGACACATAATTAGTCTGTATACATTTACAGCCTGATATGACACTGACCGGTTTATTTGTGATAAAAACAGCAAGAGTCAGTGTGTCTGCTTCTTGTCCGTGTTTATGCATGCACATTTGCGCATCCCTTCTTCACAGGCAATCAAAGTGTCAGCAACAGAACGTGGAGGAAAATCTCATGTGAGAACAATTTGACACTCCTGTCAGTTTCCGTGTGGAGTAGTCCACTTGACGTAGCCCCACACTGACGACATTGGCTGCTGTGTGACATTAAAGCCCTGGAGGCGCGATGGGCGTGTGGAGACACCCTTCTCTGTCTGCTTACTCCCACTGCCATCCCAACTGTGGTTCATTTAACCTTGCATAACTTGTCAGAGGTGCACCTACCTTATGCATTTTTTTGCCTTAATATTATGTTTGTGATGGTGTTTGTGCGTGCATGTGAAGGCTGTCTCTGCGTACATTTGTGAGTGCGTAGTGTGTGGTATGTCTGCATGCAAACATGTGTGCGTGTGGTAAAATAGAGATAGTCAACCCTGTCACTAAGCCCCCACCCATCTACACTGGGGGGTAACTTTCCAGTCTCATAGACGAGCATGCCTGAGTCTGAAAATAGCCGTATCTGATCACTGCTTCACCCAAACAGGGAACTCTCTTTCCCTGTCACTCCCACTCTTTGGCTCTCTAACTTTCTCCTCGTTCTGTTGTCTCTGTGCTCCCTAGGCATTAAACGAGGTAAGACCTGGGAATAAAGCTTGACCGGGAGGAGAGACTTATCCTGAGCGGAGGGAAGAAGACGAAAAAGCAAATCAGAGTACAAGAAGAAAAAGCGGAAGGAAGCGGGTTTACAGCTCACCTATACCTGACTCTTCTTAGCGAGTCTCCAGTCTTTTGGTTTTATGACGGTAAGAGTTAAATTTCCTCTGCTTGATGGACTGTTGCACCTGCACTCTGCTGGTTGGGAGGTCAGGCTTTTATGGTTAAATTCCACAAAAGACACTACAGGGTCTCGTTTCATATGTAAATAATGTGCTCATGTGCATTTTTATACCAAAACACAGAAGAACTGTGTTCATTAAAATTTGTTTTTTTAAAAAGTGTTTTGAATGTAAGAATTATGGATTGACAAGAACAAGTTAAATTCACTTTCCTAACTCATGAAATATTTGAATATACTTACATATATTTGTGCTTTAAAATGGTCTTTATTGTCACGTTTCATGCACAAACAGGTCATGTAGTGATGTGTATCCCTTTGTAATGTGTCTGCATTCATGAACACATTGATGCTTTAAAGGGAGTGCAAATTAAGAAGACTTGAATAGATTTTACAACCCAAACGCCAAAAGGGAATTGTATTTATCTGTTCTGCCAAAACCCACAATTATAGAGTGAGGGTAGAATTTTTGTCTTTTGTGACAGTGGACAGAGGAAATGGTGTCAAATAAAACGGTGGTTGCTGCCGCGGCCACCTCAGGAATAGCATCAGCAAATAACTTAGATTGCAGTTTTGCGGATTAAAAAAGTTTTATACATCAACCCCACAAGATTAATTTAGGCTTGAGGAAAAAAAACTGTGACTTTCTAACTGAAAACGGGAACCGAAATCCACCTGCTGAACCTTTTCTTACATTTTTATGTCTGAGTTTGCAGAAAAGCATTACTTCAATCCTCCAAAACTTCCTGACCTCTTTCCCTTTACCCCTTTACCTTCCCATAATTTGGCCCCGAAATCCTGTTTTCTTCCCTCTGTCCCTTTTACATACTTCCATCTCTTGTTACACCCTTTTTCATGGTCTCTTCTTTCCCACTCAACAAAAGCCATGCTCCAATCCCTCCATTAGACCAGTCTCAGAGGTGTTGTGGAATGTCACCTTGACCCCTTGGGTACACAGTAAGGGGTGGTTCCCAGCTTCGGTTCGTAGCGCGGGTTCACTTGGTTTCCTCTCTGCCGGACCTGACATACAGTGAGGCAATTTGTCTGTGGCTCTCCATTTATCCAAGGCAAATGTAACATTATTGATACATATATTATGATTCATTGACATTCCAACCCAACTAAAACTTTATTATTTGCAGACAACAAAGCTCTTGTCAAACGTCTCAGTTAGACTTTAGCTACATTATTTGAAATAGAGATTATTTGGGTGGATCTGTATAACGTGGGTCTAGGAAGTTGTTAGACTATTGGACAGAAACCAAAATAAGTAAGGTTTGACTATTTTAAGGTATGTGTGCCTTACAAATTATGAAGCTTACAGGTATTTACAGAAAAACAATTGTTTTACTTTAGGGGCTTAAAATCTTTGATTCCCTTGTTACTGTTACCTTGCTTGTCCTCCTTTTCCTCATTCCTTCCTGATACTGAGTATTTGTTTAAAAGCTGATATACAAAAGGACAAAAAAATTCAAAAGGTGTCTTTTACAGAATAACTGCAAACACAAGGCTCTTGAATTACAGTCTCATGTGAATTTGTAATACTCTCAGTAAACAGGAGTCATTCAAAATACCTCAGTATTCATGAGAATATGTCCACTCGTATTTACTGTCATTAGTTGCAGTATTGTGTGATACCACTAACGTCATCAAAGCTCTGTCAAACCTATGATGACTTAATTTAAACAGATTAGCGGTCTCCTCTCAGACATATTTCCTGTCGTGTTTCCAGTTGAATTTTATTTTCTCTCTTTAACCACCTGGTGAATTTTAGTCAGTATAGATGGAAAATGATAATAATCCCTCATGCTTTACATCCAGAGAACATAAAGATTCCTCAGGTGGATTGTCGATGATCCAAACCACCTTAGAGGGTAAAGGGTCCTGCCTAATGGCAGTAAATATAGCACCCCAGCTAATCAAGTTCCTCTTATCTACATGCCTGACACTTAACACTGGTACCTGGGGAATCCAGACTATGTATAGGGAATGTAATCTTAGCTTCAGCTGATAGCCAATCTGCTTTAGTGTTCCCCTTGCGTCAAATGACAGACTATTATTTAAAATGTTTGTTTTTGTCATTAAATTTAGAAAATGTCATAAAAGAATAACTAAACTGAAAAATTTGGATGTAGTCTGCAGCTAATTTTGTCACTCGGGTGTTAAGTCTTTCTTCAAGATTACTGCATTGTTCTTTTTTCCTGTTGAGGTACAGTGATCTACAAGTCGTCTTTGCTGTCATGCTGTATTTTGCACAGAGCCTATTTCCCCGCAAGTACGATTAATAATGAGCATTGTTTACGTCCCTATTTCTCAAGATATGAGTTTTTACTCTGCTATTGTTTGAGTAAGCTAATTTCTGCATTTTCCCCAAAGTCATTTTTCTATGAGGCCTCTCACAACACATCTCAGGCAGACTTCAAAACTACCAGGTAGTAACGCATTCAGTCAACATCTTTGGCCTTATGCATTGGTACTAAATTGAATTCAAGCTGGAGGACAGAAAAAATAATTCTGACTTGTAAAAAGAGTAAAAGTTCAGTTTTCGTATTCAATCTTGCTGGTCTATCTTATACAATAGGGCAGTTAAATCAGCATTTGTCATCTGGAAACTCATATTTAAAAGCAGAAATGTATTCAGTGTCATCCACAACCTCCTTGCTGCTTTTATGGCCTTTATATTATTCTGTGGTACTGATCTTACTGTAGATCGTCTTCTTACTAGCATGATATAATAGTTGTGGCATTTAGGTACCCTGGATTCCTGCTGGATCCCCCTGGATCCTTGATTTTTTTTCAGTGTGTAGCCTGGGGCTCTACATTGCTGTAGCCACGATTATGGAGCTCTGCATGTAGTGTACAAATCTTGCAGAGGAAGAGATGAAACAGTGGCAGCTCTAGAGGTGTTGTTTACTGGTGATGCTGTGTCCCCAGACGGCTTCAGCCAGACAGCTTACATAATACTACATGCTAATATCAACTATTTTCCATTTTCCTTCTGTGTTGCTTTTTCAAATATTTTCCTTTTGGGAACCTCTCATCCTCTCTGCAATCCATGTCTTTTTCTGTGTCCATCTATGTTTTTTACTTGCCATTTTCTTCTTCCGTCCTGTATTTTTATTTAATTTTTTATCTCTTTCTTTCCCCATGAACATCAGAGCAATATAAAGTGAATGCATCTTTAGTTCTGTATAGAAATGGTAAGATAACAAACCCATGAATTGTCACATCCAATTCATTCTTCCTCTCCCATATCCCCAACTCACAGTACTGGGGCTTGTGTTGCATAATTGCATTAGTGCTCTCAGGCCAGTGGCTCTGCTCGTTAGTGGGGTTGTGATGCAATCTGCAGAACACACGGGCCTCTGTTGTTTGCAGTATGGGCAGTGAGTGGGCACGCAGGGTCAGTGTATTGACCTCCCTTATCCATTCATACAGCCAGAGGGGGGTCTGCTAATGAGTGGCAAGGTTGAACAAACAAGGCTGATAACGGAGACTTTGTTGGAAGCGGTTGTTGTTCAACTAGTGGCAGTAATGCGGTGGTAGAACAGTTACATGGAGCTGGTGAAATATTCCTTTAAAATGGCCTGCATCTAATAACAAGTAGCTTTGTATTTGTCTGAAAAGAGGTTTAAAACTTTGAATGAAGACTCATTTCATTTGAGCTATTAGTTCAGCACTTAGCTGTGTTTCTCTGTTTTTAGTAATGCATTAAGGCTCTTACATGTTTAGTATTGATTTTTATTTACTGCATGGTTTGGCTCGAGGGTATTTGTTCTAAATTTAAATGCAGGTCACAAACTCTCTTTAAAAACCTATGCAACCATGACATTATGCTGAAACAATTGCAACCCAAGCATAGCAGTGTTTCCCACAGAAGGAGAGTGTGTGTGTGGCAATATATGTTTTTAATTTTTTTCCTTTTAAACGCATGTCCATTTGTAAAATTCTGTGTCCCCTTTCTAATTTTGGAGGTTTTTGCGGGTCTGTGAATGCAGCGTAGGCAGAGCTGTTCATGAGTTCCTTTTATCCTCAGCAGCAGTTTGTGACTTGCTGGTTGGGTAATTGATCTGTCAATCCATTCAGATCTGATCAGATCAAGTCGATACGATGGACAACTGCTGTAAGTGAATGCAAAGTTTCACCTTCAGTGTGCCTGACTTTCTACTGCTCAGTTTATTTCCAGATTTTGCATAACTGAACGATATATATATTTCAAAAGTGCTCCTAATGAATGGTTTGGCTCCAACAGTTGCAAATGTATTTGTGGTGGCAGATGTTTTAATCGTGGGGGGCGGCCACAAATCTTTAATCTCATAACCGTTTGCAAAAAGCATGTCCCAAACAGTCATCAAAAAATGTGTGAATGTTCTCGTTAAGCATTTTTGGCAAGTGATCACTGCTAGCAGGATAATCTTCTGATTTAATCCTAAAGTTAAGACGAACTCTCAGCAAGGATTTTAACAGTGTGTTTGTGTTTTGCTTTTAGGCTTTTAACACACCTTGATGTGGATAAAAGCTTAATGTGACATTGTCAGATTTTCAGAAATTTTACTAAATGATGACGCCATCATAATGGAGAGTTGTTTTTTGCTGACTTTTATGATTTGGTTTCACTATAACAGGCTGTAATGCCAAGATAGAGAGAATAGGACTTGGTTTAATTTATTGTCCAGCTGATATGAAAGTACAGATGCCATAAATTTAGATGCTTATGGTCCAACAGTTTCTAGCTTGAATGCTATGCCAACATTTACGTATCAAAAGTTACCACAGCCTTCAACAAATTTTAGAATAGCCTCTGTATGTATTAATGTGTCATCAAGCTGAATAGGACCACTGTACCATATAGCTAAGCTTCAGTAAGTTGGCTGACTGTGGAGCTAATATTATTGTAATTAACATGCCCAAAATGGAGTTTTGGGAGTGCGAGACAACAAGTGACAGGCTGTCTTTGCGGAAACTGTTGTAACGCTCAACTGCTCCTGCAGGGTTTACAAATGTGAACACTTTTGCTGCTTGTAGAACGTTAGAGTAAAGCATTTGCATCAGAACTGCCAGTGTTTGTTTTCCTGTTAATTTAAACAAGCAAATCAAGAAGCCTCTGAGTATGAATTAAAATTACTTTAAGTTCACTGTTTAAAATGTGCAGCTAAGCCCAAGGTATTACAGCTACCCTCCTCCTGTGTTGTTATATTATAGCAGTTACATATTGTTGAAATGTTTACTTGTTTGTCTGATGCATAACAAGAAATACTTGAAGCTGTAAAATTCCCTGTCCGCTAAAGCACAATGTGTATTTACTTATGGCTAGACTTTTGTTTTGATTCCCAAGCCGTTCCTTTTTTCGTACCACATCCATGCACTCCCCACATTTTTACCACAAAAATGCACCACACAAATAACTTGGCTGCAATTCAGTAATTAAGGAATGAAGCATTTCTAAATTCTGCCTTTTTTGGAGGGGTCACTCTCCCTGTCAGCTGGGCTTCAGGCTGGCCATGTCTCGACTGAATTTATGCTGGATCTCCAGGGACATTCTGTTGCCTTTTTTAAGAGGGATTTGTTCCCTCTGATTCAATTAAATTCAACATTTCACATTAATATTGCACTATCAATATTGTCCATTAATATTTCTGCCATAATGTATGTGTTTTAAAATCTTATTAAGCTTTCAACGGCTGATAATCCTTGGTATATGGAACAGCTGAACATAAAATGATTGATGACTTTTTGGTTTGGTCTTTAAATAGATTTGCTAAGGAGCTTAATCTGTTGACATCCTGTGAGTATGTCTCAGTCTGAGTGACCACTCAAGGGTCAGGACCCTCGAGGCCATAGTCGGCTTATCTCCAATGATTGTTCACTCTCTCCTGCTGCCCTCACACATGCGCACACACACAAAAAGGGATCTTTTAAATGCCATCCCGAAATTAAATTAGAATATAAGGAAAATATGTCATTTTGAAATAAATTAGCTACGAATAAATAAATAAATATTAATGAGAAATTCCAGTTACATTTATACTGAAAGTTAGAATTCTTCCTAATATGTTTTTATGAGATTAGTCATTTTTTTCCATTTTTTATTCTTTATATAATCATTTGTATATGTTTTGTATTCTTTCATAAGACAATTTTTAATGTATCTATTCATTTAATATCAGCAGTTTTCAGAGTCCAGTTGCTAAAAGAGGGGCACACTTGTCTTGTAAAGAAAGAGCTATGAATGAGAGAAAATATGCCAGAGAGCTAGTGAAGAGAGCGATATACAGTAAGCGCAACATTTTAAAAAAAGGGCTGTGTAAAACTGCTTCGGACAACGTGATCATTATTATTTCTTTTGTTTCCATTGTTGCCATTTTTCTCATGGAAGGATGGTGACATGTTTGTTTTTAGACACTTGTTTTGTCTATGCCAAGGCAAACTGCCAGTGACTAATGGCATCCCGGCCAGTGGGCTTTGAGGATGTTGTTTGTGTTTTTCTTTCCTTCCTTTTGTGTTTCCATTACACTGTCTGGGTTACATTCTTCGTCATGTTATTGTTTTTTCAGGACATTTCTTTTAGTATGAGGACAGAGCCAAACAAACCTTCATTTGTTGATGAGAGCAAAGAAAGTGCTTCATGACAGATATAATTTAATCTCATTTTTTAGTGGCATTGATTAAGTTCTGCTTCGTCATTTAAGTGCAGTCTACACATAAGTTTTATGAGACTGCTTAAATAGCGCGCAGAGGAAGATTACTCATTGAAATTCCCATATTCTTGCTGCAATGTAAAAGTACTATGAAAGAATTCTCGGGTACTGCTAGGGTTGCAACGGTATGACGTTTCCATGGTAACATCTCAGGTAATATAAGGATATGCAGTCTTACATAATTATTATTATTATTATTATCAGTTTTAGTGACCATTACAGGAATAAAAACGTAGTTGTTTTTTTGTTGAACAAACAAGCTTCAAATCATTTTTAATGGAAGTATGCCTAAAAAGTCTGGAAGGCAAGAAAGTGAATGCATATGTGCAGTTAAGATTCTCACCCAGTTGCATTTTATTTTCAATTTCAGAGACAAGCAAATGTACGTGATATGATAACCGTCAATGTTTTGACCATTGTATACAGCTTCACAGTATACTGTTGCAACCCTGCTTGTAAACCGTATCACCAGCAAAAGTAACAGTGAAAGCTAAGTCCGGATTCTGTCTTGTTTATCTCTTTTTTCTCTGTTATGTCTGTGATTGTCAGAACTTCCTCTTGAATGCAAGCTTCATACTGTCTGTCACCTGGTTGCTACCTTTTTATTAAGTTCCAACTTCACTTGGGAACTATGCTTGGGAACATCCCAAACACATCAAAATAAGAAGAAAATGAGAAAATTCAGGGCAGAGTCTCTGCAGATGCATACACCACCATACACTTCTAGTGGGTCGTAAGTGAATATTAAGAAGAATGAATTCTCTCTGAGTCTGCACATAGGTTTTTTGTTTTGTTTTTTTTAGGATAATCCTGCATAGTATACCTTGAACTTATGGTAAAGAAAATCCCCAAGTCATCAAGTGGAGGAAGATGGTCTTTCCGTTAGAAACCGTTACTAGAGATATATTCAAACCAGTAGTAATGGTCCTTTAATAAAGAAACATTTGAGGATGAGCTTCCTACCATAGCTTCCAAAGTATCTTATGTTTCTAAAGGAGTCAAAGCTCAAACCCTCTTAGTCCACTAATATAGACTGAATGGGTCCCAGTGGGTCACCTAACAGCCTAATGAGACTCTATGGGCTTGTGGTGTTGGGCATCACGGCTTTCTGTGGCTTATAGCTCTGACTTGGGTATTTGCAGTCCCACAGCCATTAAAGTAGTAATTATATACACACTCGTCTCCAGAGTGGCCTACCAATGCCTAAATTACAGTCGGTGGATAAACCACGGCAAAGTAAAAAAAAAAAAAAAAATCCCTGAAAGAAACTTCACATACCAAATGCCTCGGCCAGCAAAACTAGGACACGATTTGAAACAACTCTTCAGAAATTAATGTCACTTGATTGTTTATTTACCACATTTAGCTTTCATTCAGTAAACGTACACCAGAACTCATTGTAGAGAAACGTTCTGGAAATTGACATTTAAATTCACTCATTACTAGAAATGAAAGGAGCGTTTGATCTGTCAATGTTTATTCCCATGGCTTTTAAGTATTACATTAAGCATTACATTTTTGACCAGCACTCCCCTGAATATTAATGGAAACATTTGGTGCTCCTCCAGTATACTCTATACTCTGATATGCATACTGAAAGACATGGGCTGCTAATGATCTATCACCGGCTTTAGAGAGTGCTGCACAGTTTGTGATTAAAAGCTTTAAAAGATCTGGACAGATAGTGAAAGTTGTTGGGGAGGTGTAGAGCCTGGCGGGTTTTCTTCAAGTGTCCAGCCATAGCATTACACCATGGCCACAGCTGCTGTGTCGCCGCTGATCTGTCCCCAAGAAACATGATCCTGTTTATAATCTGACCATCATTTGGACGGCGACTGGCTGCGACGCCAGACTCATGATTTACCCCACTGTGTGTGTGTATGTGTGTGTGTTTTGCAGAGATAGATTTACGAGGAAGCGCTGTATGAGGGTGAGGGTTAGGTCTTCAGGGGCTGAAAGTATCCCACGGTGCATGGCTTTATGTAGTCCTACAAGTAACAACATTTCCTCCTCACCAGCTTTAACTTTGTTTGAAAGGCCTTACATGGTAAGGCAACAAAGTAGTTGTATTTGTGTTTGATTTGGTGTATATGAAATGATTTGATGATTATTAATGACTTATTAATGTAAAAGGATGATAAATAGTACTTTTAAGTTATACCTGTTGTGGAAGAGTTCCTTGTAGTCTGTGCAGGTTGAATTGAGTATTATGTGTTTTGCCTGAGAGCATTGGTCTCAAAGTCACCTGTACGTGTGTCTAGGAAACGCTTTCTTTCACACTAATACATGTGCTTTGTTCATGTCTCTGCTTTGGCAAAAGCAACAAAAGCCTACAACATAATAGATTAAATTTCAGATACAAATCACACAACTGAATTAAGTAATTGATTATTTTTAATGACTGCATATCCAAGCACAGCTTTTATCATCCACACCAACTAAATCTGACCTAATTTGCATATTGAGGAACGGTTGTTTTTGATTGGGCAGATATGAATAAAATGCAAATTTGTATTTTGTTATGCAGTGCTTTTCTAAATTCTGAAATTCTACCCATTCATATCTAATTGCACCATATAGCTCGTTAGGTTAGTGTTGGCTATTATGTTAACCAATGTTTTAAAGGCATGGGCCCTCAACATATTGTGTTAGCATTATGATCCTTTAGTCTGAAGTTTACACGATTCTTGAAGACGATATGGATATCGATATTCATGAGTTTTAAAACATATATGATAATAGTAGATTGGCCAATATTATTATTATTATTATTTTATTTTTTTAAATATTTATTTCCTTTTTTTTCCACAAAACATAACCAACAATAGTTTTGGATTCCTTAATTTATTTTACAGTATTGTGACCAGCATAAATGGTTAAAAGGCCATTTTACAGTCAGAAAGTTAACTTGTCAGTTTTCTCTGGCGGAATACTAGCTTTGCAGGTCTAATGCTAATGAGAAACGTTGTGATGTGCTGTTGTGCTGTAGCTTTAAACTGTTTTGTTGTCTTCATCATGTTGAAAGCAGTCACAGTGAGAATATTTTATAGTATCTTGTTATACTGGTTAAATAGACTTTTTTTTTTTTTTGGAAACACGTTTCTTTTTGGTTACAATAGCATAGTAACAGAAATATTAGCACCTGAAAGAAAGTTTTATATACTGAAAACATTAGTTTTCTTATTATAATAGGTCATATTAAGATGTTATAATGAGAACATGTATTAATTGTATTATTGTTATTATTGTTGTTACGTTATTACATTGGGAAAACATATTGACTGTTGTCACATCTGTATGCCTGAAAAACTTTCAGCATGGTTAAATACATGGTAATGTTATGTCATATCTCTAGTTCCACTCATCATCGGAGTCAACTCTGAAGGTAGTTTACACATTCATGTCTGAATATGGTTGCATTACTTTTCCAAAATAAGCCTCATTCCATGATAGCCACAATTGTCAGGACTGTATTTGTCCATGTAAAGGGAGACCCAGAGATTTCATTGTGCTGAAAATGTCTTGTAATACATTGTTAGAGCTGTAATTCAACTTGAGTTCAAACACAAACTGCAACATAGGTATGTGCTTTCACCATTGACCATTCACCACATGACCTTTATGTCAAGGGGAGACATGACCTTTATGTCCTGACAAATGCTCTCTTGTCAGGATTTAAATCACTTGAAATAACTGATAAGCAAATGTATTATCCAAATCACGTAACTTCAAGATGAAAAATCCAGCTCAAATGAATATTACTTTATATTTTCACTATATGTGTTGAGAAAGACAACATGATCAACTGTATTTGTAACTTTGTCATTGCCTTCTCTTTTGTATCATTTTTTCTTTGTTACATTTCTGGTTATTAGGAATATTGAAATGTCCCAGTCATAATATTTAATAGTAGTCAAAGAGCTTTGGAGCTATCTACACCAATATTTTAACAATAGCTGCTGTACATCACACTCCCAAAACTTCACACCAGGATCTGTCAGTGCAAGGTGAAGTTAGCCTTGTGCATGTCGTAGTTATTTACATACCAGACATGTATGATCCCCACTGCAGCCACTGTAAGATGTCACTTGTAGTATCTGTCATACACACTAAGACCCATGATGACACACATGTGCATGCATTCACGCAGTCATACATCAGTCTGTGTTGCCCCTTTGGCTTTTGATGTGTGCCCTATTCATATCAATCATGCACCCTACTGCAACACTTCCCAGAAAAGGTCTCCCTATAGCAAGAGGCAGACGTCACATATGGCTACAGTTAAGTGAACATGGCAATCTGTATCATTTATCAATGCCATTTAAGTTATTTATGTTTCATATAAGTGCTGTAAAACATTTGCTAAGGTCGTTAAGTCACTCAACTGGAAGAAGTTATGTTCCCACGTGTAGATTTCATGGGCTTTGACATAAACATCTTTTTAAACTTGACAGGCAGTTTGTGTTGATTTAATTTAAACATTTACTACTTTTTACAGTCAAGTCAAAGAGATGTGAAAGTGAATAAGTGACAGAGCTTGGTGGCCTACTATTGTAATCCATTTTAGCTGCATCATATCACAGACAGTTTAAGTACATTTCTGTTCAGCCTGAAAGCAACACATTTTATGTGTCAGACATATGAATCATCCATCTGATAGTCTTTGTCTTGTGAAAGCGTTGAATCAGAAAGATTCTCAGAAGCATTCTGATAATATATATATATATATATATATATATATATATATATATATATATATATATATATATATATATATATATATATATATATATATATATATATATATATATAAAAGAGTATATTTTAGCCGGTAAGCCGCAAGCCCCCCTTTAGCATCTGTTAGCATAATTAGCAGTGTCAGCATGGCTAGTGGTGCTAACATAGTTAATAATATTAACCTTGTTTTGCAGCTCAAAATGAAGCCACTTTCTTAATGGGGCAACCTTGGGGGAGACCAGATAGCACCAGTGGGACGGCATTACCAGCCGTGATCACATATGAGCAGTGCCACTAGCTATGTCCCTCCCAACCCGGGTGCGGCTAGCCTGAGCTAACCAGCAGAGACCAGAGGGTGGGCAGTGGGTGCTTTTTGGGCTAGCCGGCTGTGTGTCAGCATAGCCAATTGAAAATTTATAAAAAGGCAAAACATACATCACACAAAACATTAAAATTTAACTACCTGTAAATCGAAAGTGGTTTGAAATGTGGTGTTAAAGCTAACCAAGTCAGTGGAGTGCCGGACTAAAAAGAAAAGGCCTCTTGTATTTCACTTTATTTTGCTTTTTTTAATTAAAAAATAACCAATTATTTACTAGTTGATGAGTGAAAGCAACATTAACCACAGCTTCTTCCACCTTTTTTTCTATCCTACTCAGGGCTGCTAGGGATCTAACCTGGTACACTTTGGCAACACCTCATTCACATGTCTATGCTACCTTACCTTGATTAGCAGACCGAATTGTTCACTTCACCTGAATCAGTGGATGAATCAGAGATGTGGGTGGTGGTTCTGAGTTCTTGGGTCTAGAACCAGGCTAATGCCACCTTATTTTGCCTGGAAATTTAGAAGTTAAGTGTAATTCAGTTCATTTCATGTCCAGGAGATCTACTCTTCAGCCCATTGTTTTTTTTCAAGATTGGTAAAATGAAATGTGTAAGTTTAAATTAAGCTGACTTTCAGTCATCTGCACTATGTCAGCAAACAGGTTCCTACTCCTAAACACCATTAACCTCACTAGACTTTCACTGCCCAGAGATTTTGGCTCTTTGGGTGATGTGATTTGAATTAAAGTGAACCTAATGACCAAGTGGGCAGCTTGGAACTGGCCGATTCCCAAAATATATGCTTATATTTGAGATTACATGACAAAAGAATTCACACCAAAAATGAGATTGCTTCCTATAATTGCTGTAACTCAATTATTTATAGAGCAGCAGCCGCAGAAAGATCTTTTTGTTAATGCAGATCACTTGCTTTGCTCTGTTTTAGAGGGTCGACGTAACAGCTGTTTTTGAAGACATTTATTGTTTTTCTGAAATACTTTGTTTTTGTTTTTCAGAAAAGTGTGTACCCCTGCAGCAGATCAGTAAGAAGTGCTCTTCATTATGAATACAGGTATTCAAGTACACACACACACACACACACACACACACACACACACACACACACACAGAGACAGTGAGTAATTATTTTGTGTCATCTTTTCAGTATCTCATGTTTACTTGCAGAAACTTACTGAACATAAAACTGCTGTTTACATTTGATACTAGTCTGTTAAAAAAGTAAATATGTCTCTATATTCAGACCACCAAGCTATTTTAAAGGCTGCTATGTGTCCTAGTTTTCCTCGACCACAGACATGAGTCTCTTCTCTAACCCTGACCCTGTTTCACCACTTTGATGTGATTGTCCATTTTGGGTCCGCTTGGTTGTGACTGAAAGCATCAATAAGAATAGTAAGCCTGTTGCTTTTAACCACAGTGACGTATTCCTCCCTAAATACAATCCCAAAGCTTTGTCCTGAACTTGGCAGTCAGCCCAAGTTAAAGTGTGTATTGCAGCCGGAGAATCAATGATGAGTAATCCGTCTTTGAGTCTTCTACACACACCACACACCACCACACACTTTGTGTGGCTGCCAGTGGTAGCTTGAATCATCTTGGTTGTTTGCCTGTATTTACAATATAGTCAACATTAAAATAGCTTTGTCATGTGCTGAAAGAGAACTAATAACACAATCAAAATTAGAGTTTGAATCACAGTCCTTAAACCACCCGTATTGTCCCTTGGACTCATTACAGAAACTTCTTAAGTCTGAAATCCTATCTTATCTTTGGATATGAATTAAGCCATTACAGAACCGTTCACATTTTTTTAGGGATTTCCCAAATTAGGAATTCTAAATTAGAATGACATAGTCACTATACTAAATTCAGAATAACCAAAAATGTGTCTGTATGGCACTAACGATGAAGATGGGGAGCAACATTAACACTGAAATATAATGATAGCCAAGCTACCTAAACTGATTTATTTTGCTTTGAATAATTGAAATACTGGTACACTGATAGATAAATTAATTAATTAATTAATTTGAATTCATTTAAATAATTGATAAGAAAACTTGGGTTTGTAAAGGTACTTACTTTTAGTCAGTGTGTTACCTATGGTAGATGGAGGTTGGCACCAAGCAGGAAACGGCGGGGCTGGAAAGTGAGGCCTATGCGGAAGTGACAAAAACTGTAAATGATTGAACAGCCAGTCGAGGCTGACTCCAAAATAGAGTCAATCCCTACAGATCTTAAAATGTCCAGCTTTCCAGCAGAAATTAACATGTTTACAGCCTGGTACAAAGTTTTGGTCTATATAGCTAACTTCAACACTTATTGTATGACAACTGTACAAAGGTTTTGTAACTCAACCATTTAAGCTTTACATTCATCAGATCCTCCCCTCCCTCCTCCACAGCTCAAACCTCTCGTCCAAAAATGGTCACTTTTGGCTCCAGAATGATGGCGACAGCTAAAAATGCCAAACTCAGGGCTTCAAAACAGGAGTATACAAACCAAAGGCTGATGTCACAGTAACTACATAAAATATTTATAGTTAATAGATTTTTCCAGTCTTTTTCTGAAAATGATCTCACTGGTATTTCACTGCAGTTTAGTTTATAGAGGTGTTTCTAAAGTGTGTCAGGAGGCCTGTAAACAGATTTTTAATGATTATTAGCCGCTGGATTTCCCAACTTAAACTAATGTCCCTCATGTTAAATTCATGAATCAAATCAGTCTCACTTGAGTCATGATATTGATATTGTCTTAATATTGTGATTTTTTAGACCTAATTCAGGCATCCAGGGTAAATCAGTTCAAAAAGATCCAATTCCTGTCGTCATGAGCATACTTACACAGTGCATACTTATACAGTGCTTAAAATATATATATTATATATATATATATATATATATATATATATATATATATATATATATATATATATATATATATATATATATATATATATATATATATATATATATATATATTTCATCACACATTCTGAGCTCATACAGTAAAAAGAGGGCTCTTTTAAATGCATGTGCTTTGCCTATACTTGTTTGCATTTTGGTTCTGCCTGAACGCAGATGTGTGTTTTTGTCTGAGGGTGTCTTTGTGTGTATATGCATGTGCATGTGTGCTGCTGCTTCTGCCGGCTCTGTGATCACCCGCCTGGCTATGATTTCTCAGATAGCGGAGGATGCTCTCGCAAAAGCGTGGCCTTGTCACTCATGCTCTCTCCCATGAAGAGGGTCCAGAGCTCACCAAATCTAGGCACAGGTACTAACACTCACAAACACACTACATATTAACAAATGTTTGAACAAGAATTAGCTAAAAAATACAGGCCGCTTCAGGAAACCCCTGGACTAAACACAGAGCATGAGGTAAGTCTGAGTTGCTTGTTGTTCTTTAAAATCATGTTCAGCGTTCATCAACCTGATATGGCTTGAGCATATTTGAAATATTTTCAAATAGGCTGCGGCTGCCTCAGAATGCTTAAGCAATGTTTGGACCGTGGTATGCTCTTTTCTAATCAGTTCATTGTACAATCCTTTTGTTAGTCTTTCCGGTCTTTTCAGCTTGTTTTTGCTTCTGAAATCTGCCATAAATTTTACTGTACCTACCTGTTGTTGAATCTTTCTTCCTTGTGTTTTTTCTTACATGTCATGCTCTCACACTGCTCCATGCCATCCACCCCTCTTTATGGGTAGTTTGTCCTACTCTTTCTTTTGTCTAAGTTTTTTGCTACTACTCATTCTACTCTGTCAGTATACATTAGTTTGACATGGCACAGCTCCCTAGACCCTTAGCTCTTGAATGATATGGAAATGTTCTTGGACAGGCTTGTGTGCTGACTAGATTGGCACCATTCTGCATAATTATTCCTTATAAATTGTTAAAGGTCCAGTGTGTAGGATTTAAGGGCATCTTTGGCAGAAATTGTATATAATATTTATAATGATGTTTTCATTATTGTCCAAATCAACTGAAAATAAGAATTACTGTGCTTTCGTTACCTGCCAATAAGCTTTTTATCTACATACAGAGCTGTCCTTTCCCACAGAGTTCGCCATGTTGTTCTACAATAGGCCAGAACAGACAAACCAAACACTGGCTCTAGATAGGGCCATTTGTGTTTTCGCGTGTTCACATCGGCCATCATGGTTTTCCTACATGCTTGGCACATGGGAGAAATTTCAGTTATGCAACCTCACCGCTAGATGGCACTAAGTCCTGCACGCTGGACCTTTAAGATTCATGCAAGCATATCTATCATAGATCTAGTGTTTGTCTAAGCCCCTTCTTTCCAAAAATGTTGTCTATTTCGTTTCACATGTAAGCTGATATTACAGGTCAAATTGGTGAATGACTGAGGAGATTTTTAGATAGCACAAATTTAGAGCTGAAGCTAAAGTATACCCTCAGCTTCAAGAGGCTACAGCTGGTCGTCCCCAGCTGCCCGTTCCTTTCCTCTGCTGAAAGAGCAGTGTGTGTGTGTGTGTGTGTGTGTGTGTGTGTGTGTGTGTGTGTGTGTGTGTGTGTGTGTGTGTGTGTGTGTGTGTGTGTGTGTGTGTGTGTGTGTGTGTGTGTGTGTGTGTGTGTGTGTGTGTGTGTGTGTGTGTGTGTGTGTGTGTGTGTGTGTGTGTGTGTGTGTGTGCCTGGACTTTGTCAGCATCCAGGTTGACTGCTGCACCCATGTCGGCATTCTAGCACTGTCAGCTCCCTTCTAACAATAATAAGGCACCGCCTAAAAACTGATGAGCTGTTTTCAGATATAGAGGGTTTAGGAGCGTGGTAGGACTGATCAAACCACCACCCCGAGGGTTTTAGGATTTTGTACGTAGCCACTAGAGTTTCATTGTGCAGGAGGCATGCAGGCTTCAGCTTCTGAGGGACCCTCACCCTTGGCAGGTGTGTACAGCACACGTACTATAGCAGTTTGGTATACTGTTATACTTGAAGTCTACACTCAAAAATCTGCAATGCTGTTTCCTAGAAATGCCGAAAGCACCCCTGAGCCACCTACACTGGTAAAAACCAGCTGTTACAGTGGAAAACACTTATAGTGGTCATGGTGTTAGTCAGTGATCAAAAAGCATGGGGAAAAATGATTCCTACAGAAATGCTCTTTAAATAATTTGCCTGTAGTAATCAAGTATTTTGCCTGCAGTGTTTTTTTTGCTGAGGGGGGTGGGGGTTTGTACATGAGAACATACTGACATACTGAATAATAATTTAAAACTACAGTAATTTTTTTTTCTTAATTAAGTCCCTTGATACTTTACTTTCTCTAACCAGTCTGCTCATAGCTGGCTGGTGCTGCATGCAATTGAAATCATGATGGGAAAAGTTAAGTAATTAATTTACAATGTAAAACGGTGTCTCCTTGAAGCTTATTGACGCTAGTGATGGAGACTGAAAACAAATGCGTATGGGGAGAGCACCTGTGGTTAAAGCCATCCTTGTTACGTGGGTTGATAATACCCAGTCACTTAAGAGCTGCACTGTATTTTTAAACAGTCAATAAAATTCAGTAAATAGTGAAACTGTCCATTTAATTATTTTATATTCATGTAATATAAAATAATCAATTGAGTGCCGCCAGCATGAGGAATAAAGAAAAGATCAAATATAATAATCATCCTCTTATAGTGACCAGTTTGACCTAGGCAGACATGATCACTATTATCACGACCCATAGAACTACAATAGCCACATCTATTGGAAATATGCCAGGTTGAGATAAAGTGAAATTATCCTTCATGAAAGTGTGGCTCCCTGCACTGTGGTCATTCTGCTGTGTAGATTTTAATCTCTTGTTCAGTAATGGGGCCGACATTAGTGTGCTCTCGAGGATTTTGTCCTTTATTAGTTTTAGGAGTGAAGTGGTCTATTAAGTCTTGATGTGCATGTAATGTCTTAAGCACTTCTCTCCTCTTTTTACTGTAAAAAGCCTGTAGTTATTTCTGTAATAGAGCATTTATGCCCATTGCACATGAAAAACAACCGGCTGAATAAAGCCCACTTTCATACAAATAATCTGTGGATATATCCTTAATTGACATATCAAAGCTGTGCTACTTTTACCTTTAGAAATTTGTAGTGTCTGTACCAATAGCATATTGGACCTTAAATCCTAACCAGTTGTTAGTTTGCTCTGTGAATTTGTGGCGCTTTCTGTTCTCTGTCTTCAAAAGTTTACAAGAAAATAGCACGTGATAATATGTATGCCATCAGGATAAGTCATGCAATCCTTAAAATGGAGCTTCTTCTCAGTTCTGTGCTTTGTCCTCTTCAGTTTGTCTTTTCAAAGCTTCATCTACTCCCTTCCCACGACCATCAGGATTCTCTTTCTAACACTTAAACCTCTAAAGCATTTTGTGCAATGTGAAGACTACTTCAGATGTAACCCTATGCAGTAGTACTGACATTTGTTGCAGGAATAAACGTGCCCACACATTCACTTGTGTCACTTATCGTTGCTGTGTCTTCTCTGTTCCTCAGGGAGTGACTCTCACTCATCAGACTTGGGTAAGTCTCTGTTTCTTGTGGTGATTTGGAGTTGAGAATCTTTGAATAAAATGAAAAAAAAAACAGGAAATACTCCATTAAAAGGAGAACCTAATCAAAACACTGCAGTGTGAAATGTTAATATAAGTAATTTTATCTCCAGATTCTTGGCGGTCACGCAGTGCAACAGATGGCCTTAAGAATGGAGACGCCAGCAGCTCATCTCTTGCTGCCAAAGGCTTCCGCAGTGTCAGACCCAACCTGCAGGACAAAAAGTCACCAACACAGGTAAAATGTCTTATACATCACACTGACAGATGTTGGCATTTGTTGTGTTTTTACTTCTTTAAAATGCTTTTTAAAGTTTAATTGACTGGTCCCTAACCTGGGGCTCCAAACCACTACTGGGGGTTGCTAAAGCGGCACAGGGGGGGTCACGAAGCGTTCTTGATGTTAAGGAGTGTAGAAAACATTGAGATATATATATATATATATATATATATATATATATACACATACACAGTCTGCCTATATCTTAGCCCTCACTCTGTGCTTACACGCTTGTCCTGCATTGGAAGTGTACACACTTAACACAACCAAAGAGATAACAATGGCCGAGCTTCAGGGAGAAGAAAACACTGAAGTTTTAAACAAACTTCCAGCACTCATAGCGGCCACTATTTTGGTTAGTTGCACAGTTTGTAAGTTATTCTGTAATATTTCTGCTATGCATTAAATATAATTTGAAATATCCTTAAATATCAGGGGCCATCAGTTTACTCAATAAGAGAAAAGGGGTCCCTTAAGGACAAAGGTTGGGAACCACTGTTTAATCCAAACATTTGGGGTTTGCTTGCAAAAGTCTGCGTGAAAATAATTTTCTTATGACACCACAGACTGTCATAATTATGGATAATTTGCACAGAACCATGTGGTATTTATAAGTATGCTTTTGGAACAAGTTGATGATTTGTATCAAGCTTTGCACTGATGATTTTTCTTTGTTGTTGTTTTTGTTTGAACTTACATTGGCTGTTGCTTTCTAATTGGCCAATAAGGATACCAATCCAATACCATTACCACCCCCCAGGAGAGAGAGTTTCCATTTCTCACCCACAGGCACTAATCCACCAGACTACAGCTCCCTTGTTGCCCTGGCTAATGATTTTAGCCCTGGAATGCTAACATTCACGCAGAATGAGAAAGCTGTTTTGAAAGAGTCCTACACTATTAGTAGCAAATCTTCTTACTCCTACTCAGAGACCAATGCAAACTCAGTCCAGCAGACACACCAGTCCACTGTATCCAATGATATTAGCAACTGTAATGCATCTGCCACCACTAATACACAGGCCCAGGAGCGTAAAGTGTCTTCCCTTAAAATAACCCCTGTCACCATCCCTGACCCCCCGGATCACAGCAACTCTTACCTTGACTTTCAACCTAAGACCCAGTCCACAGGTTCCCCTCCACCCACTTCCCCACCTCCACAAAGAGGTCCCCCCTTGTCTCAGCCCCTGACCCAGGCAGCCTCATTTTCTGTCCACTTGGGCCCCGAGAAGCATCCAGAGCGTCAAAACAGCACAGTGGAGCTCAAGGTCCCAGATCGAGCCTCAAATCAAACCCCAAGTCCAGCTTCAGCCCAGGTGGAGATAACAAAGGCTCCTCCCGCGATTCCACCACGACCTTCTCCTGCAGAGCTGTTGGTACATAACTGACTACATACTGTGACAACAGAACAAGAGAGAGCAATGACTGTGTGCATTTCAAGGTGGTTTTTGTCTTAGTGACATCAAGTGTGATAAAAGGATAACACACTGGTTGCATAACATCAATTGACACCCACTCACACTAAACGTGCCGTATGAACAGAAGAAGTACTCAGATACTGTAGCCTGGTCAAATGAGGCCAGATGTGATAAAGTTGCTGTTTTTCTGGTGTCTCGATGCATACAAACACTGGGAAGTCTGACGATGGGGTTCCTTGAGGCAGCTATTGGTTGGCCTTAAATAAATAAAAAAGAATTGCAGGTGTTTTGATGCACGCCATCTGCTGCCTGTGTGTGTTGCCCTTTAGTCTTGGTGCTGCCATCCAACCAACCAAACTAAAAGTGGTTCTACATGTGTGAACTCATACTGTATGTGTGATAACCAACTGTTTTATTTATTTTTTGCCAGTCTGTAAGCTGTATTTGCTGCCTTCCACAGTGTTTGAACTAACAGAGCCTCTTTAGTTCACAGCATTAATCATGTTTCAGAAGGTGATGCTGCCACCACATGAGTGTGATTTCACAGCAGCATTTCACCCTCTGTTTGGCTCCTTCCACACATCCTCCTTTGTGACAACGTGGCTAATGAGTGATGTCACTAAGCACTCTCCTCCTTTCCTCCTTTTCCAATCAACTCCCTCTCCCTTCAACACCAGGGGCCTCCATCCCCCGACCCCACAGCACGGCACTCCCCCTATCGCTGCCACAGCTCAGATTCACTCGACTACCTGCCTGGCCTAATGCCCAAGGCTCTATCGCCAACCCCGTATGTTCCTAGCGGAGCCGGTGCAGTCAGCAGGCCAAGCCTTACCACAATCAGCAGTGTGAGCATCAGTGGCTACGTGTCACCCTCGGCTTCCCCTGTGACGGTGTCAGCTCTCAGCCACTACTCGTCATCCACGGCGGGTCTGCTGGACGAGCTGCAGATCTGTAGCCTGGACTCACCTGGCGCCTCACCCACGCCATCGCCCACCCTCAGCCATGTCTCTACCTACACATCCACTGCTGGCCCCGATGATGTGCTAACAACCTTTGCGGCCTCCACTGCTGCTGCAGCCACTGTCACTAACGTAATTATCCCAACAAGTCACCGCTGTAACACACATCATTACCAAAAACGAATGGTTCCCTGCTCCCACTCATTTGGATGGCTGAACCAAACCTTTACAAAATGTGTCATTACTACCGATTTTTACCTTTTACTAACCATCAACTACAACCTAATGATCCCTTAATATGTTAATGTGTTTGTACTCTTTAGAGCTCTATGTGCTCGTCTTTGTTTACGTGCTTGTCTTTGTTTCTCTGTTATGCCTTTTTTGCAATCCAGTGCAATTATGTCTCTTAAGGCCAGTTCATATCAAAAATTCACGACAAGACAAAACCATTGTTTAGAGATGTTGTAGCAGGGTGAAGTTGGATGCTGTTGGCTGCAAGTCTTATAATGTAACATGTGTGAAAACAGTCGTATGTGTCATGTCAGCTCGTTATGTTCCGCTGGAGATAGATGTAAGGGGCTCTCTCATAGAGTCAGTCCCTCCAGGACGTTGCGATGTTGGAATCCCAACAATTAGTGCAAATTCAGACGATCCCATAAATTCTACATGACTTTGCAAGTGTCTCCAATCACTGGAACTTTACCACAAATTTGACTGTTTAAAATAGATAAAATCTCATTTCATTGTAGAGCTGTTTGAAGTGTATTGCTTCGTTCCGCTCCCCTATCTCTCTCTCTTTCTGTTTATCATGCGACAGCTGCTGCAGGACCAGAGCTCTGTGTGGGACAGAGACACATGGTGACAGGGCTAACTGTAAGCATCACACAGTTAAGGTTACCCAACAGTTATTAACAGGTTTAACAACAGAGGCGAGGCGTTTGAGTGTTGGTGTGAGATTAACAGGTCATGTGTGATGTTCACAGTGGATTCAAGGAGTCTTACGAAGCTGCAATTTTTGATGAGTAGAGATGAGATCACATTGCGCTGCGTTAGCTCACGCTAACCAGACAGTAAAAGCAGGAGGAAGGCAACTCATGTAGACTACCTTTTCTGCTGCATTGACAGCTGATTGTCTGCGATCAGCTGTTGCTGCCCCCCACCCCCCACACTCACAAATATATTCAAATTCTTTGGAAAACACTAAATTCCTCATAATAATAATGTGTGAATTTAAGACCGCATTGCAAAAAAAAAAAAGAACAAAATGTATATAAACATCGCAACATGCATCACAATGTTTTAGAAGACCTGCCATAACACATTTCAGGCCCCAGCAAGCCCAAATACAGCTTTTGATACTAGGGTGACTGATAACGTGGGACATCTTACGATACATTTCTATGTGCACCTTGCTTTAGCAGTTGCAACAAGATTAATATTGACATGGAATCACCATTTTGTCAGAACAACATCTGACATTGGCTTCTTCTTAGCCAAGTATTAGCTTTGTGCCTGTTATGCCAATCAAAGTTATATTATGCTGCCACTAGGGCTGGGTATTGTTTGATGATGATACCAATAGAATGCTGCATTTGATGTCTTGTTTTTAACTTTATTTGATACCCATCATGTGAATGGAAGCATTCCCAGAAAATGCAATCAGATGTCAGTTGTGTAGAATTGTCATACATACTAAGGTTTAGCGGCATCTTGGCACGCTGAACTGCCAGCTCCGTCAAATTGACTTCGCCACACCACAGACTATATGGGTTTAAGCTGCTGTGGTAGTGGGCCAATCACATTTCACCTGAAACTGAAGAACCCTTGCAGTGATTGACTGTGAGCAAACCTTTACAAATGGTCTTTTTTTTTTTGATCTGGGCAACGAAAAGAATTGAATGTAGGTATCATTTAACTGGAAAACTATGGAGAAGACCTGGTTTATTTCGATACCTTAAAGGTATCAAGGACTGATGACCTAATTGCTACTGTTTACTCCAAGCTTTGTGGCTTGCATCCTTAATCAGTGTAATCAAGTGAGAAATATCTTCACTTCTCCAACCAAGAAAGTATCGATACACAAGACCAACACTGTTGGAACTAAGTGATAATGAACCAGCTTTAACACAGCAGCAGAAATCTGCTCAGTATCATTGAATTAACCATGTCACTGTATACCTCAGCACTTAACAGGAGTAAGTTAGAAGTCAGACTAACAGCACGTTTACACTGAAGGTGAAACGTGAGCAGCAAGATAACAGCGGCAGCTCCAGGGCTCCATCTGTGTCTACATACAATGATTTTGTTTGGCACAGTATTGAGTGTAGGTCACCCGTGTTTTGGCATCACTCAGCCCAAAATTGACTGGAAGTGTAAAAATCTGCTTTGGGTCACAGTTACACATGTATAGTGCGAGTAAAACACAGCCTGTCATCACGCAGCCTGTGTAGACAGCTGGATTGTTTAAAATAGAATCTGTTCTGTGAGACGTGTGTGAGAAAGACTGAAAATCACGCCTGAAATTCTTCCTGTGTAGATGCTCGTCTAGATACACTGGCAGTAAGTGTTGTCAACACAGTGTTTGTGTGTTGCTTTATGATGTGAACTGACTGCATTTGTATTTTTTGCGAGGTACTCATTGGTTTTAGAGCTATCATGAATCTTTGATCTAAACACGCTGGCCTTAAAATTAAAATCCTGTGTTTTTATCCTTTATCAGATGAAATCATATGGTCCTGTGTCATGTTGAATGGGAGAGCATTCTTCAGAAGAGCATCCCATTGTAACTGTATCCTGTCTGTCTTGTTTGTCACAACTAATTTAAAAATGTATATCTGAAAGACTTATGTTTGCTTACCGTCACTGTTTTAATCTCCTCTGTCTATTTTAAAGTAAAATGATTCAATAAGTGCCCCTTCCCCTCACTAACTGTTCTTACATTATACAGTCACTCCAGATTCAGCAACTCCTATGAATCATATCAGCCCCAATATCTGTCTACTTGTACTTTCATTTCTATAATAGGCTCCTCTAGGCCTTTAAATGTTAAGTTTAAGCAAAATGATGACTAATAATGTATTCATAAAACTAACCATTCTCTTGTTTTCCTACTTTTTTAAAAAATATTTGCAATCATATCTATATTATATCTAATGTTGTAGGTCAGAACAGCAACATTCCCCATTGTAAATGTCAATTTTTACATTTTTGTGCCCTTTCTGATTATTAGTGACTGAATATCTGTTTCTGGCTTGTGGGTCACTCCTAGGGCCAAGTCCTCTCTCATGCCATGAATGGAAGTACTGGCCATCCACAGAGGCCCCTCTCTCCTCCATCCTACCCTCCTCCCCCTGCCTCACTCCACACTGGGCTCCAGAGACAGAGCAGGAGTTCAGGTAAGTCACTGATATTTTGTCCCTTCATTTGAGTAAAGGACAGCCTATGGTTTATTAGCGATTCCTTGGGGAAAAAAAACAGTGCTAACCTTATGACATGGGGAACTCATCCAAATGCATTATTAGGGAGGTCATTAAGTCTTCGTCAATTACTTGGCTAGAACTGTTTCACTACATATTTGATATTTGACCAATTACAGTTATTCATTGTGGCACATTCTTGTAGTGCAGAAAATACTGTTGTCACAGACGGAGCAGTAGAGCATCAGTATCAGGCACAGTGATAGTGAAACTTAACTGTTCATTGTGCTGGGTCTACAAGTTTGCATTCATTATCTTAAACTGGTTTGGAAGGCATGTTTTCCTAAAAAATGGCCAAAATGACACTATTTATCATAGCCAGAAACAGAAATTGTTGGATTTTCTCATTTCCAATGGTCCTTGAACCTTCATGTCCCTCATGTGGGAAACACTGGACAAGTGGGGCAAGAATTTTTTTTTAAAGTCCTTGAAAAGTCATTGAAAAGTTTTGAAATTTTGTCCATGAGAATGTGTGGGAACCCTGTCTGACTGACGCAATTCATGAAATAACTGTGCTGCATTTACGGGCCTGCAAAAACGTCTGAATTGTAAAAAGGGGCACAGAATAATAAAAAACACAAAAACAAACAAACAAAAAAAAAAAAAAACAGGAAGTCAGCTGCCTCCTCACATAGATTCTGATTCTGTGGGAAACACTGGGTATGCATCAGGTGTCAACCCTAACTGCACCAAATCACAAGTGGACTGCTACTTTCATGGTTAAAGTATATAGTCTCAAATTAATACTGGTGCCTCTATATCAGATGGCAGTGCAGCTCAGCGTGGAAAGACCCAGAGTAGCCTTTACTGGCACCTTCGACCTGTAGTCAGAGCTTTGGTGGAAGGCGGAGAGGTCTGCACCCTTTAAATGTGGCTCCTCCCTGGCCAGGAGCAGAGCCTGCCTTGCTTCTCTGCTGTTCCCCCACTGAAGATGGTCCATGGGGCAGCAGTGTCCATCAGCGGCACCCTTTTCTACACTAAAGCACAACAAAAATGTTGTTTAGATGATGAAGCAAGTGTTCTTGGTTACAGAACAACATTACTAATGTGAGAGCTGATCAGCGGGGCAGTGGAGAGGGGGGGCAACCCTTCTCAGGCAAGGAACAAATTATTCATACTTGAAAACGCCATATCACTGTCCATATCAATTAAATAGTTATTGGTTCTTACGGTAACTACATTTGTTATAAGCCCAGGATTTGATGGGTATAATTATTAGTAAAGACAGAACCATTTAGTTGTGGAGCACAGTATGAAATTAATTAGCACAGAATGGAGAGAAAGGAAGTGGTTGTTCTTGTACTACTCAAATCTTGGAGCATACAAAAGAGCAGTTAATCTCAGGATGATTCAGTGTTCGCTTGTTCAGCCTGTGTTGATGCCCAAACTGTTTGATTATTCGCAGCTATGACTGACAATTTGTTGTTCTCTTTCCTCTCTTCCTCCTCCTCATATCCAGAGGGCAGTGAGTCAGTTACCAGAGAGTCTGTGGTGTCGGGCCACACAAGCATCAGCAGCACCGTGCCCATCGCCCGCTTCTCCGAAGAGGAGAAAAAGGTGTCCATCATTAAAGCCCCTCATTATGAAGGCATCGGCCCTGTGGACGACTCCGGCATCCCCATTGCCATCCGCACGGTGAGGTCAAACGTACACTGAGCCAAACACATTGGTGTGCAGCAGTGTGAGACAGTTAGATGCCGTGGTGTTGAACAGGAGTATCTATTAACACATTTCTGTTGTCTTGATATGTTATTGGGCTCACGAGAGGGGTTTACTTTCAGCTGTCAGCAGTTTTTGATCCCAAAAGCCCTCTCTCTCTCCCTCTTAAAATCTCTCAGTATCTCTTTTACCCTGCCTCTGTGTGTTAGTTATTAAGATAAGCTAAGTCAAGGTCTCTCTTTTAGCACTGCAAGATTCTCGCTGCTTTCTTGTCAAAGTGCGTTATCTCTGTGTAGGCTTTTCGTGTATTAACACTTCACTCAGTTATCTATGTCGTAAAGAGCAGCATTTGAAGGTGGACATGATCAACTACAGAATGAGTGAGACAGAGTTACGGGAAGAATGAGAGACAGGCTATAAAAGCAAAGAGAAAAGGTGAAAAGAACAAAAAGGCTGGAAAGAAGAAAAACAGATGCTCCTTGTTGTGAGCAGACAAACATTTTTGTGCGCACTTTATGTGGTAACCATGGAGAGTGAAGTGGTAATTGGCCCGTCTCTTGCTTGTGCCAATGCTACATGCTCAGTCACACACACTCCTTCACTGTGGAGCCAAACTGCCTCCTCTCTGACCAGAGTCCAGACCCAGTGTTTAGCGCTACTGAATAAAGGGAGGATTAAGTCTCTCTGCCATTTGATAGCTCTTTTTTCAAGTGGCTGTTAGATCTATACTGTATACACAAAGACACACATACCAGAGTTTCTCCTGGATTTTCCAGGCAGAGCACCAGGAGCTCCCACTTTGGTTTTGTAGCAACATGGCTTCTGTATCCTCTGTAAAGCCAAACCTGCTTACATTGATTTCTGAAAATAGGCACAATCTCCTTAAAAGACGCAAGCATACTTATACCAAAACAAACTGCATTGGTAGTTTATCAAGTTTCACGTAGAACTGTTATGTCTTTCTCTGGCGTTATGATTGGATGTTGTGGCAATTTATACAGATATTATATATTTAAAAGGTGATACATTCAGATGATGAAACATCCTGTGTTTTTTTTTCTCTTTGTTGTTGTTAAGAAATGATAAAATAACATCTACAACAAAATATGTTATTTATGCATTTATTTATTTATTTTCACAAATGATGCACATTGATCCACATCTGTTGATTGTGCCACGGCTAATTTTTACATGTAGTCCCTGGCCAAATGTTAAAATAAGCCTTTAAAATAGCAAATTCTTTGGAAATGCTCTTTGCGAACTGATATCCAAACACACGTCCTTTCCGAGATCATTGTTTTAGCTAGTGCGAGCTAATAGTCGAGTCTGGTTTATATTATGTTTAGCTTGTTGCCCCAAATCACATCTGATTGGATAAATGTCTGCACACCTTCCTGAGTTCAAAATTATTCAACAACAGAATTTGAATGTTTTAGCGGAAGGGAACTGAGAGAGATTTCTAATATAAAATTCCTCAAAATTGAAAAGTCTTTGTCACATAACATCAAGGGATGAATGTACAGTTCACAAAGATTTAAACCTCAAATTAAAGGTCAAGTGTGTAGGATGTAGTGGTAACTAGTGGTGAGGATAGAGAACTGAAACTTGTGTGTAGGAAAACTACTGAGACCAATGTGAAAATGCAAACTGCACTGTCAAGAGCCGGTGTTTGGTTTGTCTGTTCTGGGCTGCTGTAGAATAACTTTGCAGACTTTGTGGGAGAGGGTCCCCTCTGTATGTAAATATAAATGGCTCATTTAATGAAAGCACAACAATTGTTTTTTTCAGGTGATTATACACTAATGAACACATAGCTATGATTATTATGTACCATTTCTGCCAATATTTGCCATCTAAAAACCTACACACTGGACCTTTATGTTAGATAGTTTGATGTAAATGATTCTTGACAAGATTATTTATTGTGAAAATGAAAAAAAGGGGATGTAGTCATCCTCAGTATCTGCAGTGTTTCTCGTTGTTTTAATCTTTATAAATAATTTATTCACGTCTCAGCACAGGTTAAAATCTCTTTATGTGAAATATGGATTTCTAGAAAGGCTAAGAGTGTGTTTTTCTCTCCTCAGTAAGTAGTCAGTCCCATAAAATAGTAGGAGCCCTCTTTACTTTCCAGTTTCAGCTATCCAGTTTATGTTGCATTTCGAGGCACATAAATCTTTATAGTTATTTCTCTCTCCACAGACGGTGGATCGGCCTAAGGATTGGTACAAGACGATGTTTAAACAGATCCACAAGGTTCACAAAGCGGGTGAGTCTGTCCTGAATTACACTGAAAGGCAGAAATGTCCTATTATTTGATGTGATTTGATCATCAGGTTTTATGAGAGGAATCGGCCAAGCATGCATGCTTGTGTACACTCTTGTGTATGTGTGTATCTTTGTGTGTCTATGTATGTCAGTTCTTGTTAAACCAAAAGACCCAGAGAACCTCAGAGCCAGAACTCATTAGATGAGAGCAAGAGAGTCTGGAGAGGAGGAGGAATTGAGAGAAACCTCTAATAGACACAGAGCCGTCCTGGGAAATCTGCTCTAATTTTATGGGCTCGACAGTATCACACAGTCAGTTCAAAGCTTGTTTGTTCTAAACTGCTCAGGCCTCTTCTGCTGCAGCACACACTCAAACACACATACTTTTTCACAACTGTGTGTGCCTAAAAACATCTACAGGCCCATGATTATCTTTCTGATGCATCTTGGAGAGTTCCCATGGCTCTTTGAATACTCACATATTCTCATATTCTGGCCCCACCAAAGTCTGTGTTTTTAGTAACCCCCTGTAGACTTGAAGTCAAAAAAGTAGTTTCCTCACTTGCAGAAAACAGCAGCTTTGAATTTAGCCAGAATCAAATACTCATGGTTATGACAAATTCTGGTTAATACACTGCGTCTGTAGGCCTTCTTTTAACTCAGAATGTTCGAAAAACAATTGTGTAAGACGTGCTGAGCTTGTAGGTGAACAAAGAGGAAGTGGTTTATGCTGCTTGGGTGGTTTTGTTACTTTTCTGTGCTGTGAAAAATGGTCAGTGTTGGAAATTACTTTGTAACTGACTGTATTCAAGCTGACGAAAGGTGCTGTTCTCTCAGGAGAGGAAACTACATACTTTAACTCTCTGCACTAGAAAGTATGTCTGTATCCCAATCAGTCTTTGTTCCTTTCTCCTACAGATGATGACTATTCTGACACATACAATGCAACTTATGCAGTCATAAACAATGGTGAGGGATGTATGTATGTAAAAAGTTGTGTCTCATACAATAGGTATTTTCTTTCCATTTGTCTCCTTTTGTTTGGCTTGCTCTGCCCCATTACTCTCCCTCCATTCTCTCCTCTGTCCTATCTGTCCTTAACAGATGACTACAACTTGTCATCCAGCACCACGCTGGCTCACCCTGCTCCCCGGACACATACATACAGGCCACTCGCCAAAAGCCCCTCGGACAACGGAGGGCATCTGGGCCCTCCGGAGCCTTCACCATCTCCTGTACCCCCACCACCTCCACCAATGCCATCTCTTCTCCAGCTGAGGGCCAGAGACAGCGACCGTGAGAGAGACTCAACTGATACGTAAGAGGAGCTTTGCCGCTTTCATTTATTGCACCTTGTTAGGTATTGAATACTGGCCCTCAATTAATATATAAGCAATGAAAATGAAATCTCCCCTTGTCTTTAACAAAGTCGTTGTTTTGGGGGAGTTTATTGCCTTTATTTGATAGGAAAGCTAGAGAGATGACAGGAAAGGGCGATAAGAGAATGGGGATGACATGCAGCAAAGGGCTGCCTGTTGGACTTGAACCTGCGGCCACTGCGATGAGGACACATAGCCTCTAAATATGGGGCGTGCACTCTACCAACAGAGCTACCCGGTGCCCCGAAATCTCCCCTTGTTATGCACATGAATTAATATATTGGATAGATTGTTTATTATTACTGTTTATGTGCATTATGTGAATTAAATAAGCTGTATGGAACATTCAGAGCATTAATATAAAAACCACTATTGGGGCCAACAGGGTCGGACACAGCAGAGCGATGAGGGCCATGCATGCTCACTGATGCTCAACATTGACTGACAGCCGACCGTCGGCTTGGTGTTTGATTACACTGCAGTCCCCCACCATGATAACACTATTTTAGCTGTTAGCTGCTCGCCACCAGCTTAGCCACCTCTATCTGACAGCCATGTGCAGACAATCCCAGCTCAGAGTCTGAATCAAAGGTGTGGCTCTGGATCTCACATATATCTCCTTTGTTTACATGAATTCTGAGCCTTCTTCAATTATATTAATCTAAAATGTGCTTAAAGACATAATTGATTGATTAACTCACTTAGTCAGCTTTATAAGAAGAAACACACTTTTGTTTTCTTGCACCAGGAATGAATGGGGTCCTCCCAACAGAAAAGTGGACACACGAAAGTACCGTGCAGAGCCCAAGAGTATTTTTGAGTATGAGCCTGGGAAGTCCTCCATTTTGGAGCATGAAAGACCAGTGAGTATATTTAAAAATTGTTCTCTCATCTGATTATTATGTTTTTTGACATTTTTGTTTCTGTTAAAATCCACTGAAAAGGTGGTAGCTGACATTACAGCACAGCCTTCCTTCATGTTTGATTAAGGCTAGCTCGCTTCATACAAGCATCTTGGGAGAATATTTCTATTATTGTGACAGTGAGATGATTTATATTTTTATTGTTTAGAGAAAGAGTTTTTTCTGTTGCTGTTAGGCTTCACTTAATTGCTGCATCACTGTGCTGAGTTAGAGGGTCTATTTAGCGGTGGTGTAAACAACTAAACATTAGGAGACATGGAATGAAATAATGGTGCACAAATAATAGGGAAAAGAGTCACAAACACATTTACTTTTCTTACTTGCTAGTCTTAGTAGGCATTACTGTGTTGTTAATGTATTTTCATATTATGGGCTCCTGCATGCACTTCTTTCCATCAGACATTGTGTGGGTGTTAAAAAGCGAAGGTTTCAGGTGCTGCATTCTCTAGTGGCTGTACTGGCTGTTCACTCTGTGGGGTGAATGACAAAGCAGACAGCAGAGATAATTGCTGTGTAGAGGGAGGGCAAGAAATAATCGACATGAGGTATCTGAGAAAAGAACAGGATAATGGTGAATGTGTTATGGATGAGAAGTCTGTTATGTGGAAAAGGTTTTTGTGAAGGTTTTGCAGATGTTTAATGTGATGACTGCGGAGAGCTTTCAGGGTAATAATGCATGAGTCAGTTCCTGATAAGGCAATAAAAGGAGAAAGCTGGGCAGAGGAGAAGTGAAGTGAACCCACGCTGGCTAATCTCCTCATATATGTTGTCAGTTAGGAAGCTCAACTCCTAAAAGCAAGAAACGGCTCCCAAAAATATTCTGCTCTGTGGTGAAGCGTCCACTTGGTGTCCAATTATGAGCCAACAAACAAAAATGTTTTTCTGGCACTCTGTTTGTTTAGTTTCTTCTTTTCTGTGTGTGTTTAGCACTTGTGTGACGGGCAGTCTCTGCTCGAGGCTCTTTATTTTTTACAGGGTGACTCATTTGTCTCGAAGCTGAATTCCCTTTTTTTTAGCAAGAGATGCACAACACCTACAAAGCATCTCCTGGCAGTGTTTCATTTGGCGTGAAAACTCCATTTCCATGTGGGAATGAGGTTAGAAAGAGCAGACAGAGTAGTAAACCAAAGCATGATCTCTTCTGTTAAAATAACAGTAAAATGAATAAGCCTCTCAACTGCAGTGCACATTGACACTGTTAGAGTTTAAACATACAAGAGTAGATGATTAACTTGCCACACAGCAGCAACTGCTGTTTTGGCTTCCCCGTTTAATGTTGTTGAATATAAATATTTACATCCCACCTGACAGCGTTTATTGCAGGTTGTTTTGATATGAAAATGTATCTCTGTGTGATACGAAGGAAGTGTTTCTCATTAATCATCCGTCAGGTTACATCAACAGAGATAAACTTCTGCTTGCTAAGGCAATTTGTCCATCATTTACATAACATGCAAATGCAAAAAATAATGGCGTATACAAAGGGTTTTTTTCTCCAGATAATAACATTTACACATTTGTAGCAGCTCAGGAGCCTCAATTTGAAAGATTTATCTCAGTTCTGTAGCTAAGTGAAATATTTGTAAAGGGGGAAAGTTATGTTATGGCAAGTTTATTTGTATAGCACATTTCAATAACAAGACAATTCACCATTTACAGCATTTCAATCAATTAATTCTTAATTTGTCAGGAGTCACGACATCATATAAAAAAAAAAATAGTGAAATGCCAAATATCAGTCCCCTTTATTTGTACATTTTAAACATCGTTATAATAATAAAGTAGGTTTTAAAAAGAGTAATATTAAACATCTCAGTTTCACTATATTTACGTATAAAAAGTAATGCTGCATTTCGTTAGTCATTCAACACTCCCTTACTGATTTCCCCTTGCCACTTGCCCAGGGAGTCCGCACTGCCATCATGTGATTTTCTTTTTGTTTTTTGGGGGATTTTTTTTTTCTGTAATTGTCTTCTTATTGGTTTATAGTGACAACATGTAAGCTAAAAGTAAATACATAAAAAATATTCAAAAATAAAATTAATAAATGTAAAACGGCAGTATTTAGATTATATTGTTCAGCGTTTGGGATTTTTCTATTCCCAACATTGTCTGTAAAGGCATGGAAAAACTGCTGTTTTGCAAGATATTATAAATCATGAGACAGATCAAAAACACAAATTTCTAAAGCAGAAACTGGTGCAACAAAAGTGCTGAAATATTGCAATTATCTGCACAAGACGTCTTGGCCTCCTTGTAACAAATCTGCAGGTATTTTCGATGATTTGTTAAAAGCAGTATAGCACTAAGCTTACAACTGGCAGTCAGTCCGTGATAGTTTGGGTTGAAAGTGAACAATAGCAGGTGTGTTCCATTAAAATCCCTCACTACTCCTCTGCCCACTTTCCCTCTGCACTCCAAGTGGCCCCCATGCGAGATGCAGTTATGTAATACCGAGTGCTGAGGGTGTGTGAATGAAGGGAAGTGGAACTACTAATGAAATGCGGTGTACGTGTGTAGTACTTGGGTCAGTTGGCTGGCTTACTGTGATGCCATACTGCCCACACCAATGTAGAGGTGAAACTTATTGCACGCCTATGTGAATGACCCCTCATGTCTTTTCCAGAGAGTTCTTCAATATGTGCCCCTTCTTCCTCTTTTTAAATGTAATAAGTACCTCTGGTGAGAATTTCCCGCTGCTCTGACATCCTGTGTTTAGTATTCTAGCCACTGAGCCTGCACAAAGGTGTGGATAATGAGGCTGGGTGTTAAATATGTAATGCTTAAAGTAACATGCTGATTTTCATTATCAGTCACCTGTGCTTTGGCTTAGGATAAAGCTGTGGTAATGTGATTCTGTCATGGGATTCACAGCCCTCTTCATTTGTATGCATATGAAATTAATGAATATTAATTAAAAAGGGCCTAGGTGTTGAAATTGACTGCCTCTTCAGTCCCCAATGGTGACAAGAGTTGGACTGTGAATATTAGATTGTTCAGTGTATACAAGTTTAATTAATGTCTGACAATATGGCACTTTTGTCCACTGGCTAACAAATAGTTTCCCTAACATTGTTGAATTACTGTCAAACCAGTTAAAGTAGTGAAGTAAACTATGCCTGGTAGGAAATTGGATTTTTGCATCACTGCTTTCGTCCCCATGAGCCAGTCTAAATCTTCATCCTGTGCCCATCACTCTGTGCCACCTTTGCTCATTCCTAACCATGAGGTCCATGTCTCTCTTTGTGAATGACTTCTTTCCACACTGTCTTTCTTCTACCTCCTCTCTCTGTCACTGTCATGCTTTCCCAGACCTATGATGACATAGATTTAGAGAACGAGCCTTGGTATAAGTTCTTTTCCGAGCTGGAGTTTGGGCGGCCGGTAAGTCAGGGCCATAGCGTACTCCCTCAACCACAACCCTGCTATAGGCATACACCCACTCTCTCCACTCCACCCAGGATTTTTTTTCAATGTGTTCGCCTCTAGACTGGGTGGGGCTAGTTGTTTGGGCATGTGGTACTTGTTGGGTGCTGTGACCCCCCCCCCCCCCCTCCCTACCCTTGTGACAGGCTGTGTTATGTCTCTGTGTTGCTGGGTTTTTTGGTCTGGTGGCTAGCAGGCACTGAAATGTTCACGTAACGTACAAACCTGGATAATTTTACTTTAGTTGGTTCCATATAGAGTACCCCAGGAATGAGTCCGTGAATGAGTTAACATTTCAGCACCTCTGGTTACCTCATCTCAAAGTCAATCGTTTTTTTGAATTGGTTTTTGGTTAGATGCGTTAAATTATGTCTGTGGTTAACACAAGCTTAAGAGAGTTTTACATATTACACTAAGACATAAAATTTTTATACATCTTTATGCTAGCAAGTGGCGCCAAACATGGCTTTACAGCCTTGTAGTGGTTGTGATGCAACCATAGTGTAGTTTGTTTAACATTAGCTTTTTACTAATGGCAATTGCATTTAGGCCTTAAAAATCCCAAAAGTGGTTCATTTGTGAAGATAATCCTGCTACAAAACATGTAAGTATCATAAAAATGTGTTTGCCACAGAGCATACTTTCTACAGTAATCCAAAATCCAATGTAAAAATCCCATAGGCTGTTTGATCAGGTAACCACGGTGATGCTAACTTCCATGTCGGCATTACCCCTGGGGCACTCTATTGCATCTTGCCCAAAAATAAGCAGGCTAATAGTTTAAAAAGGCAGCATGCTCCAACTGCTTCAGATGACCTGACTCTTTGGCTGGTAGAACTGCACAGAACAGTCAGTCAGTCTTTGATACATGATATACTGATAAATCTTATCCTTTTGTTCTACATAACAATCTGAGTCTGTGCAGTTTCTTCAACATGTCTTGCACATGCCACATGAGCATCAGTTAATCAGCCTCCCATTAATTATGTTTATTCTTTTGACCATTTATTAATTTCTGCTAGTACTTGTATGTCTTTTCACCTCTGGTGGAGCAATGCACTGCATACCTACAAGCTAAATACAGCAGTGCCCTCTTCTGGATGCAAGTGGTAATAGCATCTTAGTGGCTCAGGGCAGGGATTGCCTCTAGCCACAGATCTGGGATCAAAATATCCCAACCTCGCTGATTTACAAAGAGTCATGAGGACACGCCTCTGTCCATGCCAGAGCATGACATCAGGTGATGGTTTGTTGGGCTTATTCGAAATGTTCAGGTGAAAATGTCACATCTGGAGCTGGCATGACTTTCCCAGAGTCCTGTTGGGCTGTGTGTTGAGATTTCTACCTGCAATATTTTTTGAATGTTTCACACCACTGAATAAGCCCTTAGAGTGTAGACCGTTCCCCTACATTCACTGACTGGTCCAGCTGGGACAGAATCTCACTGTATGTCCAGTGTTTGAGTGTTTATTGAGGTGACAAGTCACAAGAACTTCTGACGGACTGAGTGAACAGTAGTTTATCTGCACTAGTAAACCTGCACTAAATCACGGCATTTGATAGTGCAGTTCACTGCACTCTCAAATAAACACCGTCACTTGTGCTTCACTTAGCCTTCTGCTCTACAGCTTGCTCTTACACTCTGCATGTGTTTGTGTGGTACATGGGCACATTTCTGTGCGTGTGTGTGCCCGCGCGCGCGTGCGTGTGCGTGGTAAAAAGGTGTGATAGCTGGCTTAAGTTATTTTAGCAATGTGAAACTGTAGTTTTAATGTTGTTGTTTTGAGAATATGAGTAAAGCATAAATAGATGACATCAGAATGTGCATAGAAATGAACATATATTACGTGTAGGTGTGTGTGTTAGTGTGTTTTGAGTGTGTGCACGCGTGTGCATTGTACATGCAAAGCACATGTGCAACGTTTGTGAACTAGTCCATCTCTGGTTACTCAGATTCTCTAACGGGTGTCACTCTCTCCACATCTTTCTTGTTTGTTTTTTTTTTGGTTTCTCCCCGTGATATCACCACTGCTTCTCCTCCTTCACCTCATTTTCACCTTCTTCCTCCTCCTCCTCCTCCTCCTCTTCCTCCTCCTCCTCCTGCTCACTGCTGCCGCTTGGGGCTCAAGCCTCCTAAAAAACGGCTGGATTATAATCCAGACATCTCCGCTCGCCAGCGCATTGAGGTAATCTCACCTTCATGAGTGTTCTCATAGTGTTGATAATCTCACATTTTCTAACCAAACATAGGAATCTATATTGTAAGAAACACGATTGTTTAAAATGCGTGTAATATAGTGTAGCAGCAGTTCAGTATGATCTCATGTCATCATGTCAGCCATGCACCACAACATGAGGATGATGTTGAAGATATAGTAGCTTTGAAATATTGTTCATGTATTTACTTGGTATATTATTGTTCAATTCACTGGGAATCTTTTTTATGTTGCCAGAATTATTCTGTGATTTCATTTGATGGGTAGCATTTCCACAGAAAGACCTTTGCAGTTAAAGTGTATCACCCATTTTCTACCACTAAGACCCATTCCAGCTGATCCATGCCAGATTTTGCAGAGCAATATTTGCCCCACTGAGCTCAGCTCAAAACATCCTGTGCATTATCACCTTTGCCATCATCGTTAAGAGCAGCCTGAGAGCGAGCAGAAATTTATCTTCGCTGCTTCACCGGTAGGCCTCTTCTCGCTCAGGTGTGCCATGTGGAACCAGCATCCGTCGCACCTTACACTGGGGGACCGTTTTGACTGTGGCACAGTAACAACCGCATGCAGACTGTGCATTGTGAGCTACTCTGCCTCGAGTCTTTGTTCTTGCGGACCTCACTTTTCTCTTTTGTCGTCTGCCCTATTTCAGACATCCCTGCACATCACTCCTGCTGACAAAGCTCCGGAGAGACCTGCGAGGTAACCTCTGTTTCTTTTATTTTCCTCTGCATCACCCCCCTCCCCCATCCCCTCACCAGCACTGGTCCTTGTTGAGATTCAGCAGGGAATCAAAACTGCTCTTTCTCGCCTTGACTCTGCTGCAAATAGCCTCTGTGTCTGATAATTTTGCAAGGATTAGTGTTCGTCTTTATTTGCTTTTGCCACTGAGGGCAGGGAGCTCTGCATCTTTCTTTCACTAACTGAGCCAGAATAAATTAACCCAGCAAACCTATTGATTCTGCCCTTCACCTCCTATCCTTCAACCCCCCTCCCCTCGTCCTACTCCCTTTCACAAATGGCCTGCTTATTCAGTCGCATTCTCCTCGGTGAACAGAAAGGGTAGAAATGGGATAAGATGAATAGGCCATGTAATTCATGTATGCGACATTGAGTGTGTTTGTCCTGAATAGAAAGCCCACTGGGTTTTTAGACACTTTGAATAAGAGAAGTTACGGTAACTCTTTTGTCTCATCTTTTTGGACGCAAGGGTAATAACCTAATCTTTAAAAGGATCAGCTGGGATATACTTCAAAATGCATTAATGATGCCAAGGATTGTTACATTGTCTCCTTTTTATTGAAGAAGTTTACCATAAAAAATACCCCAAAATTGGAAAAAAAGACAATTTTGCCCGAGGGTACATTTATAGTATGTATAGTATTTATAGTACTTCATTCTTCTCTTATAAGTGATTTAGAAAAGACAAATCATGTTTTATAATGTTTTCACATTATTCACGGAGGAGAACAGAGATGTGAAACACCACTCACTTGCTCTGTTATTGTGGTCTGTTAATGTTGTGTAAACACAGATGTAATAGGAAATACTGTAAATAGAATGAACTCACAAGAAATTTCTAGTACCTAAAATCAATTTGCCTGCAGCAAACTGCATTCACCAGTGTGTAGCGCTCTGGGAGCAGATGCCATTGAAGTCTGACTGTGTTGCAGTGCTGCCAGCGACTACAGGAAGAGAAGGAAGTCTGAGCCATCAAGTTCCCAAGTGAATGCTCAGTCTCAGAGCAGAGCTGCAACTTCCCCCAAACCAGTGGATGCCTATAGACCCAGCAGCAGCCTAAAGAAACCCGTGGTTCGTTCCTCACCGTCCTCACCCTCCAGAGCCAAAGGTAAACATGCAAACATCTCCTTGATATTTTTTTCTCTTTGTATTTCTCTTTTCCTTCCTCTTCCCCAGACTCTCATATGTGTGTACTGTACTTTCCAAATCGCCAGGAAATCAAAGATTTGTTGTGTTTTTTCACAGTATAATGTCCGTCTTGTGTGGTTTTAAGTATCTCTGATTGGTATTGGTGAAGTCTGAAGAAAAAACATCAAATCATCTTTTTTCCACTTTTTCTCTTTTCATTCCTAATTCTTCTCCCTCGCCCCAGCTCTTCTACCCTTTTGCTGGGTATTATTGCTTAACTTGCTTTCCCCCTTCTTCTCTTTCACCACGCTGCTCTTTACTGGACATCTGAAAGGTGGGGACGCATGCAACATGTATTCAAACAATTTGACCTCCCCAGGTCCTTATCAGCGCCCCTCTCTGCCCCCTATCCCCTCTGACCCTGTCCATTGCCAGGAGGATGCCAGCCAGGAGGGTAGCTCCTCCTCCAGGCAGTCTCTCTGTTGTAAGAACAGCTGGCAGATAAAATGTCAGGACGGTGAGACATGGAGCAGTGCTGAGGAGGTGCCGCCTGTCCCTGGCAAGCTCAAGTCACGCAGCTGCGATGACTTACTCAATGATGGGCATTCTGGCTCAGGCGGGCGCAACGCCACCCGCTCAGAAAGTGCTGGGTCACTGGTTTGTGACGGGAATCCCTCAGGTTCGACTGGTTCCGTCTCCACTCGCTCATTGCCTCGCCTCCACCGCCGACGGGCACATGATTCACCGGGTTTTCTCCAGCTCTATCGTAAGATGCACCAGATTGACCGAGCTCAGCTCATCCCATCTGAGGTCATCCGTTCAGTCCGCACTCGCATCCTGGAACTGGAGCGCCAACCTCACCTGCATCGACATCGCCTCTCTCCTTGGACACCTTCTTGGGGCGTGGAGGTGCCGCGCGACATGGTGCCAAACCGCATTTCTGCATATGAGCGCCTTATTCAAAAGTCTAAATCCATGCCCAACTTGGGTGACAGTGAGGTGCCGTCAGGCACTACCACACCAGGTGGCTCTTCATCTCGAGCCAGCAGTGGTGGCGGTGGCACACCCAACTTTCCAAAGCGCCGTTTTTCCATAGAATCTTTACTAGAGGAAGACAACAACGGCAACAGTGGAACAGTACCTCACACCATGGATCACTTGCATCGACCTCGTAGCCCACCTGAGGGCCAGCCTCGTGTTGGGCCAGAGCCCAGCCGTGGGCGGTCCTTTCCTGCTCCTCCTGTTCCTCAAGGCCCACAAGTCAACCCGGACTACTCCGACAGTGAACAGGACGCTATTGCGTCAGACCTCAGTGACTTCATACAGGTGGAGGGCTCCTCATTTTGCAGTGAGAGTGACTTTGACCATTGCTCACTTACCTCCTCTGAGAGCTTATACGGCTCCTCCACCCTTCACCACCACCACCACCTCCGTCATCACCACCACCATCACCACCACCACCACCCTGGTCATCAAAGTCTCGGCCAGAGCCAGGGCTACCAACACCGCCACCTCATCAGCTCCTGCAAAGGCCGCTGCCCGGCCTCTTACACCCGTTTCACAACAATGCTTCGCCATGAGAGAGAACGTGCTCGGCAGGAGCGCCAGAGACCTCCACAGCAGAGCCGCGGCAGCCATTCCCAAATCCAGAGCTCACAGTCCCAGCAAGCGATGTCCAAGCTGGCCTTCCTGGTCAGCCCAGTGCCTTTCCGCAGAAAAAAGGGCTCACCACCTACCTCTAGAAGAAGCAGTGGTGGCGGAGATCGAGGTAGCAGACCCAAGTCCAAACAGGCCATTTATGAAGCACTAGATGCAGCCTTGAGAGACATATATGAGCACATTCAAGCAGAGAGAGGCCACAGAGGAACTAGGGCACCTGATGATAGCATCCTGAGGAGAATACTGGCAGAACTGCTGCCAAATGTGCCTGAACGCAGTTCCTCATTACGAGGGAGAAGGGGGTGTTGGCATGGGGGTCAGTCCTCTGCATCTTTGTACCCAGATGGGAGCCCTACTGGGTATGCCTCACACAGAGGGGATCCCTCCACACCACGGCTACAGTCACCACTCAGTGCCTGTTACGGACGCCACTCAGACACCTCAAACAATAATGAGTATGGAGAGGAGCAGGGAAATGGAAATGGTCTCTGTTATTCAGGTGGAGATAATACACATATCACACCACAGTTATGCACATGTACACTTTGTCATGTAGCCAGTCATATCTACACATAGTTTTGTTTCTGCATAAACACAAATATACATCCACAAACATTTACCTCTATGTCTCTTTCAGTATTGCATGGGCTCGTTGCCCTTTACCCCTCATTGGTCAGCCAGTACATCCATTACTGTGCTTTTCTGTACATTTATATGCTATTCAGTTAAATCTGTTTACTGTAAATTCTCAAATAAAACCTGGTGTTATGGAATAGCCATTCTTTTGTTTCGTGTTAAACTTAATGTCAGTGAAACTAAAAACTTCTACTGATGTTTCACATTAAAGCTCTGCCACTAAAATGGGGAGGTTTTGTCTTTGAGCTACTGGAAACCTAATTTGAAACCTTGTAGAAAATGCTGACTTTGACAGAAGCTTAATGCTGAACAGAACAATCGTCAAGTTGGAACAATTTGGGGTACAATTATTTTATAAGAGGAAATCAGAGCATTAGGACGGTAGATTAGATTCGGTTTATAAAGCCAGGAAGGCTTCCTATGATACTACAACCTCAATTTCTTGGTAATTGAGGTGAAAAGGTATTTGAGAATTTACAGTATATTACTGTGGTTGGAGTAAATAAATGTGAAAAATATCTGTTTATAATTTGATTATTTTTTAGTTTCATTTGTCTGTTTTGCAGATTTATTTATGGAGTTGTTTTATTATCCCTCAATCATTCTTTCCTTTTAGCCATTTGCTTGTATGTTCATATTTGTAAAAGGTTTTTTATCACGTTTAGTCATTTTTGGCTGCATTCCCCCTTGTTTCATTTTGTGTTTCAGCTATTTTTGATTGCATGTGTCATATTGTGGGAATCACCTTGAAATGGAAATAAAACACAATTTTTGACCCTGTGCTTTCATTCCCTCATTTATCTGTTGGAATGGCATCATCACTGTACCATTCAGCACTCTCCCAAAGCACGTCTTTGTATTGTGAGCACGCATGTGACATGATTGTGATTTCCACGATGACATCCATGACCTTTCTCATTTGTCTCTGCTAATCACAGACCAGGATGTGTCCAGGTGTTATTCCACCATGGATGGACGCCACACACCACAGAGTAGAAGACCTACTCCTGACAGAGAGGTAAAACATTGAAATTGATTGCTAGTATTCTCAACACCCACGTGCACTTCAGTACACTCACTAAATCTTATCATGTATATCACTAAAACGTTCTTTTTTTTCTCTTTAAAATAAAGTTCTTCCTTACACTAAAGTACACCTAAATAATCTACGACATTAGTTTGACGCTATAAATATATTTGATATATAACCTAAATAACCGTTTTTGTCTTTAGCATCACAATCCCACAGCACAGTTACATTTTCTCACAAAAATTACAGCGCCCTATTTTACGTTTTGCCTGGTAATGCTTGCCGGCTTTCTCTCTCTCACTCTCATCTCTTAGGTCTCCCATAAACAGATGACACAACTTATTCTGTTCTCTCTCCTCCATCAGAAACAGCCTGCGAGAGCCATTTATGATTTTAAGGCACAAACAGCTAAGTGAGTACCGTAAATGCACAGTGCATGCACAAGGAAACCGAGCTTTAAAGCATGAATGCCTTTATGCATTTCAGCACGTCACGACTCATTGCGTTCAATGTTATGGTTTCAGATTCTTGTGCATTTCTTGTGTAAAGTGTCTTTTGCTTTCTAGGATCTTACACCACACCTGGTTGGCTTTCAATGGTTTATTTAATTTATATATGTTTACAATATGCATGACTAAAGCTAATTTCTGCTGCACTCTGTTTTATTTCATCGTGCTTCAGTGGCTGATATTCTGTAGCTGTTTACATGAGCTGAGCTGTGCTGGTTGAAGTGGTCAGTTCATGTCATGCTTCACGTCTGTGTGCTAGCACTTTGATGACATGAATGTGTTGCAGGGAGCTGACATTTAAGAAGGGTGATGCAGTCAACATCATCCGGCAAATCGACAACAACTGGTATGAAGGAGAGCACCGCGGGCGGGTTGGAATATTACCCATATCTTATGTAGAAGTGAGTGTGTACCTGATACATTTTTTGTATGCAAGTACTACAGATGTGCATCATTTTGTGTCTAACATGTAATTTGTCTTTGTGATTTCGCTCCCTCTTCTACACACGTTTGTGCTAACACGCACAAATAAACAGAGGATGCCATCCTCAGAGAAGCACCAGCCGATTCGTCCTCCTCCGCCAGCACACATCCGAGAGATCGGGGAGGCAATAGCTCGCTACAACTTCAACGCTGATACTAACGTGGAGCTATCTCTTAGAAAGGTAGCCTTAATTATTACTTGCCTTAAGCTGCAGGAACCGTGCCTAAAAATCTACACAGTGTAGGAGTTGGTACTTTGGAGTTCTGTTTCATTAAAAGAGTGCTGTTTTGCAGTTAAAAAATCAGGTATATTTTTTCTGTGTGTGTCTGTGTGTGTGTGTGTGTAGGGGGAGAGAATAATTGTGATAAGGCAGGTGGACCAGAACTGGTACGAGGGGAAGATCCCAGACACAACCAAACAGGGCATCTTTCCTGTGTCATATGTTGACATCATCAAGCGCTCCCCGGCAAAGAGCTCTGCCCACCACATAGACCCACATGGTTACCCAGGCCACAGGACACCAAGCTCCACACCCACCAAGGTAAGGGAATCATGACAACATTGTGACAATAAAATATGCAAAGCCAATGCAATAGAAATTTATTTCTAACCAGCAATGTTTAAAAGTGTCTGTTAGACTTCAGCTTTTAACTGTTTTTTCAATGAAATGACGAGTCGATATTGCCGATTGCATTGAAAAAATAAAGTAACTATAACCAAAAGTCTTAATATATGTTTACTTTATATCTAATTGTTAAGTTTACAAATAAATTTAGTCATACTGACTTAATTTTTTGAAGTTGTTGCAAATTCAATATGACAAGTTTAATAAGTTCTAGCAAGTTCAGTAAACTCACTTAACTTGCAGATCTCCAAACTTCATCACTGGCAAAATCCTCTTTGTCATGATCAAGTTAAGTTAAGTCAGACTAGCTTGGTTTACTGACGTTGCTAACACTTAGAAAGAACAAGCCAAATTCACTTGTCATTTTTAAGTAGCAGCAACTTCACCAAATTAAGTAAATACAAATTTTTTAGTAAACTTAACAATTAGATAGAAAGTAAACCTACACTAAGATTATTAGTTTTATGTACCACCTTTTGCCAAGGGATTTGAATTCCAAGATTATTTTAAGCAAGATCGGCTTGTAAGAAATTAGTGTATGGGGAAAAATATGTATTTTTAAATTTTTGGGTGAACTGTCCCTATAGACTCTGTTTGGCCCTCAAATCTCAGTCACGCAACGCGCACACACATGCACAAAAGAAGCATTTTACTCTTTGTTCCCGTTATATAAATTACATTGTTCCTTCTTTTTCACTTTACCTTCATGGAGCCTTTCTACCATCTACCTCCATCCTCCACCACTCGTGACCTCCTCTCCCCTCAGCCCCCATTGAGGAGGCTTGACCTGCAAGCTATCACCAACGAGTGGCTGTCCCTCACAATGGACCCGTCAGCGTCCACTCCAGCTCACTCCCTCACAACCACCCCTATACCACCCACACCACCCCCTCTCCCCACTGACCTTTCACCTTTCCTGAAGGCTCAGGAGTCTAAGGCACCCTCACCTGCGTCGACACAAAGAGGCTTCGTCCCGCTGCCCCAGAGGTTTTCTGTTACTCCTCCTTTTAAAGAAGGAAGACTCAGTTCAGGACACACCCCAGCTGCCCTTCCTTTCTCCCCACCACCTTCCCCACCTCCTCCTCCCCTTCTTCATTCCTCATTTACCTCTCCACTGCCTGACTCTTCACTGCGATACAGCAGCGGTAAAACTCCACCATTGCACATTTTTAAGCCAGAGATTTTGTCCTGCACAGTGCCGGAGCCAGTAAAGTCATCCACACATGTTCCTCTGCAGCACAAAAATGTGGAAGTAAACAAAAGCAGCAAAACCCCTGACGTTAAGCTGCAAGTAAAAGACCCTTATGACGAGCTGTTGTTTATGATTCTGGATGGTTCTACCTGTACAGACGACTCTGGCTTTTCAAGATTGTCTCCGGTAGATTCAACGCCAGCTACGCTAACCAGTGTATCCCAGAGTAGGTTTAAAAAAGCAGAAGAATCCCATCAGCCAGCAGTCACTCCAGCCCGCGACTCGGCTGGTAGTGTTCGGTTAGAGATGCAGTTGCACAAGCCTGTGATGATGGAGCCACTTTCCATCACTTGGGGAGAGCAGACAAAAACTCTGTGTGAGCAGCCGGTCGAGTCTCAGAGGCCGCCATCGGTAAAACGAAGGGGATACACTGAGTTGTTCATTGAGGAAGAGGACGAAGCTAGAGAGGACAAAGAGGAGGACTTTGAAGGTCTTAAAGAGAGACTCAGTCCACAGGTAGAGCATGGAGTGAGCTGCATCTGTTGAGTTTGGAAATACTACAAGGCCCTGAAAGGTAGATGGAGGCAAATGTTTTTAATCTTAGAATAGATCTAATTTTGCATTCTCTTATAGAGTTTGACACAAAGGTCAATGGAGTTGTGTCACAGAGACACGTGCAAAGCCTGAATGCATCAACAGGGAAGCAATATGTCATATAACTAAACAGTTAAATACTCAGGGCATCTCACCACAGCAACGGTGAAAGATTTTTCCTGTTAATGGAGATGGGGGAGTGTGATGAAGATAATCTGTTGTTTGTACTTAGCAGTGAATGTTGTAACTGGTGCAGAGTGGAACATCACTTCCTTGTGCTGCTTTCAAACACCTTTCACAAATATTTAAACCTTTGAACCCTGAGCAAATTGGTGCAATTTCTTTCAAAAGTATAGTAGTACTGGTATAGTAATTATAGTACTAATACTAGTAGTGGAAAAAGGCTATGAGCAACTCCGTAATAAAAGCTCCACAAATTGCAAGAAAGAGTTTTTTAAAGAGTTTTCAGGGTTATCAAAAGTATTTTTCAGGGTATTAAAGACTTTTCAGGAATGTTAAAGGCTTTTCAGAAGACTTTTGTGTTTGTTGGATACTTTTCAGGGTTATTCATGAATTCGCAGGGATATTAAACATTTGTTTTTTGGAATTTTAAGACTTTTAGGGGTTATTAAAGACTTTTTATGGGATATTAAAGATTTTTGGGAATTTTAAAGACTTTTTTGGATAAAGTACAGTACATGTTTTTTTTAATAATCCATTAAATATATTTTCCTCCATGTCCCTTCAGGGTTCAGTAAAAATCCTCAGCATTTAGCTTCTGCGATTCAGTTTCTGAATTGATGTGCGTGTCATTACTTCCATAGGCTGATGTCTCTCCTCCCACTCTGACTCAGCTCCCTCACCCCAGCCTCCCCTCACCCTCCATACCACCACCCCTGACCTTCTTACCTCCTCCATCGTCTTCTTCTGCTTCTTCTTTTACTCCTTCCTCTCGTTCTGTTTCTTCTTTCACTCCTTCGTCATCTTCTTTCTCCCAATCACAACAGCAGGATCACACCACCATCCCTCCCTCTCCCCCTGTCTCCCCTCGGCCCCCATCCCTTCCCCGCCTCATGACATCGCCGCTACCTGCAGTCTCTCTCCCTCTCCGCCTGTCTCCCCACCTCCCCTCCACCCTCTCACCCCTCGAGCTCCCCTTGTCTTCCTCCTGTCACATCCTGCCCCAACTCACAGTCGCCTCTTCCCCTACCTGCCCCGACTCCCCATAAACCTGCCTCTCCTCCCCTTGCCACCCCACGCTCTCCCCCCCGCTGTGCCCCATCCAGGATGTAGGTCTCCGAAGGTGAAGGTAAAGCTGGAATGTGGATAATCGTTGCGTTGGTTTCGATCATGCTTGTGGTGCTGAGGATCGGTGCAAGTTCTCTAACTTTTGTGTTGTTGACGTTAGAAAAGCTGAGACTCTGGTTGAAGTGATTAGTTTAACAATCAGCTGACAGAAAATTAATGGACAACATGTTTTTTAATCTGATTAATTGCTTTTGCTTTATATGTGAGGAAAATGCCATTACAATTTGATGCTTTATCATTGAAAATTTACTACCTTTACAAAAATAGAATTGGTGAATTGTGATGGTCATTTTTTACTATTTCTGGACTTTTCTAAACTAAACAATTAATCACAATATGTTGATAGATATGAAAATAATCATTTGTTGCAATTGTAGCTCAAACTTCTGAGTCATTTGTACACTAACACGCATTGTCCACTACATGTGATGTGGAGTTGATTTATGGACCGCAGAAAAACATTCTTGAATTAGTGTGTTGTTCGGGTTGGTTGTACTGTGGTGTGTTTAAGATTTTCATCGGCATGTTGATGGATACTGTCTTACAGCATGTCATTTGCGTTTGCGCCTGAGTGTTCAGCTCATAGTGACGGCTGCTGACTCGTTTTCTGTTGAAGATTATCATTGTGCTGCTTCTGGTCTTTCTGCCTGTTGAGCAGGATCCAGTTGTTGGTGGTAAACCTCCTCGTAGCCCCATCTTGTCCCGGAGGTCCTATATGTCCCCCATTAGAGGTCGAAGGGTAGGGCGGCATGTCTTCATTCAACCACGCTCTTACTCTTGTCTCTGTGCAGAAAGGACATTTTAAAAAATAACCAGAACATTCATGATTAATCACAAAACATTCCATAAAACACATACTAACGTACGCTGTGTTTTCCTTGTAGTAAAAGTGTAATTTTCATTTTAGGAAAAGAGAATTTGGAGTTTTTGGTTTGTTTGTTTATTCATATTTATTTTTTTAAGGAAATGGTCATCCTTCTGGGTATAAAATTCTACCGTAAAGTCTTTCCTTTTAAATTCAAACCCTAAACAATAACCTCACAAATGTCTCATTTTGACTTACTGTCTGTCTGTTTTCTGTCTCTTTCTGTATTTTCACAGCGGTTGGTACAGGATGCACTCCATGGTGGAGGAGACCCGTAAGTAATATTTGTTACTACTCTACTGATTTGCTGTTATCCAAAAAAAAAGATATCTCTTTGTGCAGAAATGTAGGCTTACAATATATACAATATGTGTGCAATGATTACAGTGATCATGTTACATTTAACTTAAGTTTTTACATTTGCTTTATCGCTAGAACATATAAACACAAACAGACAGGGAAAATACTGGATACAAGAGACAAAAAGCAAAGGTGATCATATTACATGGAACAGAAAGTGTAATATCACTGTTCAGCATCACTACTAATTTATATTTTTTTTCGAACACAGTTACCAGGCCGTGTACAACTACTTGCCTCGCAACGAGGACGAGCTGGAGCTGAAGGAGGGCGACATTGTAGATGTGATGGAGAAGTGTGATGATGGCTGGTTTGTTGGTAAGAAGAGGGGATATGGGGTCATTCTTGTCTATTTGGCAAGTAGGTATGATACAAGATTAGGGCTGCAAATAACGGTTATTTTCATCGTCAATTTATGTGTAGATTATTTTCTCAAATAATCAATTAGTTGTTTGGACTATAAAATATCAGAAAATGGTGAAAACTATCTATCAGTGTTTCCCAAAACCCAAGATGACCTTGAATTACTTGTTTTGTCCATAGCCCAGAGATAATCACTGTCATGGTGGAGTAAAACAGTTAGAAAATGTTCAGATTTAAGAAGCTGGAACCACAGAATTTTGTTTTGTTTTTTTTAACTCCGATCTCAACGGTCCTTAAAACTCCTAACATTGTCTTTGAATTCAATTTTTAATCAATATTTTACTTTTAAAAGCATTAGATAGTGCTAAATTGAAATTTGTGAGGTCTTAATTGCCACAAATATTTGATCTAATTTTATTTTTCAATCTTTTAATGTATCTTTTTGGAAACAAGTTAAGCTCTTCAGCCTTTATGTCCACATTTCTGATGTAACAAATCTTTAAACCTACCACTGAATCTAATACTTTTTACTTGCAATTACTTGTTGACAAAAATGTAGATTAGCCTCACTCACTAATAACAATATTCCTATGTAAAACCTACATCTGCACGGGACTGTTCATATACTTACTTTTTTTACCTACCTACAGTGCTTGAACAAGATAAAGACGATGTGTCTTACATTTGGTTAAGACTTGTCTTGAAGGTCGTGGGAGAAACTTTGATTAAAGTGTCTGATACCTGTAGACAAATTCCAAAAAGAAATTCAAACTGACTGATTATCAAATAAGTCTGTGATTTATGTAATAGCTGACAACTAATAAATGAATGACTGCATCTATATGCTAGATACATATATTTAACAGAACAGCTGGATAACAAATGTTCACTATATACAGACACAGCAGGTCTATGCAGCATTTGTGGTCTGGTTGACACTATGATGTAAAACAAACTGAGACCACTAGATGTCACTATGATCCCACCACACGCTTACTTCATGACTATTGCAGTAATCGGCATTATCTTTCACAGCTGAGCAACTCTGACGGCCCTGAGAATCTGTTTGCCGTGTTACTCTTTACATTCTTTTACAGGAAACTTTGCCCTCTAAAGATCCTTTCATGTGATTCAGTTTGATCTCCAGGTTTGGCTGTTTTCCAGACCGCAGTGAGCTGTAATAATATTAGCGTGCACTTCTGCTGCTGCTGCCAAGTTTCAGCCACAATTTTAAACACTGACAATCTGATTTATTGCTCTTTGTTTTTGAAGGGACCTCTCGAAGGAGCAAGTTGTTTGGAACCTTCCCAGGAAACTACGTGAAGCAGCTATAATGATGATTCCAGACTCCCTCCCTCCCAGTGGCCCCGCCTCTTCCTGTGACACATTCATCGCCCTCAGCACAGCAGCCGCCGGACACCACCTCCCAACACTGGTCCCCCAAGACCTGTCGCACATTTCTGTGTTTGCGTGTTATGTGTGGCTCGTCAGCTTCACACAGACAGAACACTTAGCTCTAACTAGCCATCTTTAATGGAAGACTTCTATAAAATAACGTTGTTTTTTTAATCTTATCTTTTTATCTTTATTTTTCTATTACGGAGAACCCAAACTTGGTGCTCCAGTCCGTGACCTTTAACTTTTTGACTGTGATGGAAGGATATCAAAGGAACTTTGAACAGTCAATGACAGAAAACAGGGCACCACAGTGATGCTTTCAATTCTGTTAAAGGGCAGTAAGATCACTTTTTTTTTTTTTACTTTACTGCAGTATCTCAAATTTAAAAACACTTGTTACATTTCATTTCAGTGTTCAATTACAAATATCCCCAAAGACATTCAGTGCAGAAAGTGTTGTCAAAACAGTATTCTGTCAGCAGGTCTGTTGTGTTCGAGCTGTGTCGAAGGGATTGCAGTCATGCAGACGATATTTCAGGTAAAGGATGTTACTTCGCACACATACAGGTGGATAAGACTGTGCATGTATCAATGTTATGTGTCGCCCGAGGTACTGATTGGTTGGTAAGAATTTGGGGATATGAAACACTATCATTAATCGTTATTAATCAGTTGTTTCAAATATCGCAAATGAGAAAGTGGAAAAAAAATCTATCATTGGCACTGTTGCACTTGCTTTCTCAACCTAATACATTAGATTTAAAGTATAAGATTAAAAACACAAAAATATTTTCGACTTGTTCATCTTCACACTAGGATTAATGCACTTTAACAAAACTTTAACACAATTTCGTGTTTATTTTATCTCAAAATTCACTTCAGACTTTACACAGTAGATGTTAAAGGTCCAGTGTGTAGGATCTAGGAGGGGATACTGGCAGAAATTGAAAAATTGAAGTATATTTTCTTAAATGTATAATCAGCTGAAAGTAAGAATCGTCATGTTTTTGATGATTCCTTCAAGTGATAGGAATCTACATAAAGAGTGGATCCTTGTCCTTATTCAGTGTTTTTACCGCTTTTAATCTCCTTGTCTGTTTGTTTTTGACAGTAGATGGGGCCATTTTTACTTTTTCCCTATTTTCACATCTGCCATTGTAATTGGCAGCCCCTCTGCAACAAGCAGTGTTAGAAAAACACTGATTTTTCAAAAAAAAAAAAACTATGAAACTGCTTCCTTATATTTATTATGTCGTTTACCCCTCGGAAGAGACAGCCTGTCTCAGATGAGCCAATCTTAAAGCAAGAAACACTGATTTGTAACGAGAAACTGTTTTATTCAGTGTTTTTACCGGTTTAAATATTTGCATCTGTTTGTTTTGAAGAGGAAGCCACCACCTAAAAACCTCCTGAACAAAAAAACACTGAAGGAATCCTAACTTGGAGTTTAAACATGGCGGCACACAAGTGAACTCTTTGCTTGTGTTGCAATCAGCAATTTCCAACGCCAGATGCCACTAAATCCTACACACTGTTTCTCTGATATGTCCGTGGGGCTTTGCGGTATATTGACCATGTTTGAGAAGTGTATGCAAAAAGGCTACCAACTATTTAGGTATTATATTTATTAGAGGACAACTGCTGGTGAAACTGACAATTTTTCAAAGGATGGAACAACACAATGCTTTTCTAACATCTTTAATCAGCAGCAAACCCACATTTGAAGGATTATTTTATTGTATCATTGTCCAGATAGGTGCTGAGTGAAACAACACCATAGTTCATGGGCTATAATTATGCCGGGGTTATTGATGTTTTATGTTGAATTATTTAAATCAGATGCAGGATGAGATGGCATTTTATCAAGAAAACTTCAGTCATGTAACTGCAGTTTTTTTCCCACTAGACTTTGGTGGCATCTTTTAACCCTGTTGTCAGAGTGAGTGGGTCACTGTTTCATGTAGTTATGTACTATTTGGAATTATCGGCATCTTAGCTTGTCATGCTCGGTGAATGTGATTTATGTTTTAGTTTCTCACTTTACTTGTTTCACATAGGATGGACACTGACATCAAAATAATTGTTAAAGCACCTTAAGATATGTTGTGTTTTCTCATTCATTGCCCTTCACGTCACCCCCTGTCATCCTCTATCTCAGCTGGTGACAACACTTTCTGTGTGCGTGTGCTTGTGTGTCTGTGGTGTTTTTGTAAGCCTTTTGTATGAGAGCTGTAAAATGGCCAACATCCACTTGCTTTATAAAGTCAGCTTTTTCTCACCCGCCATCATATTTGGTTTCCTCTCTTTCTTTCTTCACATTCTTCATCAGTGGTGCTAATTTCCACCCTTTTTCAATCTTATTATGGTAGCCAGGCACGTAGGCCTTTCTTTTCCCTCCAGTTATTTGTTGTTTTAAGAGCCAGTAACGTATTTAAACTGAAGTTACTGTAGTTAGAGTTGAGTAGAGTTGGTGATTGCTGCCTTACATCCAACTCACTAATTTAATAGCCATGTATATGTAAACCTCTTCTGTGATGCAAAAAATTAATTTATGCATATATAGTCTAGAAAACATCAGGAAAGTGTGCACAGAGCGTGATCACAAATGACAGAGTCGAAACATACGGTGAACCTCTAGTCTGCCTTTGATACATTAGGAACAGATTTGGATTGAAGACATGAATTTGACTCCTGATATGTTTATACATGTAATGAAAATGTTAATCTTATATGTTATTCATGTTAATATCAAATTCAATGCACACTCTTGGACCTAAGTATTTCTACAGTATCTTAGCATTTGTTGAATGATTTTATGGGGCTGTATTGCTAATAAAATCCAGCTGGTAGATGAAATATTTCCCATTTTTTCCCCTTTCAGCCCGACTTGTTTGCTGATGACTAAAAGGGAAATCTCATTTATGATGTTTAAAGGTACGTTTCTGAGTTTTTGACCACTTTTTTACGTTTTTTTTCAAAGCACAGAGGTGACTGTACACATTCAAGTCCTCTCTATTTCACACACTATTTCATCTGAACAGTTGGTGGTGGTAATGAGCAGTAAAAGGCAACAATGTGACAAAGAAAAGACATTTTAAGAGCTTTCAGAGAGATTTTGCAAAATGTTAATGCACAATGCTTTCGGTGAGAAATGGTTAATGCAAAAACACTGTTTCAATCAAACTGCACAGGGCACACACGGTGTCTTAATGAAAATGTTGTGGTTTCCAACTGGTCCAGTCACGGGGTCCCAATACCTCCTCAGTCATTAATTTAGGGTTCACACAATACAGATCAGATACCACATTTCCAATTTTATTTCACAAAATATAAACAACGTGTTGGCTGAAAGTACAACTAAATAAAGCACAGTCTATTGCAAAAATAAACACAAATGGTACTTCAAAATAAAAGCTATGTGCCCTAAATTTGAAGTATTCCTTTAATAGCATCGAATAGCTTTTCGTTTCAGGTTTTTAAACAACATCAAGGAATGTCTGCACACTGTAGCTTCTTTAAGTGCAATTTAAAAAGCACATCTACTTTTCACACAAAGTATCTATCCACATCCATTTATTGCTGCCTTTAATTGGTCCAGCACCTGCTTTAAATGTTTTTTTGTGGTGCAGTTTCTAATTTGCACAAATATTTTAACTGGTACTTTGATTGATTTACACAATGAAAAAACTCAGAGCGAAAGCCTGCAAGTGCTGACACAGATTAACGAGCCACGCTCACAGTTTGTTGACAAAGTGCTCTCGTCGCCACATAAAGCCTTTGGTGTTTTTATAATTCTGGATATAAGGCAGATATGAAAGGCATGTGGCAACAAGAAAACAATATCATCAGCTGACTGGAATAAAACACTGTGATCATAAACAAAAAGCACAGTGAGGATTTCTGAAGGCTCGAGGAAATCCTTTATCTTAACAGACAAGACAGATCTGGTTTGGGAAATGATGTGTTGAAAAACTGTTGAGACTGGATTGTTGACAAGCTCTGGGGTGAGAGTCCTGGGTCCCATCCAGATCAATAGTGGCTGGAATGTGCCTGTGGGACCTCCAGGGCCTCAGAGCGGAGCTGCGCCTCCAGACCAAATAAGGACAGGAGCAGCAAGACCCGTCAACCAGAGTGAGAGGAGGCCAGCCAGACTGTGAGCTGCCCGGGGATGAGGAGCGATGGTGGGAGGGGGAGCTGGTTTACATCCTCACTCTGTCTACAAGTGTCCATATAGGTATGCAGACTGAGAGCCAAAACTGGATTTGTTTAGGACAACTGCAAGCTTTGGTTTCAAGAAGCAAAACATTGTTTTCTATTTGTAGACAGAGATAGTAAGAGAGAAGAGAAGAAACAAAACAAAAGTGCTCAACAGAAAGAGCAAAAGTGGAGAGCAAGTGCTGGTAAAAACAGTCTGAGAGCCAGTTCCCAAAATCTGACCAATTACTTCACTCCTGGGGTGGGGTCTGTCCATTCTCCTCCCCTTGCACCCACCCACATGGGTCAAAATCTCCATCACTTTGATATTCCTTTGCTCTTTAAATTTGTGCCCTGCAGTGTGCAGTTTACTGTCCCTGCTGCTGTTACCTAACAGCTGGGAGACGTTGAAGGGCCATGCCAGTCAATGTCGTGTTGGACGGTCCGGCCCCTTGGGGGTTTCGCCTGACAGGAGGAAAGGATTTCAACCAGCCTCTGACCATCTCCAGGGTGAGTGACTGATAGGATGTCTCCATGAGATCAGATAAAAAAGTAGTGAATGATGTTCCGTTTAATAACTTGAGAAAACAAAAACTTCTAACAGCTTTTAATATCTTTATTGTCGTTGATTAGCAGAAGATCAAGGATTTGAGGATGTTTCCACTGTCATCAGCCAAATGTCTAAAATTTGAAGTTAATCCTTTAGTGGTCCAGTCCAGAGGAGTCAGTGTTTGTGTAACATAGTGTTTCCCGGAGGGTTTGTTCTAGAAAGAGTCTGTCTGGGCTGGTATGAGGCTTGCACCTGTGCCACTGTAAATGCAAGAGGCTTAGATACAAATAGCAGCCTACATTGTACTCTGACATGTGCACACACACACACACACACACACACACACACACACACACACACACACAAATACACACAAATGTCTCATTGAGTCGATTTCCAATGGAAGAATTTAGAAGCAAAATAAGGTCATGATATCATTAGTCAGTCCTGCAGAGTGTGTTAATCAACTCTGAACTGCAAAGATTATGGAAGAAAAAGAAAGGTAGAATCCCCCAGCTGTAAATAATCCACTTCATGTGTTTGAAGCCCCCCACGCATTCATGCTGACAGCCGAGTCAACACGTATCAGAATGATTTTGTGAGTGATTGGAGAACATGGGCAATGTGTCACTGCATCATTATGATATATCTATTATAACAGTGCAGCTGTTCAAAAGTCACTAAATGGTCAGCTGGAGGTCAACATGCAGCATCACACAGCTTGTCCTCATTGTAGACTGACAGCACAGGGGACAGATTATTGTGTCATGACATCTCACAGTGAGCACATTACACATTAGACGAACAAATGACCTATGAGTGAGATACTTGGTTAAAGAAAAAAAAGGCAGTGGCTGCTGATTCAGATTGGCAAATTAAAATCTTTTTCATCTGTTTATATGAAAATGATAATTTCCTTAAACTAATATGGTATTTACTGTTTATACAAAGCACAGCCAAACAAATGGATCACATGAAAATACCAGACTGTTACTGATACAAAAAATACTCACTTTAAATGCAACACGCCAACAGGCTTCTTTTGTTTGAGAGTCAGATGAGAAGATCAATATTAGGGAAATAACTAGCCTGGTTCTGTCCAAAGACTTAAAGAAAATTAAAAAATAAATAAATAAATAAAACCCTTAACCAGCATCCCTTTTAGCTTTCCCAACATCTGGCTTTTGTCTTTAGTGGTAAAATGCCACAATCACAATTCATGGAATAAGCGACTCTGCAGTCGTCACTCATAGTTATTGGCTTCCGCTACTATCGGCGGCAATGGAAACATCACACCCAGGTGCACACCTGGATCCAAGTGGAAGATGTTTTCACAGACATTTTGGACAGAGCCAGGTCAGCTGTTTTCCCCAGTCTCTATGCTATGCTAAGCTAACTTTCTCCTAGCTTTAACTTCATAGTGGAGTAATATGAGAGAGTGCTGTCAATCTTCTCGCCTAACTCTCAGCAAGAAAGAGAAAAGCTTATTTTTGTCTTTTTATGTGTGTCGCTTTTTATGGAAATACCCTGTTATAGCATGCAGTCACTGATCAGTTTGCCGGTTTGCAAAGTATTTTTCACCACTCTACCACAAAAGTAACTTTCAGAATATGAACAGTGATGTCTTCATGTCTGTGTCCTCGATGTCACGTAGGATCAGATGTGAGGGGTCCCAGTAATCCCACGCTGTTGGGGTTATGTGAATCTATATTTAGGAGAAAGACCTCAGGAACTACTGACTAAAAGCATAGTTAGGTCTCGAACCACTGGCTCTGTCCAGTAACCCCACACCTGTTGTGTTAGTGGAAACTGCGATGATAGAGGACTGGGATGAAGGAGAGGAATGGAAGAGAGAGAGAGACGGCAAATGATATGTGAGCAGTAACACAAGAAGCAATGTGCTAAAATGTTCTTGTGAGGCAGAAAGATATTAAAGAAAGACATACGTTAAAGATAAACCGGACTAAAACACCACACTGATGAGATTCAGTGTCTGTGAGCTCTCAGACTTCATATAAACACCAGTGAATTGTGTCTCCCCCACACTGCCATTTTTGGGCAGGAACATCCTCCTCTTTATGACCTGCCGGTGTTCCCAGCTGGTCGAGGAAAGTAAACACAAGCGATAGTCATCTTTTTCTTCAGCAGACAGCAGCCTTAAAGGGACACTCGTGAAAGAAAGTTGTATTGTGTCTTCTGTGCTTTATGGAGGGACTTCTATCAAGTCTGAGAAAATAACCCTGGTGATGTCATCAGGGGTATTTTAGCTTGAGCGTGGAGACTGCAAATTTATTACAGTAGAGGCATTTGCACGTGTCGTAAGTTTAGAAATAAATATTACCTCATGTTATGTCAATCACATTTACACGACTCAGAAACTTTCATCTTTTATTAAAGTCTTTGTAACAATTTTCTGCCTTTTTATACAAACGTCAAAAGTGCAAGAAGTTGCGTTTATTTAGATTCAGTAGGAATAGTATAACCCATAGAGTCCAGTTGATGGCGGAGCCTGTGTAAGATCGAACTGGATTCTCTCTTTTCCTTTTTGACTCCTCATTCACTCTTACATTGCATAATATTGGAATATTTTTTTTTTTTTACTTACAAAACTACACAGACAAATATTTATAAATTGTACTCAAGTTTAGTTTTTTTAGTTTTTTCTTTTTATGTTTTTGGGTTGCTTGCGGATCAGTTGAAGAAGGAAAAGATGGCAAGAAATACAAAAGATAAACGGGTGTCGGAAGACAAAGGGAAAGATGAAAAAAGCAAGACAGAAAACGGGAATGGAAAAAGGAAGAGATGGTTGTAATTTAAACAAAGACAAATGTTTAACATGAAAACTTAGCTGCGTGGAAACAAAAGAATCTGATAAAAAGCATAGCTGTGCACGCATTCAGGTAACATCAGAGCAGTAAAACATACAGACAGCAGCACTCCCAAAAATGCCTGACTGTAAATTACTGCTCCCTTTTTGGCAGCATGAGGCATCCCCTCAGCACTTTCATCCACAGTTATTTATAGGTATATGACCTAATTCAAGTTTCAATGCAACATCCCAGTGTAGCTAAGTTTCCTGTGTCCCGTAATGCAATCTGGCTGAGCATAGGTCAGGGCCTGTGTAGTGTAAGTGGGAATGTGCGGTTGGGTTTGAAGTTGCCTCCTGAGGTATTTTCTATGACCCCGAGAGCCCTCTGGAGGTTCTTATTAATCTTGATCACTTCCTGGCCGGCAGAATACATATTCCATCTGGATGCTGTCACTTAGTGGGAAGCAGCGCATGTTTACTTTATCTCCATGACAAGGATCGGGCAGTTTACGCGTGTGCATACCAACCAGGGCAATCTGCATCTCATAGAGCAGTGGAGTGTTTTTCAAAGTGCATGTGGTGAAAAACCTGTAGATTTAGGTCATGACTGGCCCAAATCTTTTCTGTTGTGAGTTTGACTGAATTGCTGGGCTTCTTAGTAGAGTCTGTTCTGTTTTTTGCAGGAGTATTTAGGCCAGGTGAGACTCAGAGGAAGGAAAAGTAAATCATATAAAGCTGTGATACCAGCAGGCAAACATGAAGAACAGTTGTGTATTGAAAGATGAAGTGCCAGTGATGGAGAACAGACTTTTCACAAAGCTGCCCCACCTGTACATACCGGTACAGCGATTCGTGACGACTTAGACTGAGAACATGTTTAAGTTATCAGTAGTTCCACGATGGTGGATCTTATTGTTTACCTACAAGTGTTTGTTCTTACAGTTATTTGTTTTTATCCACAAATAAGCGTGGACCAACTAATAATGATAAGAAGACATAAAAGACTATTACTTGCAAGAATCCATCTGCTCTGTCCAACCTGTACGAGTGTAGTGTAAGTGTATAAGTGTATTTATTCTTGTTAATTATTCCCTCTTTTATTCACTTCCAGATCACTCCCGGGAGTAAGGCAGCCATAGCCAACTTGTGCGCTGGCGATGTCATCCTGGCCATCGAGGGAGTCCCAGCCACAAACATGCTGCACTGTGAAGCCCAGAACAAGATAAAAGAGTCCACCAGTCAGCTCAGTCTTACCGTTGAAAGGTTGTATGCAGAAACCGAAAGCATGAACACAAACAGGTGCCGGACACAGCAGAGGCAACACTTGCACCGTATAATGAAATGTAATACATTAGCTTTGCCATAATTACTGTGTTGATGAAGTTTATATTGTTCCATTTTAGCGTCAGACAGCTGTGGATTCAATTCTAAATTAAGTTATGTTGTGGTGTATTTTACTGTCTCCAGCAGATCCATATCCAAGTGTCAGAAAATATTTTGTTCCTTTATATTCTATAGTAAAGAACAAAAATATTACTCAACACTTAACTGAGCATAAGGCAGCCTTACGTCTTTATTTTAACGCGTGAAAAATCGGAAGCAAAAACAAAAGGCTTGTTTCCCTAAAATTTTGTTAACAAATTTGTAAAAGTCTGTATAAGCAAGCACTTCCCTTTATTCAAGATAATCCATCCACCTGACAGGTGTGGCATATCCAAATGCAAATTAAACAGGATCTTTACTACACAGATATGCGTTGAGATGGTCACAATTAAAGGCCACTCTAAAAAGTGCAGTTTGGTCACATGACACGATGTCACAAGTTTTGGGGGAAATGTGCCACTGTCATGCTGACTGCAGGCTTGTCCACCAGAGCTTTACCTGTAAAGTATGTACATTTCGCTACCATAAGCTGTCCCCGATGTTGTCTCTGAGAATTTGGCGGTACATCCAACTGTCCACACAACTGCAGACCGTGAAAAAACACACCAGCCCAGACTTCCATGCCTAGCATCTTCACCTGCAACAATGTCTGAGACTAACCACCTGACCAGCTGATCCAGCAGTTTGTTTGCACAATCGAAGAATTTCAGAAACTGTCTCGAGGACACTCTTCTCATTGGCGGCTTCTGAGATGACCTTGCTTCTGGGTGAATAAGCTGCAGGTGGAGGTCCTGAGCTGGCTCACTAAATCGGTTGGATGTACTGCCAAGATGCCAAAGTGCAAATTGCTCACTAACGCGGATTTATGCAAATGTTTGAACAAAATTTAAGAAAGCTAAGCCTTTTGTGCGATAATAGGAACAAAAACAAAAGTGTTAGATAATGGCCGACTGGTACTGTACAATAGTGGCTCCCAAAGTTGTTGGCTCGTAACTACTTAAAACAAAGTACTTTGTGATCTCTAGTCACCAGTTGCAGGTCAGTTGTTACCGAAGAGATATTGGCTTTATGTGGGTGTTTTACGTACTTTTTTGGAAATTCAGCAGAAATGGGAGTAAAGGAAAGTCGGAGAATTCTTTGCGCCTGTTAATCATCTTATGACTCCCTTGGATTTATCTTTTGATACCTTCATGTGGGCGCTGACCTCCAGGTTTTGAATCACTACATAATAATCTTCATATTGCTGTCTTCGGAGGTTAGTATGCAGGAAATTAGTATACTTATTTGTTTTGTACCAACAGGAATTGATACAAGATGTATGCTGACATTGCTCAAATTGCAGTTATAGAAAACTTGTGTTTGTGTTTCTGGAGCTTTCCCACCAACATCTGAATTTAGTCTGAGCCTTCCCAGCTGTGACCATTTCACCTTTCTTTTCTGGGTATCTAACAGCTCATGCAAAATCAGTTGAATTTGGTATGGCCTATGACTTTGGCTTAGCTTTATCACATTTCCAGTTTGGACACACTCAAATATCCACTTCTGAAAGTGATACACGTCCTATGGTGCATCAATAAAAGTGTGAGCAGCAGCAGATTAAACCTCAGTTTTTTTATACACTGGGATTGCAAACAACTCACACACTCATAGACTCAAAAATTAAACGGTCATGTGACCTTCTGACCTGGATCTGTTTTTTATTTTCAGAAATGACACCAGACTGTGGTCACCACGTGTTGTGGAGGACGGTAAAACTCACCCTTATAAAATGAACCTGGAAGCAGCACAGCAGGTATGTTTGAGAAAGAGATTCACATTTATCACGTTGACCATTTTGCTTCACATCATTATCTAGCTGTTGTCTCAATAATGACGTCACGTCCTTCTCTTCCCTGCAGGAATATAAACCAATTGGGACAGCTCACAACCGGAAAGCTCAGCCGTTTGTTGCGGCAGCAAATATTGATGACACGCATCAGGTGGTCAGTACAGCCTACAACACCCCCATAGGCCTCTACTCCTCAGGCAACATCCAGGACGCCATGGAGGGCCAGATCCGAGGCCTGGTTCTGCCCAAGCCTGTGAGGTGATTGTTTTCACTCTATAAAGCTTTGACAAGGCAGTCAGGTTTTTCAGAGCCCTGCACCATACAGCCACAGTGAGTCGTAAGTGCACTGATTATGCTATCAGCCATGCTAGCAATAGCAATATGGCTCAACAGATAGTTATGTCAGTTTGTCATTTGGCCTGTTCAACAGCTGGTCTCTTGCACAGGGTGACATATCTTCACAGCTACATAAGAGTTAAGTTCTATGGCCCCAAGCTCCCAGAAGTGGCACCAGGCTTTGCATGGATTTTTGGGTCACAATCACATTTCCCATACACAATCAATCATCAAGAAATGGTTGTTGGATATATTTGATTATTAAACTTACTTTTTTTAATCACAGTTTGAGCCACACCACTTACTATAACATCTTAAAGTGTCATATTAACACGTGCACAAGGAGTCAGCCTGCTCCAATGTGTGGGTTTAAATCTGTGAAAGCTTGACAAACTAGTTTAGCATATGTGAGAAACTTTTATTGGAATGGTGTTACTTCTGTTATGAGCTTAAGGCTAATACTGGCTAAAAAAAAACCCATACTACAACAACATTAGTCATGCTAACATCTCTCTTACCTGTAGTGTCATTCATCAGTCTAGATTGTTTTGGTGTGAGTTGCAAAATGTTGGCGATATCAGCCTTAGAGATGTCTGCCTTCTCTCAAGAAATTGAACTAGATGGCACTCGGCTTGTGGGGCTCAAAGTGTTTAAAAAAAACATACATTTGAGAAACTCAACAGCAGTGTCTCTTTCCAAAAGTCCTGTCCAATTAGAAACTTTTTCCCCAAAATATACCCACCAGCCTCATCACTGCACAGAGGGAAGCGTGCTTCTAGTCACGGACAAGAGGCTCATGCTCATGACAGCACAAGATTTAGATGGCGACCTCCTCGGCTGAGCTGTCATGCTAGCTCGGTATTATTGATTTGGGGTATAGACTGTCCCTCTTCATATAAGCATTTTAGCTTGTGTGGCCTTAAGGCTGCCACACATTTTTTTGTATGTAAAATGTATTCAAAAGCCAAGCCACTCATGTTCCTTTTTTAAAAAAAATCTGACTGAAATTTACAGTGATATAAAACAGAGAAAAGTAATGAATCTACAATAACATTTAGAAGCTGTGGGAAAAAAAAGTGTTGGTGCCAAACTGAAATTAGCTATTACCTTTATTGAGGACTTTGGAAATGCGTATTTTTGCAGAATTTTTCTAAACTCAAACCTCACTTAGTTGCTGTTTCAAGTGCAGAATGTTTTAGCACAGAATTAGCAGATTAATTGATCCAATAATTTCAAGATAACTTTTCCTCTGGTGCCACCCTCAGGCCAAACTGCTTTCCTATATTTTGTGGTGTAACGATCATTGCAGCCTTAAAGAGTTACTGATGTAGCAATGCATTTTGTTCCCTTCATGATTTCCTCCTGCCCCTGTACAGCCTTTTTTCTGTTTTGCTGTTGTTACATTCATCGTAGTCCACCTGCTCTTTACATGACTCACCTCCTCAATCACCCAGTTGCTCAGTTAGTTTGAGGATGTCAGCTGAGTAGCTTAATACAGCCACAGATGTGGAAGTAGCCTTCAGCCTTCCCGTCATGTGGATTTCATTAGGCTACCTGATATATAGTGTGTCACGCTGAGAATATATTACCACAGCCCACAGGAATGAATCCATCCATGGATTAACCGCAGCCTCTGAATAAGTCATATATCACATCGAACCTATGACATGTCAGCTGGTACAACATAGACTTAATCTGCATAATTTCTGGGCTACGCTACACGGAAAAATAAGGATGTCTGTAATGTATTCATAGTCAATAACCAGCCAACTAGAGAGAATTATCATATAACAGAAGATGATGGTAGAAAGAAAATATTGCAATATGCATAAAAAATGGCGTGTTGTAGAATCAGTAAGCTGGAAAACTCCAGTTTACGACTTTTCTTACTCATTCCACATTCAGCGTCTAATTCCTTTTTCTCCTTTTAAGGTTGACTCACCATGTTGTAGCTCTGTAAATAATCTCCAGCTGCTCGTTCTCACCTGATCTGCTTCAGTCAGTAACCACAAAAAAACTCAGGGCAATGCAATTTCAATGCATCATTTCTACCACAAGCATGAATCTCTCTTAATGATATTGACTTAGGTTGGTCTGGGAAAAAGAAGTTTAATTTGTCACAGTCATAACAACCTCCAGAGCAAAGCGATACCGTGCCATCGACAGTGGCAGCTTTGGAGGAGAACAAAGTATATTTAGTCAGGTATTTTTATTTTATACAACTTTATTCTCCTTTTCTGAGAAGAAAATACTGTACCTTTTACTCCACATTTGTCGAACAGCTTAAGTTATTTTTCAAATTACAATTTAATCTTTCTGTCCAATAAAAACCATATATTTCCAAATCTGGGAGCATATCTATGTTCCCAAGGCCCTATATACCCCAGTTTAATATTCTTTTAACACACATCAACCCTCCTGTCGTGTTTATATCACTTTCTTGCCACTCTGAAACTCTGTCCCTGAAATATTTTTAGTTTATTCTACATATCAGTGCATAAGACATGTTAGAGTCATAATGTCAGACTAAAATGAATGAATAAGATTTTATTAATTTAAATAATTTATTAATAAGGTCTTGAACCCCCAAATCAGGTCATTTTTCCTAACCTTGACCTGTTAGAAGATCAGATTAAACCTGACCCTTTTCTTACATGTAATTAGTCACCTTTTCATATTTTGTTTTTTTCAATTAATTCATAATAGCTTTTATTTTTTTTGGACTGCAGTTAATTTGGGAACTGTTTTCCTACAGAAAGACCATGGGTGTAGATTAAGCTACCCAACAGTATATAAAGGAGTTAGAATTAGCACAGCTGTAAACATCTACAGCTGTAAAATGCAAAATACACATTAATGCAACTGTAATATAAATCCAGAAATGACAAATATAATATAAAACACTGACAGGGAACATTTTATTACAGCAAGTACCTTTACTTTTGATAGTTTAAGTGCATTAACTGGCCAAAATACCTACATAATTTTCGGAAGAAAATGATCTGAATACTTCTTCCATCACCAGATAGTCAACATTTGTGTTCTGTATCCTGACCTGATGTTTGTTTGTGTGTGTGTGTTTGAATGTGCTGCTCAGTCCCAGGACTTTGTCCAGCATCGAGGATTCTGACGTGTACCAGATGTTACAGAAAGACCAGGAGGAGCCCCAGGAGCCTCGACAGTCTGGCTCGTTCAAAGCCCTGCAGGAATTTATTGACAGTGATGGTGAGCACCTCATCTCTACCAGACGATTACGTCCACAACACTGAAACATCGTACAGGGTGAAATGATTACCGGTGCAGTAAAATATTTGTGCTTTTACTGACAGCCAAAAAGAGGCAATGCCTCACTGTACAAACAGATACAGATGTTTAAGAGGCCCTGAAAAAGTATTTCCTACATCAGCTTTTTACAGTGAGTTACAGGATTCCTCACATTATTTCTTTTTTTGCTACTCCTACTGATTTAAAACAATGTTATTTTTCTTCTTTTTTTTTAACTTTGTTGCTCATTTACTCATAAGTATTTAATGTTACAGCAAAACGGTTAGGACACAAACACCTACCTCCTAGATGACAGTCCTGTTCTTGTTTAACCCTCCTGCCCTAAGAAGACCCTAATTGCTTTTTATACTACGTCACTGGATGCAAATTTGCAAATCCTAGGATAACTAAGGAATGACATGCCCTACTCTTCCTAAGAGTTGCTAGTACTCGTCTTTGTTGCGTCGATTGGTTGGGTTTAGGCAAGAGTGGAATTGGTCAGAATCAGGGAGGAATGTCAGGATAAGTCATTCAGAGGCAGAGTATCCTCGAAAAGGCGAAATCACTCGCCGGACCTTTGCTGCCGTAATAATAACTACGGCCACTAGGGGTTGCCGCCTAACATAAAAAGTCAATATGGGTTGTAATTTCTGCTTTTAAAAAATGGCCCGAGTCATCGTATTTTGGTGGAGGACAGTCATGACATACTAGCATGTTTTCATCACAGTGACTTGGGATGTGTATTTTTACATCCTGTACATTTGGGGTGTTTACTGTCATCGCCCAAAGACACTTCATGCAGACAGGAGGAGACAGGGACCGAACCAATAACGAATGCAACTAACCTGCTGTAACTAATTTTTTTTTTACAGCTGAATGTGAAAAAAACACCTCCCTCAGCCGATGACCTACTAAGTGTTGCATAAACAACTATTCCAACTAATTCAATTGATGATGCTATTCTTATTATAAATAGACAATACTGACCGCAGAACTGTGTTATTCATGTAATATGTTGACCCTGTATGACTAACCAGTCTCATAACATGCTACACAATATGTCATCAAGCCATAACTTCATGTGTCCCCCTTATTCAAGTAGTGCAGGGATAAATCTGCTCAACACATCGTTACAAAAGCACTCCTCCATGTGTTTCCATTATTAATTAAGTTGTAAACAGCTGAAGTTACACAATTTTCCTTTACCCAAAAGGTAATTAGGATTCAAGGCATTTTAACTGTCCTGCCTCATTTCTCTTGAGTGTTTTGTTTTTATTTATGTGCTCCTGTATGAGTCGAGGGCTGTTTTGTTGAGCGGTTTCTCTCCCATGTGGACAGGCACTCGTCCCATTTTAACCAGGACAGTAAAAGCTCCCACAACCAAACCAACTCCGCCCACAGGAAACCTGCAGAAACTGCCCGTCTGCGACAAGTGTGGGAATGGGATTGTGTGAGTAAAAATAGAAAAAAACAATCATCTGTGATTCACATTCAGAGCCTCCGTGAATCAATACAAAGGCTGGAGAAAAGTAAAAGAGAACAATACAGTCCGCTGTAGCATAACGTCACAAACTATAACTATAACTATATATTCAAATTGATTAACATTTTCTGAACTGACAGAAGCTGAGCATTACTGTACAAGCTTTATAAGTAAGATTTATTGCAGGGCTGTTGAAAACACAGCCTTTTTACAAAAAACATTCTTCAGCAAATATAGGAATCCTTGTCCAGTAAAAAACAAAATTAAAACTTAAAAATTAAATAATAAACCACCTTTCTTTTAGCATGAATTGTTCCTAATTTTATTAAGTCCTGATGAAGAGCTTTTCATTTATTCTCTTAGTTGTTTTAAATTAGCTAATTAATGTGAAGATGAATGTAACCTAAAATAAAAGTAGTATCATTTTAATTGTTTATATATATATATAAGTTGCGCTCATACTCATCTATAAACAGCCTGAAAATAGTTTGTACATTTAAGTTAATGGTTTAGAAATGTTTTATTATTCTCATGTGTATCAGAAGCATTTTCTCTTTAACTCCTACTATTCAAAGCACCTTTGCATAAACAGCCTCATGCAAGGACAAGTAACGCTCATGTGCTGTTTTGTTTTGTTTTACAATAGTTTTGCTGTTGTTAAACACAGACCCCTATGACTTCAGTTTATCGAGAATCCATGTGTAAAAAACTAAACTTTCCTCCCAAAATAAAAGTAACATGGTGGGGTTTGTAACTGACATACAGATGATGATTTGTAGGGTGAAGCGTTCCTTTAATGCTGCTATGTGTTGCATTTGTATAATTATTTGGTACAGCATTATTCAAATTGTTCTTATAACATATAGGATTCTGTCTGTTAATGAATGAGACAGTCTTATTTAAAACTGGTGCAGTCTTTGTGTTGCTTACAGGCAACTCATGTCAGCGACCCCCACTTTATATCCATCCAGGGAGGCTGTATTTTAAAAGTAGGCTATTACTGCCACACTACACACGTACACTAGGCTATTCTTTGCATTTGACATCTCCCTCTCTGTCTTTCATGCTACAGTGGGACGGTGGTGAAAGCACGAGACAAGTATCGTCACCCTGGTTGCTTTGTGTGCTCTGATTGTGACGTCAACCTCAAACAGAAGGGCTATTTCTTTGTAGAGGGGCAACTGTACTGTGAGACTCACGCTCGGGCTAGAATGAGACCACCGGAGGGACACGACCTCATCACAACTTTCCCCTCTGCATAGATTCACAAACACTCAGACACACATACAAACAGACACTCCTGTGACCTGCATCTGTTTTATGTGTTTATCTGCACCCGTTTTTCTGATGTTGTCTGTGTGCAATATTTCAATGGCAATACACTTTTCTCTTTCTGAATTTAAATCTTTGTGTAGGAACATTTTAGGAACATTTTACAGGTAAAAAAAGGCCTTTTTTTCATGAAAGACATTTTGACTTGTCACAGCAGGAAAAGGACAGGTGTTAAGTGTTGATATTAATGATGGTTGAGGTGTTTTTAGCTGCTTTGTTTTCAGGTTCCTGGTATCTTGCATGCTATCCCAACATCACTCTCACCGGAGCACTTGAATATAAAGGAGCCATCATTAGTGTTTTTAGTAACACCTGTGCTCTTCTTACTATGAAAAGTCAAAATGTCTTCTGTGAGAACAGCCCATTGAACAGCCTGTTTGTTTAAAGAGCCCAGCTGCAGTGACGACAAAACTACCTTGCCAGTTTCTTGCAATTTGATGTCTTTTCAATAAAGACCTCTGCTTATACTGTAAGAAAGCATCTGTATGTGAAGTGTCGAGATGAAAAGCACCACCTGGTATTAACAGGAAAGCATTTTTATGTTAAAAAAGTGGAGTAACCCAGACTAAGTACAATACAGTATGCAAATAGCCCTAAAAGAAAAGGGAGAGACAGAGATCAAAGGCTTGCAAATGGATGTGCTGTGGTCTTCATTATTTTACACAGATGTCCTTCAAATCACATCAAAAAGACATTTTCAAAAATAAAACATTTCAGACATTTCAGCTAATGGATGGTTGGTCCTCCACTCTGATTGAGTCTGATATAACTACAAAATTTTAAAAACCACCTTTTAGGGTTGTTTAAGTATAGGCTTTGTTTTTTCAGTAAAATGATCCAAAACACAGACAAAACACATGTCACAGCCATTATAAAACCACACGGGTGACACTTGGTTTGCTTGGGACTTTGTGGGATTGGTTAGGCTCTATTTGCTTTTTTGCTTTGCTTTATGTCCCTGACTCTCTCTTTGGCCTGTTAGGGCGGGACAAATTACACCTTTCATCATTCCTATTGGAGCAAAGCCTCCTGTTAAACTTGTGTTCTTCCAGGAAGAGATTTGCTTATCCTCAACCTCAGCTGAGGTGTGATTAGCAAGAATAACTAAAAGCACCTGTGTGAGTGTGCAGGACCTGGCATGCTTCAACTTCAACTTCAGCTTCAGCTGTAACTAGGAGCCTGTTCAGACCTGGTATTAGCATGCGTTTCAGTGATCCAAACACAAGTGGACAGACGAGATGCATTGTTGTGCACATCTGTCCCTATCTATAGCAGACCACTTATGTTCAGTTTGTGTTGCTGCCCAGCACAGTTAGTATGCCCACCCCTTTGCTAGCTGCTCTATAGCATGCTCACTGGTCACATTAGCAGTTGTGTTAGTACAGCTGAAGTATCGCTGTCAGCAGAATTAAATAAATCTCCTGCCATGAGGCAAAATGAGGCATGGTAAAGCAACGATTCGTCCAACTTGCCATCAAATGGGTACGTTACAGAGCGCACAACACACGTTCACCAAAACAACCACCATGTCCTGCACTGATGACTTATTCCTTGTTGTCTGTACTACAAAAGATATGTGGTCGAGTGAGTCTCAGACCACCTCGGCAAATGGTTTGAGCGGTCCGCTCTGAAATGCATCTTGGTAGCCATTTACACCTGCATTTAGCACTATCCAGTTTTGATCAGATCACCAGAGACACATGTTAATATGAGATGTAAACAGGGTTTATATTGGCCCTGAGGGGACAGTTGCCTTGCAGGCAAATGTAGAACACAGAGACTTTTAGGCGCTTTAACACCAATGCTCACAGCCTGTACTTGTCACCTGATGAGATATTACCAAACCCAAAGAGAAGGTGATGTCATGAGTTAACTACCCACCCCAAACCAGTTGTACTTCCAGGAGAGCTTTCAGTTGTTGCTGGGAAGTGTTGTCATTAAACATCAACTTATGGTCATCTAAGGTCTCCAGATATTTGTAGCACTGAATCTGTTTAATGATGATCTGACCTTTGATGACTGTTTGAATGAGCATGTAGGACTTCATTTTAAAATGTACACATGTATCTTTAGTTTTGGTACATTTGGTTATCACATCACTGTAGGTGGATTCACTCCTCCCTAACATGCTTATACTATGGCCACTTCATTTGCGCGTCTATCGGGACTTCTGCGGTTGTCAGTTTGGGCTTAAGTTTGTAAAATGATGACAGAACACAGCTGTGTGATGATCCAGTAGAAGAGCACAACGAATCAGACAATTTAACCTGGCACGCCAGGACCTGTACACCAGAACATCTATAAAATAGATTTTTTCGTCTGCTGTTAACAACATCCAGCCCCGCATTACTTAACTTCATCTTAGGCCCAATATGCTTACAGAGAGAGGGAGCACATCTGGTTAAATCTTTGTGGTTGTAGCCTGTGTTGCCTGGTCTTCATCATCTGTTCTTTTTGAGGAAAAATACATCAGCGCTGGCCAGGAGCCATGCTGTGAGACCGCCTACAGTGATGTGTTTGACCACTGCTGCCGAGCAGACTGTTAGACCGGGACCAACGTGTCTGAAAATGGGAACACTGATGAAGTGAGGTAATGTTAAGGAACTTGCTAATAAAAAGGGAAGGCAAAGTGATGTAATTGACCTCCTTGAAACACCAGTTTTGGTCCTATAGCTCAGTGATACTCTGCTTGCTTTGCCTTGGGGCCACTTGACAGTAGACTGGGGCCAGTTAATAAACAAGTATTAGTAATATCTATCAGTATATATATATTAAAGAATCTGCCTGTTTTCAGCCATTGAAATGTTAATGTGTATTCACTCGTCTTTGCAAAGACCGAAAATCCAGTCGCAATAGCCACGCAAAGATCAGATGTATTCATGGGGGTGTTTCTTCTAGGATTTGAGGACATTTGGGGCTTAACCTGGACCTCTAATGGGGGTCTGGTGATTGTCCTGGGGCACTTTTCTTTTTTAAAAAACAAGCTCTATTTTAATGCTTTTTATGCACTATATTTAGATTCAAAGTACAAAAATGTCAAGTTTAAGTACATTGATTTTCATTATGAATTTAAGAAATGGTTGACAGGCCACCCTGCAACCTGTCACAGGACAGATCTGGCCCACGAGCCATAAGTTAAGAGTCACGGCTGTAGTGTATAGCAAAAAAAAGCTTATTTACAACAGTTCATATACACAGAGGGTGAAGTAATGATTTTATTTCTCCTGTTATTCTTTGTTTGGGCTGCTTTAGTATTTGTTACTTAACTTCAACAATAATTTATATTGCAGTAATGTTACACAGTTGTGTGTCTTCTTAAATTAGCCGTTGGCTTGATCACCATTAGAAGACATGCTTCACTTAACAAGTGTAGAAGGAAAAGTCTGCAAGGATAAAAATGTTAATAGTGAGGTCATAATTTTTCTATTCTTGCCTCTACCACAGACAGTTACTCATCTGAGTCTGCTGAAGATAAAGTACACAGAGCCGGTGGGTCTATCATTACTCATACTGTGTTTTTCAAAATGACAGAACTTTATTTCAAATTCCAGTTTCCAGCTTATCAGGCTTAAAATGAGGTAAATTATTCAAAAACATCCATTTGATGTTATGGTGCAATCATTACAAACATGGCATCAGGATGAGAACACAATCATCTGCTGTGTTGAAACAAAATATTTGTTTACACTACATGGCATAACTCTTCTGCATAACCTCTAAAACTCTCTGGTGGCCGTACTGCACTGTAGAATACAAATACATACAGGTACATTGCTTAATAAATATAGTTGGGCAAACCAGTGGCATAGCTTTCATCCACAATTCAGTCTACTGCACTCGACTCCTGCTGCTGTATCAAGACCCTGTTAAGCCAGCAGGGGGAGCTAAAGTGTTATTTGAAGCTTCTCACCCAACAACAGCAAACATTGTAGACAAAATATCAGGTATACTAGTACTGTGTGTTGAACTAAGGTGCTAAGTAGACTAGTGCTGCACATGATCATTTTGATCTTATTGTTATTGTTTAATTCATAAATATTAAAAACAAGCAGAAATGCCCATTACAACAAGTTACCAGCACAAAGTGATGTCTTGTACAAAAGTAAAAAAAGCAACATAGACATAATAAAGTAACACACAAATTCACATAAAATAAAATTGGATGACATACAAAAATGTATACTGAATAATCACACATTAAAAGCCTGTTTAAAAAGACGAGTTTTAGGAAGGATTTAAATGTGTGATTATTCAGTATACATTTTTGTATGTCATCCAATTTTATTTTATGTGAATTTGTGTGTTACTTTATTATGTCTATCTAGACAATGTGAACAGGAAGGATTTATATGTATATATATGTATATATATATAAATTTAAAATGTATCTGCATATCCCCCTAAATATGAAACACCACACCTTTAACATGAATAGTGAAAGGTGTTGCTCATAATGACAAACACACAGAGGATTATCTTATCTATTATTATCTATTCTTTTTTTTTCAAAGTTCATGGAGCAGTTCACATTAACTAGCACAGGGACCTGTTTTCTTTAAGAAAGCCCTGAAAATTACATTGTTTGTTACCTGCATCACCAAACTGAAAACTGAAAAAAACCCAAAAAACTAAAGGAATAACTGACAAAAACTCCTCAGAATTAGGATGTGTAAATGGATAACTGACGCAGTTTAATAGTTTTATAAGGCTATATTATGTCAGGGCCGTCTGTCAGTTTTTATTAGTTATTTCCAGAAAATTGATGCAGCTTTATAATGACCTATTTTATCTTTTCATCAGTCAATTACAATAAAATGACAAGAAAACAAATTGAAAAATGAAATGTTAAAAAGTTGGGCTGTTTTGCCTCATACATGATAATATGGTGAATGTTCTGCCTATATAAGAATAATTTATATGACTAATCTCTCCAGCATTAGTGTTCCCATATAAATATTCTACAACATCTCCACAGAGCGCTCTTAGCCACCATTAACTCAAAACAATGTTCCTAAAGTGAACCATCTCTGATTAATATGCTGTCACACCGGCTCCACTTCATTATTTCACAATAGAAATACAATTCATGGACAAAACTGATACACTGTCCGCTGATAAAATGCCATTAATCAAATACTAATACATATGGATAGAAAGCCAGGAGACAGACATGGGGGGTGACAGAAGTGCTTTCTCTTATGAAAGCCTGAAGAAGAGACCAACAGCAAACAAAGATAAATTTAATTAGTTTCAAAGCCATTGTTCATTTTACTTGATTAGCAGTGTATCGTCCTCGTAAGGACATACTTTGTGACAGCAGCAGCTGCTCAATAACGTCAGACAGTTAAAGAAAACAATTATTGATTGCTCTGCTGCATACACCATGAATAGCAGACTAAAAATGGACATGTAGAGGTAATACATCAGTCTCTCGGCTCCTCACGTACACACAAAGTAAATCAGTGAGGGATTGGTCAACAGGAAGGGCTCTTTAAAACCTGAGCACCGGTGTAATCACTGAAGAAGCAAAGAGTGGTAATTAGGATGCTTGCTACAAACAAAGACAAGTTGGGGAGGGGAGAGGGGGAACTCCACATCTGCCTCATAAGAAAACATGTTTCAGTTTCCTGCTGAAGCCATAATGCAAACATCTGCACCCCTCCGCCTCATGACACAAAGAACACCAAATGTAGAATAATTAGTGGTATGTACACCATGTGCCTCTTCCTCCATGTGCCATGGATGTCTATTTGTTTTTCCATTCATTATCGATATTTTAGCATGCAACACTTGACTCAGGTTGGCTTGGATGCTGACAGATGACAAGATATTATAATAATTATTATTATTATTATTATTATGTTGAACTGCAAAAAAAAAAAAAACAAAACTGCAAATAAAAAAAGAATCCTTGAAAAAATATTGGGGTTGTAAGAGCGATCTTAAATGACAGAAACCATTTTTGGGAAAAAAATTATTTGGAGCGTGCTTGGAGTTTTTAGTTTGACCAATGTCCCATTCACTAACATAGAGGGGGGCAGGTTTTTTGAGCTATACTGCAGCCAGCCACCAGGGGAGGATCAAGATGTTTTGGCTTCACTTTTGGGGGGCTGTCATTTCATCCATCTTTGTCTATGACCCAAGCAAATAAAAAGTAACCAGTTTGAAAAATCTTCACATTATAAGACATTTCAAAAATGACTTTGTTTTAGTGACCTGATTCCTGTTTGTGTGTAGAAGAGAGGCCAACATGGAGACAAATATCTGTTTACAAAAATATCTGTATATGTGTAGACAGGGCCTAATTGAAGTCCTTTATTATCCTTGATTTATCCTTTGGCAAATGCAATTATTCTTAAAGGTTAGCAGCTTCATATTTTACTCATATAACATTTCATTAGGCACTGAAGTCTCTTCAGCATTGATTACACATTAATATTTACAGTTATCTACAAAAGTTCCAGTTATTACATGATTTCCCCATCACAAGTTGTTCAAAAATGAAGCAACATGTGTATGAAAAACATAATACTGCCTTATTGTTATTGTTACGTATACATTCCAAAAAAGTACATTTAGCAGAGGTATCTTATTTAATAACACCACATACGTTGCTATGGTTTCATATGACGGCACTGGTGAAAACAATGTCACAAACATATAATCACGTTTGTCACATCAACTGAGCCACTTATGAATAGATCGATCTAGAAACCTTATGTAAAGATGTACACTGCTAACTCGCACCATACAGTGGAAAAATACTCGGCTTTAGTTGTAAAAGTCAACATGGTTGCAGTTGAGGGGCCCTTGTTCAAACTTCAAAGTTGCACCAATTTAAAAGAGCTCTCCTCCTCCTTCAGCCTCCAAGTGAAGTACTATGGAGGCTGTTTCACTTGCCAGAAAGTATTTATAATAAATTTTGAAAATAGGTGTATTAAGCTTTAATTATTGCGAATAATAGTCACATTTTCAGCATATTCATGTATTTTTAGATGCTTTAAAGTCATCACATTAAATCAGTCTGGACATTTGTTTTTACTTTAATGTGGGTTACAGGGGTATCTAAATGCCCATTCATAAGTCAGTATAGAGCTGTTTTTGACTCTTTGTATTTCAGAAATGGTGTAAGGTAATATATAATCTACATTTTTATTTTAATTGTCAGTGGATGCCTTGTGCAGTAACAGGCAGGTTTCTTTTGTTTTGTATTTAATTATTTTTTTCATATTTTTTAATTTAATTCCGCTTTTTTTGGTATTTTTTCTCCCTGTCGTGCTCATTTTCAGCAATTAAGGGCTCATTTATGCTCAACGTTTGATACAAGCACAGACACGGATGGAGTCTTCTATTTTTTCTCTGCATTCATTTCATCTACGTATATTTGTGCATGTTTTCTGAAAGCTTATGATGTGGACGAAATGGAGCAGTATCACCAGAAATCATGGGGGCAGTGTAACGTAGTTCATGTGTGAGATGACTATAGGAATCAGCAAAGTCATTGAAAAATGACTGAACAGAACGAATATAGTGAAAAGAATTCTCCATCAACATGTCACCATGCACTTAATGGCCTCACAGACCACCACCATCTACAACACTGCCTCTGTTTAAAGGTACATTTTTATGATCTCCTCCACCACCGCCTCATTTTGTTTTTATCTATGCCCACTAGTGCCATCTACTGGTTGAATATAAACCTTCATAAAGAATGCATGATTGTATATGAACAGTGACTTTTTCGACATTTGAAACTGACATAACTATTTTCGTTCTTTTAGAGATAATAAATGAGCTATGTGATCTAAATGAAGTGTTGACTTTCTAACAGTTAAATATAAAAGACATGACTATTTCTGATATTCAACTGAAGTGGAGATGCTCTTTAAAAATGCATTGAGGTCAAATAAGTCACCCTTTTCCACTAATATTAGTGCGTATACATGGGTTATTTAAACATGCATAAACACCACTAAAAAGAGGCTACAGACTGCTTTTCTATTGCCAATAGACCAGAGCTGTGTACACAGCAGCAGTGTATGCTTTGGTGTGTTTTTTTTTTCTTTTTTTTTTCCTTTGGTGTGTCTTATTCGACGTCACTGGCAAACTGGTAAACAGTAGAAAGCAGCATGGATGAAAACCTGTGAAAACTTTTTGGTGGTTACTTCACTCTTTACATGTCTCTTACTTATTCAGTGGAATTATGTTTGCTCACCCTGTTAAGGTTGAGACAAACAGTATGGTTTAAATTGTCCCATTTACCCAGGTGCTGTGTCTCCATCAATGCCACTCGAAGCCATAAGCGATAAATACCAGCGAATCCAGCAGATTGACCTGGGTGTGGGGCGTCACCCTTTTGCAGATGATTTAATGGTTGTTAGACATACTGTACAAATGGACTGAATTATGTTGTGAGGTTAACAGACTTATTCTTAGCGTCACATGTTATTGGGGTGGCTATTGCTCAGGAGGTAGAGTGGTTGTCCATTATCCACAAAGTTGGTGGTTTGATCCCATGGCTTCTGTAAGTCATGTGTAATTGCATTGAATGTGAACGTGAAATTGTAAAGTGCTTTGTCTGGTAAAGCACAACAGGTATGCAGTCCATTTACCATTTATCATTCTCTACTGAGGGCAAGGTCGAGCTGGCCTCTGAATCATCAACCTTTGGAAACTTACAGACTTACAATCACCTAATATGATGCTATGATGATATTACTGTTAAGATTCTATAAGGATATAAATAACTGACCCACATGTCAGGCTGTGACAACGAATCTTAATGTATAATCATAATGTAGTAGACTCTGTTTCTATAATAGAAAGTGTTGAAATAATGGACTGTGACGTCAATCATTGGTTTGTGGACTCCTGTTTGGAAGCTTCGAGTTTGAAGCATTGACCATATTTGGACAAGAGGGTGGAGCTGTGGAGGAGCGAGCGGTGGATATGACTCATCGACTGTGGCGCGCCTCATAGACAGCCTGTCACTCAAAGAGACCATGCCCTTAATTATTCATAAATTTAAGCATTAACAAAATGTAAACAGGGGACTTTTGTAATCTCGTACAGCTGTTCTAAATGGAAAATTTACTTGTACTAACATGTTTATTCTTGCTGTAAAGTTGGGCATTTTAATATGGGGGTCTATGAGAATTTACTCTCTTTTTGAGTCAGACTCAAGTGGCCAGTAAAGGAACTGCAGTTTTTGGCACATCAGCATTGGCTTCATTTTTCAGCCTCGAAGGTTGCAGCTTTGTTTCTACAATATGAAAAAATATGGTGCTTTAATTTATTGTGATACATGTGTTATCATTAATATTTTAGATTATTTTTAAATGATATACACTTTATTTCATAGTTCTTTATTATGATTCAGTTTGGGGATTTATCCTTTCCTGCTGTGGTTCAGAATCAAACTGAAATTAATTATATTTGATAGCTTAGCACAATAGTTATGAGAGAAGCAAAACTGGTGTTAACACCTTATTAAAAATGACTTAATCCGTAAAGTGACAAAATCACAGTTACAAACACTGCAACAAAAATGGGTCATGTTATGTTGAATGTCAGTGAGCAACATTTGTCTGGGATTTTTTTTAAAACAGCATGGTACAGATAGGAGCATTTCTATTTTTCTGCTCAGGGAAACCTCAGATCTTCTCTCACCTGAACTATGGTGCACAGTACAAGAACAATGTTCTGGTAAGTGAAATCCCATCAGAGTTGAAATCTAAGTTCAAGATTCTTCTTATCTTACAGAGAATCAGAAATGGAGGATAAACTTACTGTCGCCATCTGTGGGCACCCAGAGCTCAACCGCTCAGTGTCAGTACTGTACAGAAGAACAAAGGAGAGGGCTCGGAGATTAGCGAGTGAAGGCATCGGACTACATGGTAAGTTCTAAAAATATGGATTTGTGACCTGCGTAAGCAATTTTGTTGATCATGCTCTGAGTAATTTTTCTTGTTTTTTTTATTATTGAAAGTAGTGCACAGTGGAGAGAGTGAAGTGGTAATGCACTACCAAAACAGTATGATAAATGATTGGTTCACGCAGGTTCAGAGCCTTTGTGTTGCCTCTGTGTGTTTACACAACTTGATTTCAGCTATCATTAGTATTTTACTGCAAACCAAGTTAGCTGTTCGCTGCTTTCCCCAGTTCATTAGTACCACCATTAGCATAGCTTTAGGGGCAGATATTTGCAAGATGCAAAATACTGCACTGTGTTTGTGCGAGTAACGTGACATGAAATTTCGCTTAGCGTTTGGTGTGTTCCCACCATAACCGTGAAGAAAGATTGTTGAGTCTCAATTTCAGGTTGTCACATACTCCACGCCTGGGGCTTGTGGTCCAACCAAACCACCAATCCAAAGCACTTTTATACAAAAGACATAAACTGTCAGAAAAATCATAAAGAAACACATTTAAAAAAAAAAAAAAAAAGACAAAATATATCAACAAAGTGGAGTATCCATAATAGCTTGACTCTTAAATACCAGAGCTAGTAGGACCCAACTTTGAAGCAGTGTTTGTAAAGGTTGTTCAATCATTTAAAAGTTGTTTATGTAAATGTTTAAGTAATTTCTTCTCTCATTTTCACCATCCCTCAGTATCGCCACACATATCATCAATTCACCTTCTCTGACTGCAGAATTTAGACAGACAATTTAGACATTTGTTGATTTACAATCTGTACACACCCTATCACCAACTTTTTGTATCTCTCTGCCATTGGAGCGTCTTGACCTCAGACTGAAGGGCATGTAACACTTAAAAACGGACAGAAAGGCCTCCCTGTAGTTGTTGTTCATCCACCCGTACAAGATGGGATTGACAAATGTCGAACACATAGCCACAATGTGGAACACAGTGAAAAGCAGCTTAAAGTCCTTCATATACGATACGGTGCTGTCTATGTCAACAGCCAACTGGAACGCATGGAAGGGCAACCAGCTGACAGCGAAGACCACCACCATGGTCAGCAGCATCTTTGTGGTCTTCTTCCTGCGCTGATGGCGGTCATTTCGACCTGCAAAAGTCATGTGATTCTTCAGTTTATTCCAGATGCGGATGTAGGCAACACAGTTGATGGCCAGAGGTAAACCGTACTGAACCAGAAGCGCTGATATACTGTAGATGCTTCCGTTCATGCTGCTGCCCGGCCAATTCTCTGCACACACCTGAATAGACTCGTCTGGTGAATAGTCGAACGTCCCGTACTCCCTGAAGATGGCAAGCGGGCTGGCCAACAGGGCGCTGACGGCCCACGTGATGACAATGACCACTGCACACATGTCTTTGGACATCTTGGTCTCCATGTGGTAGACAATGCTCCTGTGGCGGTCCAGGGCGATGACGTTCAAGGTGATCGTGGACACGTGCACCGCCATGCCCTGAGCGCAGGGCAGCACGAAGCACAACACCTGACCAAACTTCCACTCGCCATACAGAGTGTACACAAGGGTGAAAGGCAAACACAGCGTGTTCACCAGCAAGTCTGCCACAGCTAAGTTTACAATGAAAAAATTGGTGACAGTCCGTAGATTTTTAAACTTGAAGACAACATATATCACCAAGGAGTTTCCAGTGACTCCAAACAATATGATTGTACTGTAAGCAAGAATAAGAACAACTTGAACCCCGACCAGATTTGTGCTGTCGCCCAGCTTCAGAAAGTTCTCATCATGTACTGTACAGCAGTTTGACGATTTAAGTTCAAGTTCTGCCACCTGCGTTGTGTTGATTTGATCTGCTGTATCCATGGTTAGCGGTCCCCATAAGTCACTCTGTGAAAAGATGGACATCCCTTTCAGCAATGGACATACATATGACCCAGACAAAGTCAGTTATTTTCAATTTACCAACAATAATCTGGCACTAAAAAAAGTAAAACAAGGATTATTTTCTTTTGGAAAATATTATAAGCATTGCAGCTAATGGTAATGTACTGAGCCTTCAGACAGCACTGACACTTTGGAAGTGTTATTTTTAATTTATGTGAAGATTTCAACAGATTAGGAATACACTGATCCCTACTTAATATCAAATTTGCAACCCGTTCAGATCCTCTGACCATCCGAATGGACATAGCTTTTCCAGGGCATCTAGATCTATGATTAATGTCATAGGATGTTAAATTACTTATATATGTCAGAATATCAAATGAAATGGCTTTTTCTCATAATTTTCTAAGATTTTTTAAGAAATCTGTCCATTGACACTGATGGGGGATTTTAATGACACTGTGAATGAGGAGGGGAAATATCACTTAAACAATGAAATACTGGTCCTATTTGATTTTCTAATGATACAATCATCTTATAATACATCCCATTAATTATTTACGGAGAATATTCATCTCAGGAACACACTGTTTACTGGAGATACATCAGTAATTGAGGATATTTTTGAGTAGCAATGACAAGTAAAATTCAAGAGATACACATTATTTATTTATTCATTAAAAATAAACAAACTCCTATTTAGACCATTTATTGTCATTTTTATTGCGTGGTTTCACATGTTCAGATTATCTGTCCATAGGAATGAAAAGAAAATAATAACACAAAGTATTTTGATTCTACGTTTTTGAATGCATTTAAAATAGAAATCCTCCTTTACAGTATTTTTTTGTGTTGCAGATATAATTGGGTTCTAAACAAATAACATGCCACATCTTTGATATACAATTAATATTAACGTTTTGATTTGACAAGTCTTATTAAAATGAGCTTATCACACTGAAGATGACACCTTCAGGAGGCTGTTCCCGGAGCTGTTTCAGAGATACAGTAAAGGTTCAACAAAAGCTACAGACACACTGAAAGCAGCCTTGGTTATTTTGCAATATGAGCAGTTTGATCCCTCTTCACATAAAACTCAAACAAAAACAGCTCTGAGCTTTCACTCCAAACTGACTAAAAAGTCATCAAGTCGTGATGCTCTTTTTTTCCCAACTGCTGTGATTTTGAAGCACCACAGTCCTACACCTGCTTTTTTCGGGTGCATTTTCCCTTTAAAATCTCTCGGGCTATCACACTGACCACAGTAGGCCTATTCTCCGTATATAATAGATGCTGTAGTGATATATTTTTTTAATTTCATCTTTTTTAATTTGATAAATATCGTCACTTCGTTTATCTACTAAAAAACGGAATCTCTAATCTTTAAAATATAAGATAAGTGACAACCTGCTGCTGGACTGTATATCTTAAATTGGTATGCCCTACATATTGTCGGATTAACCTTTGCACGAGCTATGAGTCCATTCCAGGTCTGATATTTCATGTTTAGCAGATAAGTGGCTTTAAAAGTTAAAACGCAGTTATTACCGAGTCCCCTGGCAGTTTGCGATAATCATTTATACAGAAAAAGTGATGAATGAAACGTGACATGGGTCAGTGAACGCTGCAGTGACACAGCAGACTACCGGTCAGTTTTTCACACTGGAAAATTATCCGCATCAAAAAATCAAATTCAACAAGCTTTTTACCAACCTCCATCTGCAGAGTGAGGTCTTCAGATTCCCCTCATCGTTTCTTCCTTCAGCGAAGTTTCGTAAAAGCTTTTCACTTGCTTGTCATACCTGAGATATCCAAATAAAACAATATAAAAAATCCCAAACACCGATTATTAAATCGTCATCAAGAAGGACCAACGTGCGCGCAACAGCAAAGCGCGCAGCATGTGCCAGCACGCACAGGAGCCCGTTTGGCATTGAGGGCGCATTTCCTGCCCTGAGAGACTGTAAGAGACCGACTGATGAGGCGGGTTGTGTAACAGAGAGGAAACGCGTCTTTCCGCGACCAGCATCCTCAAACCGAGAGATGCTGTCTGTGTGTGGTTTTTGATGCACTTCTTACGCGTCTGCTCGTGCTGGAAAGGCAAATGGCATGTGTCCGCCTGACAGTGCCAAAATGCAGAATGATACAATATATAGTATGATGAGCATTTATGTTACATCGTGCTGTATAAGTTCAGTTTAGCATCAGTTTCACATTTATGTCAGCAGCTCCGTGCTGGGTGTCAGCATTTCAGCACTTGAGGTCAACGCATCTCAAAGTCAGTAGGTTTTTTAAATGGCTTTTTGGTTGGATGCCTGATGAGGTCTGTGGTTAACACAAGCTAAAGAGGCTTTCATGGTTAGTTCTATGACATTAAATACATTACTAAATATCACATTCATAGACTTTGAAGCTTTTATGTGTCTTAAAAAAGGTGGTGGACAGATGAGACAATGACACATCGTTATTGACAAATTGATGATGGTCTTTACAGTGTTGTATTAGCATGTGTGTGTCAATGGGAAAACTTCCATTGACATTTTGACCAGGGAACCAGGGAGATGCTAACTTCAGCCTCGGCCCACCGAAAAACCTGGTGCACTCTCTAACTGCTGTATGATGCAGGGCAGGGCAGAGGCGATAATCTAACCTGTGTGATACACACAGGTACTCGGACCATCTACCACCTGATAACACACACCGATGCAGCGTGCCTTCATTCTCTGCTCAGGCACCATTACTCCACTATATTTACACATAGCAAATAAACAGCTGCAGTATCATTGCTCTGAATGTCGTATAGAGCTCTTTAAAGTCTGCCAGTGTCAACAATTTACACTCCTGACAAAATTAACTGAGAGCCTGAAAATTAATTTGACTGAAACCTCTCCCTGATAAAAATAATAATAATTTTGTCCCAGATTACACTGAGAAATCACAGCAAACGACCACTTCTCAGAAAAGATAAAACCCTGAAGCATGATTGACTTTCCTTCACAAAAAACCAGCTGCATCATTATTGGAGACCTCACTAATCCTCCACTTTTTATCATCTGTTCAGTGACTGTGTATGTTTGCCATTTAAAGAGTACTATAAGGTAGCTGACCTGTTTCAAACTGTGAAGCCCCTCGCTGGTAATTGTGCTCATAATTTGATTACCACTGTTATAAACCAAGACACCATGTGGCCGTTGGAAATTGAGTTAGTGTCAAGCAGCCTTCTTGGCAAAAGCCCACTTAGCCTACAGTGCAGCAACACAGATGGTGAAGTGATGAGAACAACCAGGAAACCCAAATTAAGAGTTTCCCTATGACCTCAGGAGGTGGGGCAGACTGTAAATTATGACCTTGCGTTAATGTGAATGTCAGCACAAGAAAAGACTCTTCTGTTCTCAGTAAAACAGTGTGTGTTTAAGGTTTGAACTCTTAAACCATAATGTGTGTACACCTACCATTTTGGGTGACCATCCTTGAAATAATTTTATATTTTTTCATGTGTTTTTCCTTCATTTCCAGTAAGCTATTGTTTATCCATCGTAATCTCTCCACTGTAAAGTAATGTTAAATCAGACTAAATGTTGCACAATAAAAGAAAGATTTAAGAGTCTACCATTTTCTAAAGCACAGAAGCATGGATTTAAACTGGGAGGCAAAATATATTTGATTTGTAGTAAATGGGGTGAAAAAAATTCACATCTACTAATTTTTCTTAAAAAAAAATTAACAATATATATACTCATACAGAAGTAATCTCTCTATACCTCACTTACGGCTTACGACAAATGTGTGGCAGTATATTTATCTGCAGACATTCTGCTCTCTGCCTGTATTTTCTCATTTTCTGTATTGTCTTATTTTCCTCTTATTTTGCTATGGTTGAGATGTTCCTGGGCACAGCGGGCAGGTGAAGTTTGGAATTTATAAAAAGGTTGTGACAAGGGTCAGGACTGTAAGCCGCATATATCTTAGAGAAAGACAGTCGAGAACTGAAAACTATGCAAATATAGCAGGCTGAAATGCCAGGAGGCAATACTCATAACAAAGGGAATCTAGGGTTGGCTTTCTTTTCCACTGTCACTTTCATTTAGCGATTTATGAGTGACCTTTATAGGCCTAATCCCAACTGTGTGCTTTGGTTGACATCCCGGATTTGGTTGCAGCATCCCGGAACGTCAACAGTAGGTGCAGGAGGATACCCAGAATATAATACATAGATGTGGGATGACATAGTGTTGGTATAGCTGCAGCCACTTCTGTTTGCAGCCTACATGATGCCCCCTACAAACTGCGTCCACCACTGGTACACGACAAACCCGCTAATGCCACAGTCAGTTAAACTCTGCTACGTCGCCCCTAGTAGTGGCACATATGAGGCCATAGCAACAATCCACTTCATCCATTAAACATAAAGACATGATTTCTCCAGTGACTCCAGTCACAATTATGCCTGCTTATTTTACAAACTGTAATCTACAATTTCTGCATAGTATATCTTTTAGTTGATATGTCAAACATGTTGGCAAATAGTTGGCTACTTACACATCCAGTTGATAGCATTCATTTTGGAGTCATGTGTCTGGCCACCTGATGAATGTAACTCCAGTATTCACTCCTTTTAGCTCAGTTTTGGTCAGTTCCTGAGAAAAATATCCTGCTCTTAAGCTGCTATATGCTTCATTATGTTCACCAGATAGTTGCTTCGTTTGTTATTTCCTGTTGGACAACATGCAGTGGGTTTTTGGAGACTTTTTTTTTCTTCTTTTTGTTGAAAACAACATTTGATGAGAGTGTTGAGTCAATCAAAACAGTGAAGTTGCAGGGTGTGAAATGTGTAATCCTAAGAAATAAATACCTTTGATTCTACTCATTCATTTAAAATATAGATTTATATTAAAGAATTGATTAAGGAGTATATATTAATATATTATATGATATATTTTATATTAATATTATATAACATAGTTATATATTATTATTTTTGTAAAAGAAACAGTGCTATGAATGAAAATGCTGGAGCTTTCACAAGAAGAGGTTATTTTTTAATTCACTCAAGTAAAGGTTCAACTAACTTATATCTCTCCTCTTTCTCTTTATGCATTTCCATTTGAATTTGCATTTTATAATCAAATTAAGTTCTCACAAGATTGCTTCAAATGATAATAAGAAATTCACCACACTAAATTAGTTTATAATATTATTATATGTAATGACAATTAAAATAATTTCTGGCTTGCACAATGTGTAAATCCTTTTTTTAGTAAACTCAGTGCAATGCTAAAAATGTAAATTTATTTGCTTTATGCATTATTTAGAGTTGACTTATAGCAATCATCTTAGAAATTAGAGCTAATTATCCACTGCATTAAATAGCAACATGCAGCAAGTCAGTAACTGAACATGACTGCACAAAGCAGTGGCTGTTTATTGATTCCCTCGATCTGAACAGAATCCTGCTCCAGAGATATCTGACGTAATTACCCACAGGAGTTCTCATGTTTTATACACTTTGTTTCTAGAAGACGACAGCACATTTGTCATTCTGAACAGCACAGGCATTGATATGCTTAGCTACATACAATCCTTATGTCAGGGGACCATTCATAAAAAAATATTTCTTAAAAAAATCAACCTTATGTCACCTGTTCTGCACAAAACTGCACATTCCCACAGAATGTCATGATCAATAGACCAAATGGCTGTTTGAGGGTGAAGTGGTTAAAAAAGGAAAGTTTACACTATACTTGCTTTAATTTTAGCTATAAAAATAACAAAACAATTAACCTTTTTTTTAAATCCTTAGTTATTAATAAAAGAGGTACATATTAATGTTTGGCACAGTAATGTTAAGGTTGTATAGTCAATTTTAGCAAAACATTTATTTTACATTTAAATGTTGTTGCTTGTGTTGTTGTCTTGTTAGAAAAGTAGACATCCAAATGCAAACCCTACTGTATGCTGCAAATTATGTAATTGTTTTCTATACAAAAAAACTGTCATTTTAAAGATATTTCTGCTTTTATTTTGGTAGTGGCAATATAGAGATGATAAAAATAAGCTGAAAGAGAGGAGGGGATGATGTGCAGCAAATTATGTTGACACCCCTTCTAAGGTCAAATATGCAGATATAAAGGACAGTGTAATGACTTTGTGTAATCATAGGCATTGTCTGCATAAAGCATCATTTAGGGTTTTCTTGTTACAGATTCAATGAAATATTGAAGGTATTTTCTATCCATATGACTGTGCAGGTTTCACTTAAAGGATGCATCTTTGTGTGCGTTTCCTTCAATCTTGATCTGTATCTCCAGACACACCAGAGTCTTTTGTGAATCTAAATGAGGTGATCATGTCACGACCACCGGAAATTTGTATTCAAATAATGTTAAAGTTTTGGCCTTCCTGTTCATACACACAAGGCTGCTATATGTGTGTGTGTGTGTTTTGTCAATTTAGACCACAGTGCTTTCTCAAAGCCAATGCCAATATTCTTTTTGTCTGTGGGCTGACTACGACTCTGCTTTAATATACATCATAATAACATAATAGTTGCTGTTGTGTAACATTTAAGCATTTAAAAAGCTGTGGAAAACAATAACTGTACAGTCTCTGTTTCAGATTTCTCAGTTAGCATCAGACCAGTTCAGCTGCCTGCAACAATAAAAGAATGATTTTTTTAAATTTGTCTCTGGTGTAAGGATATACTGGATGAAAATAATGATGAGCAAGTTATGCATTTGTTGAAGCTGAGCTTAATGTTGAAGATGTGAGTTTAGTTTCACGAGTCCCCTTGCCTCTTGTGTAATCATTGTAAGGACCCTGACACACCAAGTCGGTGGTCGTTTGTCGGTCAGTGTTGGGCCATGGGTGAGTGCCCTTGTTTTTGTGGTATGTCCCACATCTTTAGCCCTTGTTGGCTTTTTTTTTTTTCTGGCCATTACATATTGAATCTGAGTCGGAGACAGTGGAGCCCTCTGTGACTGAAATCACTCTTATTGGCAGTTCAGCTCAATTCATTCGAAGACAAATGAAGGTAAAGAAAGCAAACAAATGGCAAGTCAAGAGAGCCTGAGATAAAAACTGACTTATGTTGGTGAGATTTTTGTTTTTTGCCATCAAGCTCTTTGCTAGAAGCACTTTTCCAACTGCTTGTGTTGTTGTTTGCTAGTGCATAGTAAATTATCTTTTGTTCTTTTAACATCAGTTTGTGTTGGTAATGTGCTAACAGGCTAATTATTGTCTTTAATCCGTCCTGTCCGTCTGTCTTCCAGTTTCTCTTTTTAAATGACAAATACAGGCTTTCACTGCCTGCTGCTATGGAGAGTCACAGGTGTAGAACATGCTGGTTGGCCATTGGCTGTAGTCTTTGTGATGTGCTGAAGTGCAACTTTTTAGCTGAGATACAGGCAACATAAGGTGACACAACCGTCAACCTTTGTCGCTGCTTTCTTTGATGCCAGTTTTGTGTGTCTGGGCCTTAACATGAATAATAATGACATAAAAAAAATCCAATCAATATTGAGACCTATTACTGAAGATGAGCTGGGGTATACTGTACTGGAAATGTGGTGGGAATAAAGCACTTTTTATGTGAGTCAAGAATAGCAATGTAGAAGAAAAAAGCTACTTTGATTGTACGTATATATTATGTATTATACGTCACATTTTGCATGTTTCATACATTTCATAACAATGTTTCTAAGGTGACACTATAGTCTATCAGCGTACTTTGTAATCAGACGGTGGAGGGGATGGTTGATAATCTATAATCTACAGACCACTGTAGACTAATGTTTGAAATCAACAAATAACCAAAGTGTTTTAGAGCCACCCACTGCTGTGGTTTCTTTGGCTTTTTAGGCTCCAAATGTGGGCGTTTTTGAGACTATAACTGTTGGGTTTTTTTTACAGAGACACAGAGCTACTTAACCTGCTGAGATTGTGCCCCCAAAACCAGGTATTTTTTAAACCAAAACATTATCTTTTCATGACCATAACCATGTGGGTTTTTTTTTTTTAAACCTAACTAACTATCAACCACAACATTGTTGAAACATAGCTTTGTATCCATGGTTTGCAGAAACATGCAGTGCCAACATTTTTTCTGGCAATTGGGTTAAACACCCATGACCATTTTTTGGGTAATGGGTAACTTGTGGGCAGTTACACAGAAGACATTTTTGCATGCAAGTAAGCAAGTTTTGAAATTGGGGAGCTGTGAGCAGTCATTTGTTTTTATTTTCACGTAGATTAAAACAGCATACATGAAAACAGTGTCATTCCTATGGCAGACTGTACCTGAGCATTGGAGGAAAACAGAAGAGGCTATGTATGATACATGTCTAAACACCAGCACCAATTGTTTTATATGTGCCCTGCACACGAACAGTGTCATATTGTTCATCATTGCAATCTGAAGTTCATCAGTGCATCAGGATACGCCACTATCTTATTTCCTACCTTCATTCACAAACTGCCAGCTGCTAAACCTTGATTACCTCTTTTGTCAGTATTTGTGTCAGATTGGCAGTATGGGCATCAAACGACGTATGTTTCATGGCCAATGTGTGTTACAATTCACACTGAAAAACTTGAGTAATTACCTAGGCAATTAGGTGCTTTATTACATTCAAGGACTTTGCCTTTGTACCATGAAAGTGAACTTAAATTGTTTTTCACTGGTGTGGGAACCATTTCACAGTTCCCTCAAGGCTGTGGGTTAAAAAAAGAAAATGGTTGAGATTTACTGCTGTGCTCAAACAACACACACAAAGAAAGTCTCGGCTGTAAAAGGTTGGCCTATCTATCAATCTATATCAAATGCAGAAATTTAGAATTTAAAAAATCATCAGCACATGGATTACAGTAATGGCTTTTTTTCTCTTGTTTTTAGTGATTATGAATGGTGGACATTGTAACTGTGTTTATGCTTAAAGCAAGTCCTATTTTAACCTTGAGACAGACTTGGTTTGTGCTCTCGGTATAGATTTATGCTCTGTTGTCATAGAAAACTTGGTTTCTAAGCAGCCATGCGATCCATGTTTCTTGTGTTTATGGGTTACTAAATAAGGGACACCCTCGACACCATGTGAGAATATAGATCAAAAATCCCGATTTGCCTCAGTGAATGCAGGCTAAAAGCTGAAAGGCATCAATTTTCAGGCTGACCTAACTCAGTTACTCTTCACTCTCAGCGGGAACTGTGCACCTGCACTCTGCTTAATAGAACTTGAGAGCTTCAGCCCATTACATGGGCCTCTCTTTAATCAATACGTAGAACTTCTCTGCAGGACTAGTGTGTAAGTGTAACGGCAAGGCAATTATCTTTCATTGACACTGGACTTTTTCTGTGTTGCTCAGTTTCACAGCAGATATAAATTTAGACTGTCTGAATTATAGTGACTTCAGATATTTTACTATGGATGTAGTTTGAGACCAAGGACCTTCTGATAGGTCATCACCAATGTCATGTGTATAGCAAGAGTTTCATACATGACCCAAACGGTCATTAAGTACTGTACTTCCGTACAGTTCTTGAGTGTCTGTACTTAAATTGATTTTTTTTCTTGGAAACTTATAACTTTGACTCCACTACATTTTAAAGACAAAATTTTGTACTTTTGATTTCACGACATTTCTATGAAGGCTCTCATTACTCGTTAGATTTGCTTTGAAGTCTGCAGACGTTTTTTTTTTTTTTTATTTTCTAAAAGGCTATAGTCCATCAACTGTGATCATGCAGCTCTGCTTGTGATTTGTTTGTATTTGTGGTGTTCCTGTACTTCTACCTCACACAGACGCGATTCAGATTGGACAGCTCATCGGTAGAGGCAGGTAGAGAGCAGAGGTCATCAGCATGTGATTGTTTTCGGTTATGTGGTAATGGCTACAGCAGCAGATGGAGATTCCCCATCAGATCACTCATGGACATACCTCAAAGTGCATGTTTGAAGTTTCTATGAATTAAGAATCATTCATGTTGTGTTCAATGTTTGCTTTGTTTACCACACACAAATTTCATCACAGCCTACAAGAATAAGGGGATTTCTAAAGGCTTTGCAGCATTTTCTGCAAGCCTGTCAGTGCATTCAGTGGCATGATTTAGAGTCATAAGGATCTGTAAATGTAGTATGACAATATACAGCAATGCATTGAATTTTTTTGTTAAAAAAAGTAATTTGAATGCTTAAGATTTTTAAAGAGAGTACTTCAGCATTTTAACTCAAGTAATAATTTGATTCAGAAGCTTTCACTTGTATTTGGGTAATATCTGACCAGGAATATCCATACTCAAGAGCTGTGTGCTTTGTCCACCACTGGACCTAAAATAGGATGAGACAAAATCATCTTAACTACAGGTCTAATCACTACAGTAAGTTATGCATGTGGCTTATAGTCACTAAAGTATGAAACTTCAACCGATCTTTGATCAGGTGATAACACATGGTTGTATATGGGAGGTGAGGTGAGGTTTGGCATCAGATGCATATTCTTCATCATAAAACATTAGCAAAGCTATTTTTTCAGAACTTTTGAAAAATCTGCTTTTTTACATCTACAAAAGCACATGGTTAGTCAAGAAAATCACATGATTACGTAAAGGCAACAAAAGCACAGGGCAACCAATGCCGGGACATCAACAAGAGATGGACCCATCCACCACTCCTTCCACCTACACCCTCGCGCTCCTTTTATTACATCGTGTCACCGGCACATTTCAACCTCCAGCAGCTTATCAGACAGCTCTGCCATGTTACAAACTGACACCACTCAGTGTTGCATCATTCCGCAACCAGAAATCGTTTTTTTGCAGTCTGTTCAGACCTGCCACCCTGGCTCTGCCTTCTCTTTCTTTCTTGCTCTCTGGCCTTTATAATTACAAAGTCATAACTGCTGATTAGTGACCCAAGGATCTTCATTGAGTGCCTATCCTTTTCTGGAGCACATGTTTCTTGTGGTTTAGTTGAATCAAACAAAGACTCTGAATTGTAAGTGTTTTTTTCTTTGTTGACACCACATTCAAAAATCAATACATCTGCAACCAGAGCTCTTTGTCTATCCTAGTGAACTATCTGCAAAAAGAAAGACAGGTGTGATGTAAAGGCAATGCAATTTCATAACATGAAATTGCATTTCTTTTTTTTCTCTTTTTCTCTCCAGTGTGACACTTTCTAATCTCCCTGTTAATATTACAGAACCTGCTTTTCCCTCACTGTCCAGTAGCTGTCCCCAGAGTGTGTTCCTGCATTTCCAAGTCAGTTAACCTTGACTCTCACATATCTGGTCCCAGTACCCTCATCAGCTCATCACAACATATATATATATATATATATATATATATATATATATATATATATATATATATATATATATATATATATATATATATACTGTATCTACCTGCACTTTAGTTATTATTCCAGTCCTGTGCTGTAGAAGTTGCATCACAGCTCTCTCGCCATTTTGTTCCTCCACGCTGAGTTGTAACTGGTGCCTGCCTTTTTAGACCTTTTGCTTGTCTCCTGTACTCTTTTGGACTTTGTTGGCTGCACTTATTCTCAGATTCTTCAAATAATTAAAAGATTATTAGGAAATATGTATATTAAAGGAAAAGTGTGTAACAATTGGGGCGATTTAGAGTCATTAAGTGTGGGGAGGATAGCAGATTCCAGGTAGCTAAAACCCTGTCAGACTTCCTTCAGTGTTCATTGCTCAGGTTCTACAAATTATTCTCAAAGGTCTCTACCTCTCCAAAACAAACAGTACTGATGATTTTAATTGGGAAAAAAAATGGAATAAAGCACTTTAATGTTACAAATGACTGTTTCTCAGATGCTGTTTGGCATGTCAGGGACGGACTACTTGCCCAACACCTACTAATGAGTGCTCATCTTTTTTCTCGAATAACTTAGGTCCAAACGATCAGGAGGTTTTTACCTGGTGCAATGGCGGAGCGAACACATTCAGTGCCTGAGGCAAGCATCCCCTCAGAAACATGGCGATCTCTTTTGAAGAAGACCTGCTCCTTATACATATAAATGTCTCATTCTAAGGTAAGAGGTAAAAATTATTCTTTTTTTATAATTATTATTTTCAGGTGATTTTACACTAAAGAAGTTATACTTATTATTTTGATTAGTTTAAGGACTGTCTGTTCATGTTTGTAAATGCACTCGTGAGCAAAAATTAAAGTAAAAGCCATACCCAGTGTCACTCTCGTTTAGTGTTTTACCTCACTATATTTGTGTTTTTTGGCAATGTGCCTCTTGTATGCCTGCTGCTGATGTTTTACCACCTTTTAACCATGGATGGTTTACTGAACAGGCCTACAGTGTACAGGCCCGGGTGCAAGTGTCAGAGGCCTTCACCTGCAAAATGTCACTCTAACACGTACTGACCAGAAAGAGATACAGTCATAAGGAAACACACAATTAATATAAAGAGACACAAAATTACCACAAACAGACACAAAATGATCTGAAAGAGACAGAAATATTTCAGAGAGGCCCATAATGACTTAAAAGAGACACGAAATGCTACAAAGAGAAATAAAACAACCACGAGAACACACTTAATGAAACAACTAAAAACACTAAATTACCTCTAAGACACACAAATATACTTTAATTGGACCACAAAAAGACCTGAAAGAGACACAAATTGACCTTAAAGAGACAAAAGATTGTCTCAATGAGACAAAAATTACCTCAGACTCTGTTTTTTAACAGCAGGAGAGGCCGTGGTCTGTGCCCAAGGGCCTATTGTCTCATAGTTAACCCATGATGGTCGCTACCTTTTTATAAAGTGCGACCTCAGCTGAGGGCTGTGGGGTTTCACGCCTGTAAACGTCCCGAACACAGACAATACGAGGAGAATAAGAAAGTACAGGCAGAGGGCAGAGTCTGTGTAGAAAAAATACACTGCCACACACTTCTAGAGAGTCATAAGTGATGATTGAGAGGGATTACTTCGTATGAGTTTATAGGTTATTTTTTCAGAAAAGTGTTGTGGGCATCAGTATATCTTTGAGGACTTACATTAATGTAATAGCTTTGTAGACACATATATATCCACCACAGTGAGACTATAATAAAGATTTATTGACTCGATATGAATATAAATTCCTTGTTCACCACTAAGTGTCTCCTAAGACTCTTGTAACCATTTTGAAAGTTTTCCCTTTGGACAGAGGCAGGATTAATGATTTAAAACTATGATCCTTTGATTACTGAAATGATTAATCACCCAAAAAATCAATGTCGTTTTTGATTATATCAATTGCTCACCATTAAGTATCTCCTGTAATCAGTTTATCTATTAGCTGGAGGATTTTGCTTCCTTACTTTGACCTCTTGGGGAAATGCTTGGAGAAAGTTTCCCAGTGTTGCTATCTTATTCTTATTCTTATTTTCTGCAGTAATAAGTGAAACATTTCACTGTAATTTAATTGTTTATGACTATTTTTCCCATGTCTGTATCAAGTAATATGCTCCCGTGGAGAGTCCTTTATTGTATTTTTAAGGCCTGTTGTTGTTTTTTTTATTTGTCACAATCCAGGAAATGCAATAACAATAGTAAGAATAATAAACTTTATTTATACAGCACCTCAAAACATTGCTGTGCAAGGCAGTACCAAAATAATAACATAAAATGCAATGAAACAAATTACACAAGACAAGGAAAATAATAGAAAACTAAAATGGCACCAGCAAGGATGATAAGTTATACGTTTTTGATATTTTGTGCAAGAAAGAACGAGGAAGCAGGTAAAAATACACATTTAATGGACTGACAAACACATCATTACAATATATCACAAATATACTGTACTCCATTAAAAAGAAACTTATTGCACTTTGTCCTAGCCAGTGTTTAGTTAAAGCATGATTAAAACATCACACTAAAAAGCATTCACTACAACATTCATTTGCACACACCATAATGTTTCCACAGGTCCATCTCTTCTTTCCAGATATCTCTGTTGGGCTTTATCTCAGTCTTCCGGAGTTTTGCCGCTGTGCTCAGTCAAAGTCCATTTATAATCAATGAGCTGCTACTGTTAAATGAGATTAATGTTGAATATCAGAGCCTGCTGGTGAACATTAATAATGAATAACGTACAAAATTAGACATCTAACAACAAAAATGGTTTATAACGCACGACTGTTAGAAGCAAACTGTAAAGGCAAAGACAAAAATAGAACATCAGTTAAACTCTGTAACTGCCCAAAAAAAGGTAAAAAGTAAAGCACTGGCATTTTTATAGTGAACATATTTGTTTCCCAATGCCTTTAGAGATGCAGCTGAATCCCAGGACTTCATCTCAGCTTCCCCCCCTGTGTATTAAATCAGTCTCTCCCAACAGAGGCTGTTAGGCTGCCATCCAGATGGTGAATGAGATGAGAAGGGTTGTTACAACTGTCACTGGTGTCACACAGCCCAGATACAGCATAGTTCCTGCGCCACACAGTGCAGTCAAATAGGCGCTCATCCTGCTGAAAACAATCTTCCGTACCGTCGTGCAGAACTGGGAGAGAGAGAGTGAGAATTAGCTGGTGATGAGAGGCTGACTAATTCAATAATTAGCTGTTCAGTGGCAGTTGCCTCCAGATCAGCAGTAATTTTTGCATTAAGTAACACTAGGTGGAGCTGCTTGACTGATAAATAAGTTAATTTTTACTCCAGTGGGCTAAAGTAACATGACTGCTGTGAGAATATCCTCATGTGACCCAATGTCATTAAATCTGAATTTCAGCTCAAGGTGGCCATACATTGTGAAATAAGTTCTCTTCAGTCACATACTCACATAAATACTCTTATTAGATTAACATCACCTTAGACTGAGTGTGTTTCACTAAATCCATGGAAATAACTGAAAGCATTGCAAATGCTGCACGTGCAATCAACCTTAAACCTGTGGTTTTTCCATGTGACCTTTCTCATGCAATAATCCCCAGAGTGTAAAGATGGAAACACGTGAAGAATTCAAGATTAATGTTGGAAAAAATAATACATTTTCACAAAAAATCTCTAAATAATTGCTAAAAAATATTATATTCTCGACAAGCTACTGTTTATTTATAATAAATTTACAGACTTTTTCTGTTGCATTTATCAGCAGACATGGAGTAGACCATACTTCATAGGCGAATTCAAATCATACTTTGATGGAAGATACTTAAATTTCTCTTATATTAAAATACAGGTTTGTCTCCATGTGGCTCTTTCAATGTTTAGGTGAAGCTGTTATGAGGCCTCAGCAGTCTGATTAAAAGACTATCCTCCAAAATTACTTTGTTTTTAGTGCCATATTCCCTTCCACTGCAGCTCAGCAAGAAAATTTTGTCAAGGACAATAAAAAGGGGGATTTTGGGATGGAAACAATTTAAATCGGAAAGATTAGCACGACTGACTCAGATTGTTGAAGCCTTACATAAGCTTAACTTTGGAATTTATTTTTGCATGGAACCAGGACTGTGTATTTGAAGTGGAAAGGATCTTTTTACAGCCAATATGCACAAATACATTTAAACTTCTCTTTTAATGTCTACTAACAGCAGGCCAGAGACTCTACCTGGTATGTCTGGTAGCTGATGGCCATGCCATATCTGCAGTACATGACATAGTGTTCACAGTTGTACCACAGTAAGCTGTAGGTGACAGAGCCCAGGAGTTTCTCAGCTCTTCTGGCCACCTCGTCCCCGTCCAGAGGAGGCTGGCTGCACACCTTGTCCATGTGGTTAATCAGAATCTCTGAGCCGTAAGCAAAGTCCGCCACAGAGTCCACTCTGATGCTGGCAACCTTAGTGATAACCCCCAGCAGAAGACGATTATTTGTTACCATCTTGGCAATGGCAGATTTATTCTTGGAAATTACTGGAAGGAAGTCCGGGATGAGATGAGCCACGCGATTGTCCCCCAAGTAGATGCCAAAATGTGTGAATAACGTCCTGGGGACTTCTAATAAATCCCCACGCTTGTAAAGGGACAAGTCATGTTTAGAGTCGTCCTCCTTTTTGGAAGCTACAAAGAAAAAGCTGAGGAGTTTGTAAAGGAACATGATGACAGTGTGCTGCAAAGAGCTTGACACCTATTTTATTTGTGTGGGACCTGGGCGGGGCTACAAAAGTTAGTAGGATTAGATATTGGTCAATGTTTCAGTGAGATTTTGACAGAATTAAAGGAGCTTTCTCTAATCACTCTGCAGTGTGGTTGGATTTTGAAATCCAGGCCTTATTGTTTTGAGGTCGTGGTTTCTCATTAAGAAGGCTGACGTGGCAACAACCTCAATCCTTATTTAAAATGTCACCAATATTGAGCCATCGTGCCCAAATAAACAGCCTTTGTTTTATGTGGACTAGAGTGGTCTACAAAATGTGTCTCATCATTAATCAGCATTTTCTTGGATATTATCATTAGACATTTAAATAGTTCGATATCTTTTTTAAAACTTTTTTTTATCACAGTTATAGAAATGTCATGCCATATGAAACAATATTATTGAAATCCATCATAATAGTAAAAATCAAAGGTCATAAGTGAAGAATCACAGGCAAAATGACGTTTCGGCATTGACGTGATTGGTTGAAATTGTGCCATTATTACATTATAATTATTTATAATAATACATTTTATTTATAGACTGTTTTTCAGGATACTCAAAGCCACTTTTTAAAAGATTATAAAACAGTATACACCAAGAAACACACACACTAAAATACACACAACATTATTCACATATTAAAAATGCAGCTTTGAAAAGTTGGGACTGTTGATCAGTGATTTGAATTGGGAGAGGTTGGTGCAGCCCCCAAGGGTATCATCCTCTCAAGAAGAAAATATTACACAAATGTGGGGCTCTGCTTTTACTGGCATGGCAATATGGAGAGTTACACTCACACAAGGCACACAAGTAAAAATAAATTGTTTATTAAACATTTTTCATATTTACAACATTAGCATACTACTAAAAAATGACTAAATACACATAAAATATTGTTGTAGTAAACGTATCACTATATATTCATTTTTGGGGGGACTCACATGTTAGCAAAAAATGAATCCTGACAGTATTCCTATATTTAAAAAAGGTAATGTATTTCTCCAGTATTATGAGAGGACAAATGTAGGCCACATAGGATAATACATGTATCAACACAAAATACTGAATATTGTCCACACATTCAGATGAAAGTACGGTTGTGAAGCAGACTCATAAGGCATCACATGACAAGAGTTCACCATTCAGTTTAGCTGCAAGTCTCCTTTAACCAGCCATCCACAGAGTAAAGGGAATAAGGATTGTGGGTAATGTTGTTGACGGTGCCATGCCAAAACAGATGATCGAGATCATTCCAAGCAGGCCTGTGACAATCACGCTGCGCTGGTCTCTGATGATCGATTTCAAGCACTCACAGAACTAAAAAGGAAATAAATAATGTTAACTGTTTCATGATATCCTGATATTAAGTAAAGTTTATGACTGCACAGTATTTCTGTTTTAAAATCACATCTTTAATACCACGATCAGGGTTTCTGTAAACTTTTCATCACTACTCTAAATCAGTGTGTAAAGTTAACCTGGAAGTAATGATAATCTGCACCAGTTCCTTACAGTGGTGGATCAATTATCCAGAGTCCTAACTCAAGTAAAAGTACTAATACCACACTGTAAAAGTAATGAGTAAATATCCTGCATTAAAAGTGTTACTTAAGTAGAAGTATGTCAGTACAATTTGGAAAATATTCAGGTATTAACAGTAAAAGTACTTGTTGCAGAAAAAATTCCAATCAATTTCATAAATCATATTTTTAAAAATCATTAAAAGTAAAAGCAGCAAGTCCTTATATTTGAAAATGTGGAATCATAAAATGTTTCTGCATGAAAAATAACTTGAACCATTATCAAAATAGTTTGCAATTAATTTTCTAATTAATCAACTAATTCAGCTGTATGTTTTCATGTAATTGTGTGCAAAACCCTCAAATTTGTAAAATAAATATCAACTAAAGTTATCAAATAATTGAGTACAAAATTTTCCTAATACGAATGTTTTCAATTGTTTTGTGTGCAGAAATCTTAATTTGTAAAGTCACGAAAGTTATCAAATTATTGTAGTGTATAAAGTGCAATATCTCCCTCTGAAGTGTAGGCAGAAGAAGTAGTAAGTGGCATGAGATTAATACACTCAAGTAAGTAAAAGTACTTCAAATATATATTTAAGTACACTGCTCCACTGGTTGCCTGCAATGGTTAAACTCAAGTCTGGATTACAAACTTGGCAAAAAGCTGCCACTTGGCCCTAAAATTCATTAAACACCCATGTCCACTTAATTTTGTATGGTTTCAGTAATCAGATTTGCAGATTTGTTTGGGAATGTGTACAGTACAGTATGAACTATCTTAAACCTGAATTGTCAGGAATTCTTGCTGTGCTTAAAGGTGAAAATGAAGACTGCTTCTGCTAACACCAGAAATATATCGATATCTATCTATCTATCTATCTATATATCTATCTATCTATTCTATTCTATATATATATATATATATATATTTATATATATATATATTATATATATATATATATATATATTACTACTTCATTGTTTGGACCATTAAAAAAATCTAATTTGTCAACTAAAACAGGTGAAAGTCTAAACTGAGAAGAAATAGTATAAGACATAAAAAGCTCTCTGAGATCCCTCTCACCCCTTTGAGTGCAAAATGGTTTAATCCACCCTTGCACAGTTTGTCTCTAAACACAGCTACAGCCCAGTGAGTGACTGCTTTTGCTGTGGAAGCACCAGCGTACACTGTCATGTCTTAAGAAAGGGAATTTGGAGCAGGAAGGCAGGAAGGAACAAAGGAAGGACGGAAGGAAAAGTGATTCTGTAAAAAGAGCCCAGGGTTTGGTGCTATGCCCCTGATGAAATGATGTGTCAGAGTCTGGGTGGCTTACCACCAGCTAAATGTTAAACCCTGATCTAAACTTGTGGAGAAGTCTTGTAAAGTGTCGAAATCTAATTATAAGGCCCTATTTTTTTTAAACTGAGTGACACAGAAAATGAGAGATATTAGTCCAACATCCAACAACTTTTTGTTTTTTTGGGGGTCTTTGTGAGCACCGTGTCTAATGGGAACTTGGAGGTGGCAGGTAGGTTGACCCCAGTGAGGTCAGAGGGGCAACATTTTACCGTAGAGTCTATTTGTTGTTGTTGTTCTTTTGTCTATTGATTCTCAACTTGCTTTGCCTGGGGGCCACTTTCGCAAAATGACAGGTGGCAAGGGGCCAGTCACAGCAGCCAGATACATGTTTCTATGATTTTAGCATGTTTCTGAGAGTTTAGGATGTTTGTTGGGCTTTAAAATGTTTATATGATTTTAGGATGTTTGTAGGACTTTAAGATGTTTCTGAGATTTAAGGATATTTGTAGGATGTAGGATATTTCTAAGATTTTGGGACATTTCAGGCTTTTAGGATTTTTCCAGGGTTTTAGAATGGTTTGGGGACTTAAGGATATTTCTAGTATTTCAGGACATTTCTGGATTTTAGAACATTTCTAGGTTTTTAGGAAATTTCAAGGATATTTAGGGGAGGGACTTTAGGGGCTTAGCCAGGACCTCTGTAAAGGCGCTTTAGGGTTTACTGTGAATTAGAAAATAGTTTGGAGACCACCCAGCATCCACCACTCTACCGGGTGCCAGATTTGGCCTACAGGCCATCATTTCTATAGTGTAGACCATGGTTAAACTGACTAAAAGCAAATTTCAAAACGTGAACTGAGTTTTTCAACAAGGTATAATCTTTCTGTGCAAATTGTCTACTGTATACTACACTCCAATATTTATTCCGCCTTATGATGCATTGGGCTAAATCTGTATGACCCTGCTATTTACATGATCAATAACAGAAACAACACATGAGATATGCATCTAATTCTGCACTTTTTCACAGAACAGTGTTCAGGACTCTACCTGCTCTGTTTGCCGGCTCGCTGCAGCTCCGTATCTGCACTGTGTGACAAAGTGTTCACAGTTATACCACAGCAGACTGTACGGAATCGCTCCAATGAGTTTTTCAGCTCTCTTCGCGACGTCTTCATTTGGAAACGCTTGATTTTTCATCATCTTATCCATGCGGTTTATCAGTATGTTGGAGCCATATGCAAAGTCCTCTAAAGTGTCCACGCGCACTGTGGCACACCTGTACATGCAGCCGAGAATGAGCCTCTTGTTCGTGATGACAGAGCTGATGAGCTTCTGGTCGTTTGTGAGCACGGGCAGGATGTCAGGGATCAGGTGAGCAACTTTGTTGTCACCTAAATAAATGCCGTAGTGGGTGAAGAGGGTTCTGGGGACCTCCAGCAGGTCTCCCCTCCGGAGGGGCAGAGGGGGGCCGCGCTGCGCGTGCTGCTCCCGCTCCTCTCCGTCCGACCAGCTGGATTCAAAAAGTTTGAAGTTGGAGAAAAGAGAGAGCTTCTCCACCAGGAATGTCAACAGCTGCAGCATCGTGAGGGTTTTGGGGGGAAATATCCTAAAGTGCTTGAGTGAAATGAGCTTTTTATCCTCGGTGGCACGAGGAGGAGAGAAAGTTCCGGGGAAGTCCCGAGGACACGATTGGCCACGAGTGACCTTCTGCACGTGCGACCTCTTCAGCATCTTGCATTTTAATCTGCTGCATTTTTCTCCAGCCTGATGCATACTGCTTCACTAAACCCTTTCATTAATCGTTTCACCGAGTAAGCACAGAAGAGAATTAGCTGGAGCCTTTAGAAGCAATGTATAATTAAAACAAGGTCTTGTAATAAAATATATTTTAAGTTAAAGTTTGAACGAAGATACCGCATGAAATTCGAAGTATAATTATAGGCTTATTTTTTAAAATATTACCTCTTAAAATAAAAGGCAATAAAGTAAAATGAAAAATGGTGCAGAGAAAATTAATCACTAATGGCAAAAGAGTGAGTACATTTACTAAGGTAGCCTACTGTAGACTACTTACATACGAAATTGAGGTACTTTTACTTTAGTCTATTCTTTTCATGCATCTGCTGGTGGGTTTTTTTCTTGTTTTTTTTTTTTTTTTTACTTAACTACACTTTGTGTAGTCTGCTGTTACTAGTTACTTTACATATAATGGTTTTTGCATTAAAAAAATATGTTTTGCTATAAATTTAACTACCCAGCAGTTAATGGTACAGCTAGTAGGCTACTAGTACAGCTGTGACAATAAGTAGTTAAATCAATGAGCCCATTATCAGAAAATTATTGTCAACAATTTCTCAGAAACATTTAAGTCAATCTCTAATTTATTTTGAATTATTTTGAGTGTTTGATGTGTTTGTTCAAAAAAAAAAAGATTTTTCTGCTTTAGGTAATTTACTTTTGATACTCAGTAAACTTTTCTGGTTGTACTTACTTTTTTCTTTTCTTTAGTTTTTAAGTAAGTAGCCTAGCTAGAAACATTTATGTAAAAGTAAAACATGGATAAGACAAATATCAAGACTTTTTCATTACAAATCCCCAGAATCGATGTCAATCCACCTTAAAGCTGCACAAATTTTGTATAAACAATGACTCCATGTAATGTGATAAATGTTGTTCACAGTGATAACCCAAAGAGAATTATCATCCAATTCTGCAACTGCCCTCAGCTCTGCAGAGCGTCTTTCAGTTCATTGTGTTGGTTTTTTGGCCTGACACGTTACTGTTTTCATTACACAACAGGCAGCTGTTTGAAGAGGAAAGGCTCTGATAAACATGTTGTACACCACCTGGTCTGCACCAGATGGCTCACAGAAAAAGTTAGCATCTGTAACCGGAGAATTTAGCAGCTGAAGAGTAAAATATTTCGCTCAAAAGATGGTGGAGACCAAAAGCAGAGCAAAAAAAGAGTGAATATCGGATATATTATAGTAATATAGTGTTTTTTTTGGGTGTCTGCTAGATATGTACGGCGTAAGCAACTATGTGTGTATTTGATTGTGTGTGTGTGTGTGTGTGTGTGTGTGTGTGTGTGTGTTCACATAGACTTTATAAAAGATATGGGCAGAGCCACTGTAACATAACTCATACAGTTTTTACACCTCAAGCTTTGCATTTTCATCTTCTCTTTTTGGTGCCAGAGGTGACCATTTTTGGATGAGAGGGTGCAGCTGTGGAGGAGCGAGGGGTGGATCTCACTGAGAATTTCAGGACACCGCCATGGGAGTGACTTCTCAATCTCCAGGTAACTCAAAGCATACCCTACTTTATTATCTATTCTACTCTAAATGGGACCATAGTGTTCAAAATTATCATCATGCTGTATAAACAGGACTTGAAACTATGAGACTGAGGCCACAATCTCATTAGAAAAATGTTTCCTGAGGTGATAAAGCAAGTAAGAAGTTGGCTCATTTCCTCATCAACTTTCACACATTCAGACTCCTTTTTGCAATCAGGGGAGTCGCTCGCTGCTGGCCATTAGAAATAATGCATGTTTTAGGTACTTGTGCATCGGCTTTTCTTTTCAGACCTGGAAATAATGTGCACGTTGACCACAACAAATGTATACAATGAAAATAATAAGTATTATGCTTTCAGGTTATTCTGTCTCCCCCAGTGGACTAATAATCTATCAATGAATATATCCTGTAACTCCCCCAAAAATGTAAAAATCATCTAATTAGACAAGTGGATGACTGATATCTGATCACATGTCATTTAATCATGTAAAAACATTGATAAATGTAAGTTATTAAACTTACACCAGCTTGATGGAAACACAATTTCTCATGTGTGTTTTTAATGAACTGATAGCAGATTGATCCCTGCAGAGATTTTTGCTAAGTCTTCAACAGAGGTGGAAGAAGTGCTCAGATTTTATTTTCTTAAGTAAAAGTAAAAAAGGCTGTACTGCACAATACTTCATTACAGGTAAAATAACTGCATTATATATTGAAAAATATCAAAATCAGTCATTAAGTATAGACAGCATGCTATACCCCTGCGACCTGGCCCAAGAAAAAAAGATGAAAATAAATGGATGGATGGATTAATAGTCAGTATAGTACAAAATAAAAACACCTGAAATATACAATAGAAATATTAAAGTAAAATACCTAAAAATTCTACTTAAATACAGCACTTGAGTAAACATACTTTCCACACTGAATTTTACAAAATTAAAGCATAGGGCCATAACAAAATGAAATGTTGTTAGGCGCAGCAAAAAAATCTATAGATAGATAGATAGATGGATAGATGGATAGATAGAAATTATATATGGCTGTAAATAAAATAAGGATGAAAACCCCAAAACATCCTTTCCTTTTCTTTTTTTTTTTTTTTTTTTTTGTTTTACATTTGTTCCAACCTTTGTTTACCCTTTTGATGATTTGACTCCCCCTATGTGAAACTAATTTGTAAGGAGACTATAAAGCTGATTACCCTCCAGACAACCATTGTGTGATGGACTTTGTTAACTCACAGAGGCTGGTCTGTTCAGTCCCATCATCAATCCAGGATCAGTGTTGGGGAAACTCAGGCTGGTCTGCACCTTCCTCTGAAGAACCAGATGATGAGATAAAACATTTCTTTGACCAGATTACCATAATCCTGTAGGCTTCAGTTACACCGTCTTCATTTGACCCAGAAAATACCTTGAGAAGCATTTTTTGATCTTGTGTCTTTGAATGATTTGTTACAGTACATTTGCTGACCTAGATACCGTGAAATTCTTTCTAAAAGGATAAACGATCGCTGGTATTTAACTCACTGTTTTTCAGACCATGAGAAAAACCAGTCTGACCCACAAAGTATACATACCCTACTTTTGAGGAAGTGTGTGTGATTCATGAGTACGCAGCTCAAATCTTGAACTTCTAACCCAAATAACTGTAAAGCTTTATGCCATAAATTATATGAAAAAGACCATTAAACTCAACCCAGTCACCAGATAAAAATGCTGGTGTTATTGTTTCTATAAACAGTAAATAAATTATAATTCTTTCATATCAACGTTTCTAAATTGATGCAGTAGTGGAGAATGGCATATCATTTAGGTGAGACACCAACCAAGCTGTGGACAATTGCTCAAGACCCGTTGATGTGTTTGCATCTTCTGTTTTAGGCTCCAATCGTGGGTGTTTTGTAGCTACTGCTGCTTTTGCTGCTAGGATGTGAAAGACAATTGTTTTTGCAGAGATATGTGTAATAATGGGAAAAGCCCCCCAATTTAAAAAAAAAAAATCTTTTAACATAAACACGTTATCCACAGGGTTGTTGAAATGTAAAACAAAATTTAAGCTTATTCGCTACATAAAATGTACAAATGTAACATATTCATGCAGACACGTACAATGCCAGCATTTATTCTGGTATTGGGTTACAATGTAACAGGCTGAAACAGTTTGCTATTTCTCATAGAGAACAGGAACAACTACATAGCATATAAATCAGTCAGGGCAATAAATGGTCAGTCAAATATTAATATGCTGTTCTTAACATAAAAGATGGTCCCATTATTACAGCACAGCTGCAAGACCAACTGAACCCACTCTGAACTGGGTGAGCAAACAGAACATGGAACAATAAATGGAGAACAATATATCTATATGGCGGCCCTTACATTAAGAGCAATATATCCGGGTTGACTCAGTTGCTTGGTAGGGCAATCATTAAAAAGTTGAGAAAATTTGTGATGTGTGTACAGCAACCTGGCCGCATGTTTTACCTCAGATGTACATTCAGCTGAGTGGACTTACCGTCTCTGACCACAGGTTGAACCCTGAGGTGGCATTACAACAAACCTTTGCCCTCTGTCGTCTGGGAGATTTACACCATGTTCAAATGGCTCCAGACTTAAAGTTGTGACCAATGAGGGACCCGAACAAGGCTCTTAAAGTTTAATTCCTGGTCAGGCCAGCTGTGAACTATGCTGACTTTGTTTTTCAGCCTTGAAACTTAAGTTGATTACTTTCAGGCATATTTCCTATATGGAAAACAATGATTCAGCACAATATAAACTAATAACTTTGTGTTGCTTTTGCTGTTGCTGACACAGTACACATAATGTAAGACTGTCAGATGGGCATCAGTGTCTGAATGCATCAATAACAGCAACAGCCCAAAGCGCATCTTAACATCCAGGACACAGTGTTTGGTGGGAGTGCCATGTCTTCATGGCACTTAAAGAAAGGAAGCAACACTTTCCATCTGGTGTTTCCTCACAAAGAGGCCAGTTCAGCAAAAGTTCAGCACTGTTTAGGTTCACGGGCCTGGCAGTTCATTCTCAGGTCAGTGAGGCTTTATATCTATCCCAGGCCTGTTTTTTCTCCACACATAGTAAAACCAGGTCACACAGTAGTTAAGTTAGAATTTATCATCTAATGTCAACATGGGGCCCACAGATGAAGCTTTATTAAGGGTTACTTTGTCACAAATATCGCCGCTGTTTGTTTTGTTGTCATAAAAAGAGATTGAAAAAGAGATCCTTTAACTATTATCAACAACTACATCAATCTGTGGTTGTAGTTTAACTGTGCAGCATACAAAATATTGGCACATTGGCAAGACCCATGTAAAGCGACCTTGACCAGAACTGCAAACATTTCTCAGTCTAAAACAGTAAAACATCGCACTTTACTCGTCAATATCACCTCAACTCACTTTCACCCAGCAGTGGGTGAAAGGATGCATATAAGTCATACTGTTAGAGCCATTAACCCACTGACATTTTAACCTTAAAATCCGCAGCAGACAAATGTTTCTCTTTTGAACAAGGGCCTCTTTCCAAAAAGAAAAAAGAAAAAAAACGTGGACTCATCTGTCACAAGAGAAGAAATGTATTTCCATTAAGTGCAGCTCAAACAAGTACAGCAGCATGAAACCAGAGCAGTGACTGGAGACAAGAGGTGATTCATTTTTACTGTACTGGAGACATGAAATGTGATATGCAAATGTAATAACATAACATGCTAAATGAGCATTTCGCATTCAGCTGTGTGCTTCAAATTGTGTTTGACTGTGACCAACTCTTTTGGTAGCCTGGCCTTGTTTGACCTGACCTGGTTGTTGCCATGATTTTAGAAATACATGGGGTATGAGACCAGCAGGCCTGGCACGACCCCAACAATGAACTCAGCTGGCAGGGAAAATGCTGGCATTGTACAATTCTGAAAATGACAGATTTGTTTCATTTGCGCGTTATTATGAACTGGATAAGTTGAATTTTTTTCATTTCAACTACTCCGCTTACTGAGACCATAATTTTTTTATTTATTGTCTAAAAGGTGTCCCCCATTCTTTTTTTTACATTGCAGATATTAAACTTGCTAAACACCCTCAAATCCACTCAAAACACAAGGAACATGCCCTCCTTGTCTAGAATAATTACTCTGAGTTGTAGAAATCTTGTAAAAATTTTATTTGAAAGTGCCCAGAAGATCATGATTACTCACTTACAGCATCATTGTCTGCTCTCGTCTATAGATCTGTTTCCTTTCTCAAGTAAACAGTAGCTCAGCTGCACATGTGCTGCTTCTTATAAATTAAGCCTGTGAGAAACATGCTTTTTTTCTGAGAAAACATGCTGAAGCTGATTTTCCTGCAGACTGGAGAAAGCAAATGATCAATATCTCCTGTATCTGAAACAAACGGCCCATAAAGAACAATTTTATCAAGGTATCATCATATTCATTATGTAATGTGTAAAGATATCTTCACCAGTGGTTCATTTGTCTTTGTGTGCCACAAATTAAGACCCATCTATACACACAGTGTTTCAGAGAGGTAACATTTACATTGTCCTCAATACATAGCACCAATTATTTTTTAGTCCGATTTAGCCTACTGAGGACATTTGTTATAACTTGTCACATGGATCTCACAAAAATGTCATTGTAAACAGTCTAATTTATCTTCATTAATTTTCTACAGAATTTTGCGTGTATGCCCCCCCCAAACTATATAGCTCTGTTCTGAATGTTAATACAGTCTTCAGTTTGAAGGTGTTTGTATGTGTGTATCTTCAGTTCATGATGGTTTCACTCCCACTAGTGGTTTAACCTACAAGTGCAGCCAAGTTTCAAAAAAGAAATCAACAGCATGCACCATACTGCAGTATATGAAGAGAAGTAGGAAAATGCATTATTTTGACATGCACCTGTATTTATATATGAAGCCTGAGCCAGAGCTCTCAATCATAATCATCATTTCATTTAGTATACACTTTTTGAGATGCTTAAAAATGATCACCATTTACCACAGGCAAAAATAGAATAGAGGATAGCTTTACCATTAGTAAGTAGCAAATACTGTATAGCAAGTACCACTGTTATGATTGTCACTGCAACTGATATATATATATACAGTTAACCCGGATTTAGAAAAGCACATTTGTATAGAAGCCCATTTCTGCCAGGAAAGGGAGAAAAGGGATGATTATTTAGGAATGGTTTAAAAAAAAAAAACATAATATTGTGAGTTTGTAATATGTAACGAGAAATCAAAATTTTTGAAGAAAGTTAGAATTTTAAACAAAATTTGTGGAATAGCCGATACTGTAGTCAAAATTTGATTTATTGCTACTTGGGTAAGACTATAGGTAATTGTTGTGGTTTGGCTTAAACCAAAGGAACAGTAGGTAAGAACTGAAACATTCCCCCATGTGCCAAGCATGTAGGAGAGCATACAGTGGCCAAAAATGCAAAAACGGCAAGGCCCTATCTAGAGCCAGTGTATGATTTGTCCGTTCTGGGCTACTGTAGAAACAACATGGCATACTCGGTGGAAGACAACCTGCTCCGTATGTAGATATAAACAGCTCATTCTAAGATCACAAAAAACCCACAACATTTCATAGTTTCAGGTGATTTTAAACTAATGAAAGTTATAGTTATGAATATTAGTCCATACATAATTTCTCCAAATAGATGCCCCAAAATCCTACACACTGGACCCTTTAAGGTAAAGAAATGATCATAGTCATGGTTAAATGAAGTCAGTGTTGACGTTAAGTTGGAAAAAAGAAACAACCAGTTTGATTTTTGTTCTTTGGTGATCAGTTTCAAATGCACAATTCTAAAGTTTATGGTTTAAATTTTGCCTCACTATCTCATAACTTTGATTTACAATCTCAAAGCAATGACTAACGGTCAACTGAGAGTCTCATCATACTGACTTAAAAATGTGACTTAATTTTATGTTACCATAATTGCAGTGTTTTTGTTGTTATTGTTGATGTTGTTTTGTTTCATATTCTTTATTTTCTTGGCAAAATGGGATGTTTTTCCTGACAGAAATATTCTGTGTGAAAGTCCATCTTTTTTTTGTTGTTGTTGTGGTCATTTTGCAGGTTTAAATTGTACCTCATTGTCTCATAATTTTGATTTACGATCTCAAAACAATGACAAAAGGTCAATGTAGAATCTCATACTAACTTACAAATGTGACTTAATTTTGTGTTACCATAATTAGAAACTGTCAAACGTGCAATTCTAAATTTTGCAGTTAAAATTTTGGCTTACTTACAACCTTATAATCTTGACCTAAGATCACAAAACAGTGCAAAATTGTCAACGTAGGATCTCATCACACTGACTTACAACTGTGACTTAATTTTGTGTTAACACAATTGCTGCCTTTTTTTCCTGGCAGAAATAGGCTTCATTCTGTATTTAATATGCCCTCTCACAATGTTAGAAACGGACACCTGACAGCCGATTCAAAGTGAGTATTTTCTGTGGCCATGCTGTGTTTATCCAGTTCTTGTTGGCTCATCTATATTGACAGCAGACTGATGTTAATGTTTTACAGGGACATGTTGTTATAACAAGATTTTGTCTTTAAGGTATGACTCATGCTGTTACTTCTCTTGTAGTACAATGAATAATTAATAAACTCTGGTCCAGTCCTAGTTCTACACTCAATTTGATAGTTCAAGGCTAATAAAAAAATATTATCATTTACTTGATAATTTCTTTTATTTAAAAGGCAGCAATATAAAGAGCCTAGTCATTCTTTCTGACTTGCTATGTCATCATTAGCAGCACTGGGTTTAACACAAACGCACAGTTTATGGTAAAGTCATGCAGCTGAGTTCTCACAGGTTAATCCATCTGTCTGTTATAGACCCGTCAAATTTGGGAAATAACCTTTGTTGGACATATGAGTCACAGATTTGTCCCAGCACAGTGAGTGGAATGTTTGCATATGAACCTCTTATCAAACACTGACCCGAGGACCTTGTTCAGATAAATATCCCACTGAGTCGAGCAGCTCTTCATTCTCCAAAGACATCAAGACCACGACTGGTGGCCAAAGCAGCATGGCTCCATCCTTTCTTGCAGCGACAGGAGGACTTCTGTTACTTTTCGCCTTCTCATCAGCAGTAAGTCCCTGAATTTAGATTTTTCACTGACATGACTTTCTTGGGCCCAACATCTAAATTTTTATGGGTTTTTTTGGTGCAGCAAACCAGAGGAGACAACACTGCAAGATGCTTCCCAAATGACGGCTTTGTAAGTATGCAGTTACAAATAATACACTTTTTTACCGTGTAGGTAGATATCTGAGCATGGTGTCATCAATAGTTTTCTACTTTTCCTGTCTGAATCCAGGGAACGTACTGTCCTACAACATGTGGAGTGGCTGATTACATGTCGAGATATCTGCCTGTAGTGGAGCGGGATTTGGATTACATGGAAGACCAACTTGAGGCAATTGCCAATTTAACCCAGGGGGCCGACCAAACAATTGTTGACATTAATACTTCTGTTACTCATGTTAAAAAATCCTCCCCGTCAGGTAACACACTTAATTTTGTGCCATTAAATATCATCCCAAGACTATCTGTATGCAACTGTGTTTCAGTCATCTTATTAATAAGACCAGATCATTTTGTCTGTTAGTTATTTTCTTACTTTAAATTGCTTTTTTCTCACAAATTCCACTTTGGTCAGTGATAGTTTTAAATGTGTTCTTTAAAGAAATTAATTTGAGCTGGTGTGACTCAAGCACAAACATATGTTAATATATTTAAAGTATTATAAAACTGTGGTGAATGTTTTGAAACTGCACTGAGATCTCCAATGACACTGACTTTTTATTTCAGACTCATACTACAAAAAGTCAAGAAGTATAGAGGATGATATCATTCAATTTCAAAAGACCATCAGCATACAGGAGCAGCAAATATAGTAAGTTATTACTACCACTGAAAGTATACCATTTATATGCAGCAGTGGACTGTAACTAAATATATTTACTTATGTTCTGAAGTACAAATTTGAGTTACATTTACTAACTTGAGTATTTTGATATCATGCCACTTTCTACTTCTACTCCATACACTTCAAAGTGAAATATTGTACTTTTGACTCCTCTACAATTATCTGATAACTTCAGTAACTTTGCAAATTAAGATTTCCGCACACAAACCAAGTCATTTTTTTAATGTAAAAACATTTAATTGTTGAGGTTTCTCATTTATGAGAGCTTGTTGCTTGTCCTTTATATAATTTGGATTTATTCAGTTCATTCAAAATTTTCTGCATTCAGTACTTTTTACACTTAAATGAAATTTCCTTTATACATACATATGTAAAATTGTCAATGCAGTACTTTTACTACAGGGTATTTTTTCAGTGTGGTATTAGTGAATTTACTTGAGTGAAAGATTTTAATACTTTCTCCACCGCTACTTATATATTATCCTTATACCAAGTGGTTGAAAGTAATTATTTACCACATTCTCTAATGTGTTATACTTTTTTTTATCCACAATATAAAGACATTTTCTTTACTTTAAAAGTACTTCTTATCCATGAAGGCATCAGTGACAGTATTTGAATGAAGCTAATGTTTGATATAAAAATCAGCATAAAAAAACCCTCCTCTTCTGATACTTTCACCTATTTTTACTTCTCTTGGCCGCCCATGTCTTCAGGTCAATGCACGCCAACACTCCTCGCCCACGCAGTCATGACTGACCTCAGATCATGGGGCAATGTGCTGCCCACTCCTCATTCCAGGAACTCAGACTCACTCCTGAGATTATACTAAAAGAGCTCTCAAATTTAATTATGTTACACGTCTTTTTTCCAAAGTTCGGTCATTTTTTTCCTTTTGCTTCTTCTTCAATTCCATATCATTTTGTTCTTCTCACAATGTAAGACATTGAGACATGAATTACATTGGATACAGCTGGTACAACTCGCATTTGTTTTCCTTTCTCCAGTCAACTTCAGACTTTAATGACAGACAACGAGAAGAAAATATCAAACTTGAGAACACTCTCCGTCCAGCTGCAGCAAAAATGCAGTGAGCCTTGCACGGACGAGGTTGAGATTCAGAGCTTCACAGGAACAGGTAAAAAAAAAAAAAAAAAAAATTCAATTCATTGACTCTCAGGCCATTCCAATTTCACAAGAGGTTTCTCAATCACCCCTCATCTGAACCACATTTGTCCTTGTTCAATGTTTAGTCAGAGACTAAAATCAATATGGTGCATCAGTGCAGAGTAAACAGATGTATTCTTAACTTGTTGTAGCCTCATTTCAAATAAGTTACTTCTATACGTTACCAATAAAATAAATTGACCCATTTACTTAAGAATTAAATCCAGTAACAAGTAAAAATATGTGATTATTTATAAGAAACAGCACAAATCTGAAATGAACCATACAGTCTTTTTTTATAGGTTTTGTGATAAATTTAATAATATTGAAGCCGTCTATTTCTTCCTCCTTTTTTTCATCAGACTGCCAGGATATTGCAAACAAAGGTGCCACCACCAGTGGTCTTTATTTTGTGAAGCCAGAGAAATCCCCGGAGCAGTTCCTTGTCTATTGTGAGATCGACAGCTTTCGACGCGGCTTCACAGTAATACAGAGGGTATGTTGCACTTTCAGAAAATGGTCTTTTCAGATTTCCTGGATTTTAAAAGTAGATTTTATTACTCAGAACACAGCTTAATTTGCCAATTCTCAAAGCAAACAACTGATAACGGACTGTATGAAAATTATTAGGGTGGGATGGCAGGGATAAACTTTACCTTTAGATCTTTAAAAGCCGAAAGCCTTCCCAAATGTCATGAAAACTTTTTTTGACCCTCCCTTTGATTTTAAATAAAAATTACATCACCATTCCCAAATATCTCAAAATAATGTAACCCTTGGTGGAAAGTTACTAGGTTTATTTACTTATTGAATAGTTGAACAATGAATTAAACCCCCTGACAGAGTAAAACTAAAAAAATATAATAATAATCATAATAATTAGCTCCATTGCAGCCCACTACATAAATGCATCTTGAGTTACCTCTTACTGCAATCTAATACTATAAAATTAAATTCTGCAGGACTTATACTTTGACCAAAGTGTTTTTTAATCTCACACAGTAAGAAGAAACTATTTGTTTAAATTTTTAAAAGTTTCACAATGTTTAATTTTTATTTATTTTAAAAGCTGCCTTAAAATTTTAAGATGACTGAATTTGGGAACACAAGTTGAGGTAACTTTGTAATGACTCAGCTTGTCTTAAATTCAGTCAACTTAAAATTTTAAGGCAGCCTGCACAATATATTTTTTATTAATTCAAACAAGTGTTATATAAGTATTTTTACTTAGGAAAAAAAAATCTTAATACATCTACCACTGATTGTAACAGAGCTAAAGAGCGAAAGTCGATATAATTCAATTCACAATAAATTACTGAAAGAGACAAAATGTTAAAAACAAAAATAATGGGATTGCAGCTTTTAAAGGTTACTGTTCTCATAGTTTGATTTTTTTAATTAGAATTAGGTGACTTGATGCCAGGGCCTGTTATATATTAAATCAGATGTTTGTCCAGATAATACATTTGACAAGGGAAGGTCAACATAAAATCTAATCAGGAAAATTCAAAAGACTGCCCCCCGACTCTGATCGCTTTTTCATGTCCACAGAGACGTGATGGCAGCGTGGACTTCGGTAAGAACTGGATTCAGTACAAGAATGGCTTTGGCTATCTTTCACCAGATGACACCACAGAGTTCTGGCTCGGTAACGAGAAGCTCCATCTCCTGACGGCTACCACCACCATCCCAACTGTACTGAGGATAGAGCTTGTTGACTGGGATGGCAACAAAAAGTACGTCCACACACATGATAACAGATTATGTAAGAGGAGAGCAAAGAAACTTGCTGACAAGGCAAACATGACCCTGACGATGAGGTACCCTTTGAAGAAATGACGCAGCAGAGGTTACCAAACATTAATCCTCCACTGTGGCCTCTTTTTTTCCAGGTATGCTGACTACAACATGTTCAGAGTTGGACCAGAGATCGACCAGTACCGTATGACATATGGCTACTATTTTGGAGGCGATGCTGGAGACGCTTTTGATGGCTTTGACTTTGGGGATGATCCCAGCGACAAGTTCTACACCTCTCACAATGGCATGCAGTTTAGCACCGCCGACAAGGACAACGACAAGTATGATGGCAACTGTGCTCAGCAGGACAGCTCTGGCTGGTGGATGAACAGATGTCATGCTGCACATTTGAACGGCAAATACTACCAGGGTGAGACCACATAGCTAAACACACACACACACACACACAAAAGACAAATGTGTTAACCAAGCACGTACATATTAATAAAAATCACTCTTATCTGTCTGTGTTCTCTTTGCCTATAGGTGGCAGGTACACACAAAAGGATGCAGGTGAATTCGGCTTTGACAATGGCATTATTTGGGTCACATGGCACGACCGCTGGTATTCGTTGAAGGAGACCACCATGAAGCTCATTCCCCTCAGCCGCATCACAGCAGGCGGACAGCAGTCTGCAGTGAAAGAGTTTGGCGGACTTGGAGATTCTTAAAAAAGTTAACCAACATGCTTGTGGTCTGTTTAGGCTGCAGTTAAAGTGTTCAGCACAACGGCACTGAAACCTCCTTAAATAAAATAACATGCTGCAGTGGAAAATTTCTGACTTTATGATGTGTGATGCATGTTTTGCTGTTGTTTTGAGCACTAAATAAACGTCTTTTCTGAACCAAATATGTTCATTACTTCATTGGGCAGTAACACTTTAGACTCACCTGCAGCCAACCTGGAGACACAGTTAAGTCCATATAGCAAGCAGCTGTTTTGCAAAACAATGTTGAGATGAGACAAAAGCACCTGGTAAAAATAAATAATGCAGTATGCTAAATTGTGTCTGAATGTTTTGTCAAGTGGCCAGAAATGTACACCTGTGTCTAATGCAATGCAAAAGCCATAAGAATAAGCCAAATAAAAAGCATCCCAAACAAATATTTTGTCCACTTCATTTGCTAATACTATCGAATATAATCAACACTACTTTAGCACAGTGTTAAAGATCATATCATCTAAATTATTCAAGTTTCACATATGCATTTATTGCATAACCCATAGTTTGGTTTATTCCCGACACCTGGTCGTATTCTCACAGATACACACACTCACACGTGAGCACACAAACATATGAAAATAGCCGCACATTTACTTTATATCACTGCTTTTTGAGTAATGAGCAATCTGGCCACACTGAGAACCTTTTAAGCAAACTAAAAGCCAGGTTTGAAAGCAGCATAGCTGAAATCAATTTGGCCTGGGTAGTGATCCTCAAAGCACTTCTAACAGGCACTTGAAAACATCCCAGTGTAATTTCACCAAGTATGTAATTAAATTACCTGTTACTTAAATCATATAAACTAACGTGCTCTTTATGAAGAATCTTCAGTGCCTCTGGAGAAAAAAAACATTGTCTGTCTTGAAGAAAGTCTAAACTTGATAAGCTGTTCAGTGCTAGATCTTACACATTCAGCACCCGGCGCACGCCTCCCCTGGCACCCCCTTTTAAAAAAATACATTATTATCTTTAATAAAGTTCTGTGTTGATTAAATATAAGAGCTAATGACAAATCAAAACAATTTAACTAACAAGCAATAATAATAATACACTAAGAAATAATACAACACTGTATGCACAAAGTTGCAAATGTTGTCTTCTTTTTTTCATATTTATTTAATTTTGAATGGTGCCCCAATGGCTTTTGCCTTTTTATTTTCTCTTACTTTATTGCTCTTCACACACACTCCATTCCACCACACACGTCAGTGTTGGAGTATGACCGTGTTGATCTCTCACATTAAGGTATTAAGGTGAACTGCATTTCCAGGGCTTGAGGTGGTACCCCTACTACTAGGTTTAAATAAAGTCTGCAGCCTTAAATTTCAAGTCGGCATAATATAAGAAGACAAATAAAAACAAACATTTTTATTCTATTTTGAAAATAATCTGCATGAAAAAGTTTAATTTTAAAAAGCTGCCTCAAAAATTTAAGTTGACTAAATTTGAGTAGACAAGTTGAGATCATTTTCTAGTGACTCAACTTTTCTTCTCAAATTTTAGTCAATTCAAATTTTAAGGCAGGCTGGATGATTTTTTTGTCTAAAGTTTAAACAAATAGTTTCTTTTTACAGTGTGGTATCTCTGAATATGTATATGTATATATATATATATATATATATATATATATATATATTATATATATAGTAAGTATAAGTATAAGAAATATAAGTTTCTGATGGGATAATACCTTCGCAGAATACCTGCAGAAATTAGTTAAAACTTTCAGTGTTCACTCAGGACATGAAACCAAATAGTGACTCGGTTATTGTGGCAGCGTTCTTATCGGAACCTCACAGTTGCCATGTTTATTTTGGACAATTTATCTATTTTGCATTGTGTACTGATAGGACTTGTCCCCATGAATCACCACACTCACCTCAATAACCACAAGTGAAGTCCAAACTCCATCTGGCTCATTGTAGATGGTTGTGCCGAATAACAAGTGCCCTTGTATGGCCTCATTTTAGGCAAAATTGTAAAAACAAATTCAGGGAAAATTGTGCAAAAGGCCAGTAAATACACAGCCCCCTTCAATGCCTAATTTCAGCAAGTGTTTGTGAAATTGGTCTCACTCCTATTAGCTCAGGGTGTCTAATAATAGCCAATAATTGCATGAAGTATGAAGGTGAGCATGTAGCACTACATGGAGGGAGGTGTTATGTGGGAATATTATTATTACATTGAGTTAAGTTAACCTACATTTTTCCAACAGGCAAGTGTAAGGATAAAGTAAAATGACTGTATGGGGTTTAACGATTTGTAAAAATCTGATATGTGAACTTTCTCACAGAAGAGCTCGATTCTTTTTGACAAAAATAAATTAAAAATGGATAAATGAAATTAGATAAAATGTATGTGGTAATTAAGACCTTGAAAATTAAAAAATAAAACTATTTAATCACTTTAAGGCCTAAAAATTAGGAAATTGAATTTAAGACATTTTAGGGATCTGCAGACACCCTGAATAGATAGATAGATAGATAGATAGATAGATAGATAGATAGATAGATAGATATACTTTATTGATCTCAAAACTGAGAAATTGGGATGTAGCAGCACCATACAGTAAGAACAGAGAATAAAGAGCAAACAATATTAATAGAATATAAAGGAATATGCTTAAAAAAAAAACCTAAAAAAACTAAGAGACTGTATATATCTACATATATACATGTGAAAAGTGCGGAACAGTATCTGAATAAATATAAATAAAAATAAAGTCAGCAGTACAGAGTGACATGGAGCTAAGACCGGAGTTTAAAGCGCAGACAGAGGTGAGTTATTGTACAGGTGGATGGCTTGTGGCAGGAAAGATTTCCTGTATCTGTCCTTTCGACAGCGAAGCTGAATCAGTCTGTTGGAGAAGGTGCTCCGCTGTCGGTCCAGTGTGCGGTGGAGGGGGTGCTCAGCATTGTTCATGATGGCGAGCAGTTTTTTAAGTGTCCTCCTCTCCACCACCGTCTCCACGGTCTCCAGCCTGAAACCCACCACAGAGCCAGCTTTCTTAATGATTTTATTAAGTCTGTTGGTGTCACTGGCTCTGATGCTGCTACCCCAACAAACAGCAGCGAAGAAGATGGCACTGGAGACAACAGACTGGGAGAAGATCTCCAACATCTTGCTGCACACGTGGAAGGATCATAGCTTCAATTAGCTGTAGTCTAGTAAAAAGGTGGTGAACAGGGTCCTAAACAGGGTTGATTGGCTAATGTCCTGCAGTGCCAACGCATGTCCCCACACCCACACACTGCATCTGCCAGGTACATTATTTTGGCATTGGTGCCAAAGGATTGGATAACCATTAATCAATGTACTCTTTTGGGCAAACATGGCCTGGAACATGAGGCAGGAAAATCAACTGGCCTGTGCTCACTGCTGGTTATTGTATCAATATAAGCATACAAATTATAAATGAAAATTCAAATATATCATTTCAAAACGTTTGGCATCAACTTGGAGGTAAAGCAGGAAAGATATTTTGGAGGGGGCTGTTTGTCCTCTGGTGCGTTTGCAGAATTGCCCACACCTCCTGACCGGCAGATGGCGCTGACTAATTTTCCATCTGCTGTTGGCGTTGTTTAGTTCCGGAGCGTGCGGTCATCGGCTTGTGGTGGTGGTCATGTTTTTCGGATTGTGATATATTTTGGAGTTTGACTAAACCAGAACCCTTAAAGAAAGTCGTTTCTTCAGGTGCGGGGTTTTATCCGTGATCATATCGCCACAATGGCCGAGGTAAGCCGAGGTTTGAAGCCGTCTCGAGGCTGTTTCTTTGCTCCCGCGCTGCCGCTTCACACAGCGGATACCATGTTGGGTCCGTCTATTTGCTGGATCGTGTTACGTTTATTATACGATTTCTTGTCTGTTTAACCTTCATTCAGACGTAGAAAGATTTATAAACTTTGCCGATCATGTTCTGGTCAATATGTCATGTATTTAATATTACTATTTTCTCTTCCAGGATGTCCAGAAGCACTCGGTGCACACTTTGGTCTTCAGATCTCTCAAAAGGACGCATGATATGTTTGTGTCCGACCATGCGAAATCCGTCGCACAGGACGAGGAAAGGTAATTCTTTAACTACATCAGTGCCTGTTGCAGATGTGTTTGAACCTAATTCCATTTGTTTACACAAGTACATGAATTGATTTACAAATCTTATACTAGGTTTTAAACTGTCTCTGGTCTGGCAGCTTGAGCTGTGAGAGAAAAAGACCTGTAAAATTACACTTACATCTGCTGTCATTATTATGATATCATAAATCTTTAGGCTTGACAATCTCATTATTATATTAGCTGGTTGATTTTTTTTTTTCAAAAGTTGTGTAAGGAGAAATACTTTCCATCTCATCTTCCTTCAGCCATAGTGTGCTTTTAATGTAATTATGAGAGACACTTAAACTCAGGGTTGGACAGTATATTTAAAGTGTATTGTGGCGTTAATGGTATTAATAAGGATGTTTGTTCCAACATTAATATCTATCAGTATGTAAAAAATATCATTGAATCGTCCTCAGACGAGCCCTCCATCAGCACCTCCAGTCACCTTGATCCTCCATGCATCTGGCTAGCTCTTTAGGCCATCCACATTTGTTGATATGGGATGTCCTAGTGAATGATGTGCTTGTGTTGGCTCCCAAAGCACCAGTTTGCTTGCTGGGAGCTTCCAGTGTCTGGCAAAACAGGCCAGTCTCATAATTTTCCTGGATACTATCCTCTCGTTCACCCTGGACAGCTGTAGCTCCCCATATAGATATTTGACGGTGAAGTGAACGCCTGGGTTGATGTAATTAATATATTACACATAAAATGTATTGTTGGCCAAAATGTAATTGAATATATTGTGAGTCTGCTGTATGATAGTATCAATCTTTTAATGTGCATGGATTTATCAGGTAATTTAGATTAGATGAATTAAAAACATATTAAGTGATTTATATGTATAGATACATAGATAAATAGATAGATGGATAGGTACAACTGAAAAAGATAAAGTTCCACTGATTCCAAATAAAGTTGCCGTGCAGCCGCACACTTATTCCGCACACGCAATAGAAAGCAGGAAGGGTTGAAATATAGAGACTGCAGGTGTATAAGTCTGTGATAACAATAGCAATAAAGTGCAAATCCAACAATGCCAAAATCAGCACAAAGGCAGAGATGACTGGTTGCTCTGTATAATCAAATGTAGATGTGTTGCGTCCTCATGGAGAACAGGAAGCAACAGGATATACAGGAAGGCAATCAAGGCACTCCAGAAAAACATAAAATGAAATGAAAAATCATGCATTACATCAGACAAATATGATGCAATTTTGCCAAACAAAGTGAGTGATTTTGAAGGAGAAAATAATGCATCGCTGTCTCCTGTGTGTGCAGCCACAAGCTGAAGATGGATGTGAAGCTGAAAGCGGATTATAATGCAGTTTTGCACATGCCTGTCCTGAAGGAAGGGAAAGACCGAGTGTCACAGCTTCCTGGCGGTATGCTAGGTCACCAGAGCTACGCACAACCAGGTGAGAAATAATGATTTTATTATGATCCCCATCAGCTGATGCATAACATAAACTACTCTTCCTTGGGTCCACACAAAACATAAAAGACATGACAAAAGATTAGACACCTACAGACAAGTTTCAGTTGAAACTAAAAACAAGAAAAGGATAACTAACAATCCTTTGATGTCATACACACATTATGTATTAGAATTATCCGTACTCTTATTCAGCATACATATAAATATACACTTAATTCATAATCACTTAATCAATTTGTGCAATAGTACTTTACTTATGTTGTCGTGCAGTTTTAAACTCCAGGTGCAATAATACTTTTTACTTTTAAGACACTTTGTATTTTATTTTCACTTATTTAATGCTCTGTTGTATTCTGTTTTGCTACTGTATTTTTGGAGCAATCTGGCATAAGAATTTCCTTCTGGATTAATAAAGTTCTATTTGATCTTTTCTTATCTTATAAGGCCTGAATTTAAACAGCATATTCATGTACACAGAAAAGAAAAAGATTTAGAAAATGTACAAGCTGTTACATTCTGTTCAATATCACGAGAGGATGAAACGAGCGCTGCATTTCACTCTCAATAAAGCAGTTGATTACGGACTGAAAACTTCCATGCAGACATTTTATTTTCATGCCTCCAAAGAGCTCTGAGCTTAATAATGTTTTGTAACTTATTTGGACAAATTGAGATGTTTTTATGGTTGGTTTTCTAAACAGTTATGCTCTAAAACAAGGTCACTCTTGTTTTTGTTTGTGTTTCAGGTGATGACCCAGAATACTTGATCACAGGGACACATGCTTATCCCTCTGGACCGGGTAACTATTATGCTATTCATTTAACAAAGTGCATGCCTGTAATTGTTCTGAAGTCATTCTTCTAACTGCATTAACATTATTCTTGTGCTTTACACCTCTTTTTTTAAAAATTCAATAGGGATAGCTTTGACTGCTGACACAAAGCTGCACAGAAATCCAAGCGAGGCAGGAGTCCACTCCATGGCGCTGGCTTTGCCTCCCTCACAAGCCAGGTTAACATTTTCCTTCCTCACATTATAAGTTTATTGAGTTATTAGCAGTTATTTGGCATAAACACTCAAGATGAAGTACGTTTTCAGAACTTTTTTGAAACAACTAATTCATATATAAACGGTATTCATGTTGTTTTCTAACTTTAGGCAGGACGCAAGCCGCACTGCTGCCAGTGTTGGTGACATTCACCGACACGCAGGAGGAGCAGAGAGAGTTCACCCTCAGTCAACGGCTGTGGTACGTCACAGTGTATATCCACTTGATTTGATATCTTGTTTATTCTCGCTATAAACAGGGCTCCCGTGGATCCTTAAAAAGTCTTAAAAGGCATTGAACCCATTAATCTAATAATAAAATTATTTGGTATTAAAATGTCTTAAATCAATCTTACAAAAGTCTTAGACAAAATGCTTAGACATGAGAAGTAGAATTTTTATCAATTGTTTTTATGACATTGTGCTGTAAAAGCTCAAAATAACTGTTACTTTAAAATAATAATAATAATAAACTATATTGGTCTTGTCACCAAAAAGTCACGTTTTATGTAACAATAAATATTTGGGCAAAATTTTCCCTAATCTTAAGTGATTCATTTAGTTCATTGTGGTTTTTAACCTTCAGTTGTGGCTGCTGTAAAATAAGTCTAAAATTTAATTTTGAGTGGCATTAAAAAAAGTCTTAAAAAGTCTTAAAAATTCCAATTTCTGTTGGCTGAGGGATAAAATCTTTGAAAGACGTACAGTGCCGAATGTATAATATTTTTGTTTTAGTCGCTCTTGGAGGGAGGTGGCACCCGAAATTCTGCGCTCGCAAGGAAAGCACCGACCATGCCGAAACCCCAGTGGCATCCACCATGGAAACTGTTTCGGGTAAGTAAAGATAATTTCAACTTGACCAACTGATGCTAAAGTGAGGCCTGCATGTGGTACATGTCTTCTGTGGTATTTTTAATAGAAGTATTTTTTTTATCCGATAGGTCATCAGTGGCCATCTTGGCTGGGTGAGATCCATCGCTGTGGAGCCTGGGAATCAGTGGTTTGTCACAGGGTCTGCTGATCGAACCATTAAGGTGAATGAAGCTGAACATAACAATAATCTGTCCATTATTTTGTGTACAAAAGGCATAATAACAAATGTTATCCAGACGTTTTATCCTTTCATTATCTTAATGTGGAAGAACAATTCAATACGATGAATTACGAGACTGAAAGCTCATTTCTGACCTTGAAAATTGGAGCTTTAAAGCTTTCAATTGCATCTCATGATGTTTATCAGTGAACTGAAGCGGGCTCAGCTGTCATGAAGTGTTCTCTCTTTGGTCACATCATGATGACAAGTGAGACAAGTTTAGCGCACCCATTAAGACTGAGATGTAGTTTAAAGAGAAAATGACAAATGATGCCAGAGCACCTTAACAATGTTTATTCTATTCTCCCTTCACGTGTCTTGGCAACTTATTCAGTGATATCTCGTTATTTCTTTAAATCACAATTGTTTTAATGTCACTCCTGCCACCTCAAGATGGTGCACTTGAGGCACTATTTCTGGAAATGCTTTTTAATGGTCATAATATGACTTGAATGCTGTTTGCCCTTATAGATCTGGGACCTGGCCAGTGGGAAGCTGAAACTCTCCCTGACTGGACACATCAGTACAGTGCGTGGTGTGGCAGTCAGCAATCGTAGCCCGTACCTGTTCTCCTGCGGAGAAGACAAACAAGTAAAGTGTTGGGATCTGGAGTACAACAAGGTATGACATCGTAATGCGAGATCAATGTGACAGAGTTATTCAAGTCTGAAATGGTCATAAGAAAGAAATTTCAGTTGATTTATGGGATTTCTTTTGACAATGTCAATCTGTGTGTTAGGTCATCAGGCACTACCACGGACACCTTAGTGCTGTGTATGATATAGACCTTCATCCAACTATTGACGTGCTGGTGACGTGCAGCAGAGATGCCACAGCAAGGGTAAGCTCATACTTTGCACGTTCACTATTGAATTTATGAATGATGTTGGAATTACTCCACTTGACAAGTTCAGTTCATATTTTAGGAAAGGATTCTCTCCTCACTCTGCAGTCACATATTTCAATCCATTTAAATATCCTCTGTTGCAAGCAAACCACAGCATGTAACCAAAAACTCTGTGGATTTGAAAATGACTCGTCTGCTGGACACAGTTTTAGAAAGATCAATCATTTTAGATCCAGGCTTCACAAATTCATCTTTCTGCATTCTTTGCTAAGTCTGCTCCTGACGATGATTTTGCCTCTGTTGTGTGTGGTCTTTATCTTGTGTTTTGTTTTTAAGCATAAATATCTTCTGGCTATCACATGTCTGAATCACCTTACGTGCGAACAGTACCAACAGAACAATGGGACGTTAATTAATGAACAACATCCTGATTCTGCTCTGAACAGAGCTTTATTTTCACTTGGTCTCGGTGAAGTTTTCGTTTTTTTGCACCTTCGTATAGCATTGGTCCCTCCCACTTAAAACAACTGAATGTAGAAAAGTGTCCGAATGAAAACGTGTTTAAAGAGACCATACTTAAATCAGGTTACTGTGGTGGAATATGTTTTGATTACTATGTGTAAGTAATCAGGCCTCTGTAGGATTAATTATTTTCCTAACTGTTTCTCCTCTGTTCATGCAGGTGTGGGACATCAGGACGAAAGCTAACGTGCACACGCTCACCGGCCACACCAACACTGTGGCCACAGTGAGATGTCAGGCTGCAGAACCACAAATCATCACTGGTATAGAAAAATGATAATTAAAATCAAATCTAATGGTATTGTCGTTCATGTTTTAGCTAAATGCTCCACCCTAAACTATTAATCTCATCTGACAACTGATTAACGTTTTGTAGGCAGCCACGATTCAACCATCAGGCTGTGGGATCTGATCGCTGGAAAAACGAGAGCTACTCTGACAAACCACAAGAAGTCTGTCCGAACTCTGGCGCTGCACCCCAGACAGTGAGTTACTGAACCCAAAAATAGATTGTTTAATTAGCTGGTGTTACTTCAGAGCTGAAACACTGAGTCGGTTTATAGCCGACAGCAGTAAAATATTTGATTAACGTTTGTAAATCATTTATCAAAAAGATATGCTAAATGTTAGCTGGTTGCTATTTTTTTTAGGATTTATTGCATTTCTCAGTTCTGTGTCATTAAATCAGATCAATTTGAGGATTTTAATTGTTTAAAGAAAAAGCAAGATTTGTTTGAACACTTTATTAAGAGCTACATAAACCTGTGATGGGCATTTTTGATTTTTTATATATATTAAACAGACTAAAAGCTTAATTGAAAAATAACACAATAGCAAATGATCATTAATCAAAGGCCTTTGGGGTTTTTAGGAACAGTGAGACGTTTGACCCTAAGGATTACAGTACACCCATTACACCATTATAAAACAAATAGAATTTGTGATATGTTAAACATGTTTTCATCTTATTTCCTGTGTTTTACAGATACACTTTTGCTTCCGGTTCTGCTGATAACATCAAGCAGTGGATGTTTCCAGATGGCAACTTCATTCAGAACCTGTCAGGCCACAACGCCATCATCAACACTCTGGCTGTGAACTCTGATGGCGTGTTGGTGTCTGGAGGTATTTATTACTTGTTACACTTGATTAGTCTGCATAAAATGTTTCACTTTTAATTGTTAAGCAATCTCAGTCATCTGAGGGTTCCCCAAATGATGATTCAAATCTGACTTTCAAGGGGCAGCCCTATAATCGATTATTGAGATCGAGCAGTCGTTTTGTGTTTGTTTGGGGTTTTTTTGGCTAGTCGTCGTGCTGTGCAGTGTACTCCTGGGGATGTTTTGGTCCTCGGATTTTGCTAGAGAGCGAGCACTCTTTATTTTCGCGATAGTCTTTGGTACAGTCAGCTGCAGACAAGATCAGCAGAGACATCAGCACAGAGGGGGCGAGACTGCACCGTAAGGCTCCGAAATAACATTATCTTCTCTCTTCTGCATTGAAGTGGTGAATTTACAGCTCATAAAAACTTAATACGACATAGTCTGTAGCTTTTTTTTTGATACATAGTGTCGAAAAAAAGGGCACATTTCTGATCTGATGATCTGACGTCCTGCTGACCCTGTTCAAACTTTAAATTTTTGTACAGGAAAAAAAACAGAATCGTTGAATGCCAAATTTGATTCGACTGATATAATTCTGAGTCGGGCTCGACCCTGATAGATTACCAGTTTTGCTTGGGTTAGTGTGTTAGGTATACAGGTATGCACAGTATTGGATTAGTACACATTTAGCTCAGAATCAGGATTGAGCAAACACGTTTTTTGTTGTTTCTGAAGCCGACAATGGGACCATCCACATGTGGGATTGGAGGACAGGTTACAACTTCCAGCGGATTCATGCAGCTGTGCAGCCTGGATCTCTTGACAGCGAGTCAGGCATCTTTGCTTGCATTTTTGACAACTCAGAAAGCAGACTGATCACTGCAGAGGCTGACAAGACCATTAAAGTATACAAAGAGGACGACACTGCTGTAAGTTATACCATTATATTTAAAGTTTTAGCGATAGTTTCTAGGCTGAAAAGGATAAAATGACAACTCTCTATTCTGTCTTGCAGACGGAAGAAAGCCATCCAGTCAACTGGAAACCAGAAATCCTCAAGAGAAAAAGATTCTAATAATTTTTTATTTTTTATTTGCCCCTTTTGTCATAGTACCAATGTTTACTTTTATTTGTACCAACCCCCCTGTTGTAGATACACACCACGTTTTGCTTGCTACTGCTTTTTCTAATTGACTAATGTGTCTTTGACAGAAGCAACCACATTGTCCCCTTTTATTCTAAAAACCATTTGCAGTCTTCATTGTACGATATAAGTCCAATAAAGTGGCCGTTTTGGACCGCCAGGAACCTCCCTGAGTTTTTGTTCTTGATGATAACGGCTCTCTGATGGCTCTGGTCCGACTGATCCACCAACATCAACCACTCTTCAGAAACAGACGGACTCTCCTCAGAGTGGACCTGGTTACTGATGGGGTCAAACCCTGCAGAGAGACAGTTGTTAATTGACAAAAAAAAAATTCTTAACTCAAAATTGTTATTTGTACAGACGTGGAACTAATGTGGCCTTTTTTTGGCTTGCAATGTCAAGTTTACTTTGCTCCATTTCATAAAATCGACATTTTTCACATACTCGCTGTTTCTTTTGTTCAGGGAAGATCAGTTGGTGTACTTACCGAGGTATCTGTTGGTGACAACGTTCCTGTAGTATTTACAGCCGTTACCCTTAATCTCCACCCAGTAACAATTACCTCCAGGTGTCTCACTGAGCTCCACTGAGTTTCTGGTGTCAGCAGTTGGGAAGATTATCTCCTCGGTTTGCTCACCTGTGAAATTATTTCACAAAGCACAAAGATATGGTGTTACTTAAACGAGTTTAAAGTTAGGCAGTTACGTTTCAATATGAAAGGCTCAAATTGCTGTAAGGATTTAAGGGTTCACCCCAATTACATTTCCTGTTCTACATCGAGCAGTATCTAGCCACACAAGTAGAAAATTACAGTACTTCCACAGTATTTCCCCATTAACCCTGGAATTCACCTACGTCAGTGTGCACAGTTACTGAAACTAATATGCACCAAACAAAGTGTTCAAGAGGTGTGAAACCAGGAGCGGCAGTGTTAGTGAATCGGTCCAGTTATTAGATGGATTCATTATTTTTGTGCATTCGTGGTCCCCAGGGGAACATTTTTTTCTTCAGTGATTCATACTCGTATTTACCTGAGTCATGTATGTAGAGCTTTGAGAGAGCATGGCGAAATCCTCGTCCTGGTTTCTTCTTCAGGCGAGGTTTTGGTGATTCTGGTTGATCCACCTCCTCATTTGGAGGTTCCTCAACTGCCAGGAGGTGACCAGCATTAAACATGATCTCCTCCTCCAGAGAGCTGAGACACATTTCAAAGTGGTCCTCGTCCTTTTCTGCATTTCTAAAAAGACGACAGTTGATGGTAAGATGTAAAATTTCTGAGAAATCAGATGTTTGATTTCTGTTGTGTGCATCCATATACAGTTTGGGAGGATTGGGGTTATCTCACCTGAGCTTTAAAATACTTGTAAACAAGGGTGTTTATGTGTATTTACATGGTTTAGTGGTAGACCATGCTTTTATGTTTGTATTTGCAAATTTTGTTGTTTTATTTTGCAGTTAGGTTTTAATCTTAGCTCAGTAAAGTAGACTCATGCTGCAGGGAAAGTCAAAACATCATCAAAAATACATAATTTTCCTCTTCCCTGTTTTGCTATTTATCAATCTAGATTGTTTTGGTGTGAATTGCCAAATGTTGGAGATATTGGGCATAGAGATATCTGCCTCCTCTCCAATATAATGGAACTGGATGGCACTTGGCTTGTGGTGCTCAAAAACTAAACTAAACTACAGACCTTGTAAGCAGTTTAATGTAGAAACTAATTTTTTTTTTTTACTGATTTACAGCATCACGGTGCAGGAGGAAGCGTGCATCGACTTCTAGACAAGAGACCCATGCTCTTGACAGTCAAGAAAAGATGTAAACATTAATGGCGTCCTCCTTGGCTGATGTGTAACGTTAGCTAGCTCAGAAAAGCTATGTGAGCTAGCAGTAGATGCACACTTCTGCACAGTGATACAGTCAGTGAGTGTGGTTCAAAAGAAAATAGTTCCTACATGAAAGTGCTCACAACAAGGTCTGTGAATTATCTTGAGTAAGTGGAAGGAGACATTGCTGTTGCGTTTTCCAAATGTATTTTGTGGCACTTTTAGCACCGCAAGCCGAGTGCCATCTGGTTCCATTATATTTGAGAGAAGGCAGACATTTCTACAGCTGATGTCTCCAACACTCGGCAACTCACAACAAAACAATGTAGACTGATAAACAGCACCTCAGGTAAGAGGAAAAATATGCTTCTGATTTTGGGGTGAGCACTGAATATACTTCATGTGACCAAGAATACTCTTTGAACCCAAATCATTTTTTATTAATGTGACATTTTGAGAGGTGGTTTAAAAATGTGTCTCCTGTCCCCTTTGAAAGGTGTCCTCACCTGAAGTCCACCCACAGCAGACCTGCAGTGATCAGCCCCAGCCACTCACTGGCCTCCCAGTTGTTTTCCAGCATCACGGGGACAATAATGACCTCCCTGGAGTCTGCATAGTTGAGCTCTTTCTTACAGCTGCGAGACGCCTGGTAAGCTGGAGTCATGAACGGACAAATCACCACAGCCTCCTCCACGCCTGCGGCCATCCTAACACACACACACACACACACAGAGAGAGAGTTTTTGCTTAAAAAAAAACTAAATTTAGTCTCATTTATCTAACACATACATCATTTATCCGCTTAGTGATTATGATTCCTTTGTACTCACGAGTCGTTTATGTTCCCCGTCACTCCTCCTTCAATATCCATCCACACTGGTAGACCATCATCTCTGAGGCGGTTGTATATCTTCTTCACAAGAGCCTGGTCATCCCACTGGTAGGAAAGCATAATATGCGATGGCATGTTCCTTTTTTTACACTGATATCTTTTAGAAAACAATCCTGTGTGAAGCTGGTGAGGTTTGTGGAGTTGCTGAACAAACTGACAAAGACAAAGGGACACTCAGCAGCTATGCTTGGTTACTCAGGTACACAGCTCAGGTTACATCTGTTGCTTGGTTGCAGTGCTTGTAAGCACCCATGGGAGGCTGCATGAGGCCCTGCAGGACCAATGAGGGCTGCACGATGATAATCAAGGTGATAATAGAGTTATGTGACCAAAGCAGTGTTGGAAGAAGTATTCAGATCTTTTAGTTAAGTAGAAGTACTAATAGGACACTGACAAAATACTCCACAATAAGTAAAAGTGCTGCATTCCAAATCTCACATAAGTAAAAGTATGTAAGTTTAATCAACTAAATGTGCTTAAAGTATGAAAAGTACAAGTACTCACTGTGCAGTAAAATGTTCCCTGTCAGTTTTACTGTTAAATATGAAGTTTCTGGATTAATGTTAAAACTGCATGGTGCATTTTACAGCTGCAAATGTGGTTGTGTTCATATTTTACTCTATATACTGTTGGGTAGTTTAATGTACAGCAATGCATCATAATCTATGAGATAATATCATAATATTATTGTAGTATGGTTGTTCTGTCAGAACCACATCTCTAATGTGACAACACATTTTTCATCTGATCCAAGAGGATTTAGAAAGAGTTTATTTAGCTTAAAATGTAGGAGAATTAATAATAGTTTTTAAAAAAGTAAAGTTAAAAGTAAAAACATTAAATATTTTTTATGTTAGTATCCTTCACATAAATCAAGTCATTTCAAGTCATTAACATTATGGGCTGATCAAATGAGTAAGATTTCAATAGTTGTATAGCAACAAGTAGTATATGTGCCCTAGTTATATGAGTGTGAATCTGTGTGTGAACCCTCCCTCTGTAACTTCATCAAACAATGGCAAAAACTCATAACTTAAACCTCAGTGTGCACATAAAACTTCAGTGTCACACACATTGTGCAAACTTTCCTCAGAATTTTTATGCACAAATTTTATGTAGACAACGTACTATTGTGAGGATAGGTTTACAAGTTTTTTACAGGTTTAGAAAAGGTGAGAGACAACCACAGCTTTTCATATTATTTCTGAGCATCATTTCAGGCACTTAAAATTAGATTAGATTAACTTTATTTTCCTGAAGGACATTGCAGCGCCAAGCAGCTCACAGTAAAAAAGAATTGCACAACAGACAATAAAAACAAGTTAAAAAAAACAGATAGAAACAGATAAAAACAAAAACAGATTTAAAAAAAACACAAGCCCAGAAAACGCTAAAGGACTAATATCTAAAAGTTCTTCATTCCTGTGCAAAAATGTTATTGACTCTCATTTTAGCTCACAACAATTGATCAAACTCAAATTTTTCTTACTAATCTTGTGGGGAAGTTGCAGTAAAAGCTTCCAGTGCAGTGCCTGCAGTTCTCGATTGTACCAGTGGAGGAAGTCACCCAAATACTATATGGACCTCTGCCAAAATTAAAACTCTGTTTAATGGTTTCATTAAGTCTCAGCAGTTTACCAAAATCAGGTGGTATAAATCACAGACTGTAATTGCTTTTTCACACCAGTTTACTCTGCATTTGTTTTATTTCGATTTCCTCCACTTTCCTGCACACTTCAAAAGGTCTCCAACAGGTCAAACGTACTATGACACCTTTAAACACGTGGACCTGGAGGTAATCTCTCGGCCTAATTTAATCTGAGGCAATCAAGGCCACAGATGGAGCCGATCAGCGTGGGACGTGCCGCCTGCCAGGAGGAGGTGTGTTCAGTGCGCACAGATAGTGCTCTGTGGCCACTCCGTGCCATGATGTGTGAAGAAGCCCAGAGGAGGATTTGCGCTCCTAGATGTGTTGATATCAAGTCTCCGGAATCACGCAACAAGCTGCTGAAATATTGTGATGGAGAGTAACTGCTGGCTGTTTTCCCGCGCGCAAAAATGCACGGTGCGTGTAGCTGTTTTTTTTGGAGAGGTGCTCTGAAATGTGATTAAGGACTGTAACGCGGAAATATGTAGTCTAACTTCGACTCACAAAGTTCAGAGCCATGTGGAGAGGAGCAATGGGTCGCCAAAACGCAGCAACGTCGCTCCTTTGGACGGTCTTCCTGTCGCTGCTTTGCGCGCAGTCGCTCGGGCAGGTGTTTAACCTGACGCTGTCTGTTAAAGAGGGCTTGCCTGCTAAAACCATAGTCGGGGATCTGGGAGCGGGGTTAAGCAGGCCGAGCACTGGATTCTTCATCTCAGAGAGCAGAGACTCTTATGTTTTCAGAGACTTGGAGATAGACGCAGACACGGGGATCATCTCCACAGCTGTGATCCTGGACAGAGAGAGCAGAGATAAGTATGAATTTGTGGCAGCCACTCTTACAGGTGAGATGATAAAAGTTACGCTGGAGGTAGAAGATGTGAATGATCATTCACCTGTGTTTCCCTCAGAGGAGGTGGACTTGGAGGTATCAGAGCTGAGCCCACCGGGGAGCCGATTTCAGCTCGAAGTTGCTAAAGATGAGGATGAGGGTGAGTTTGGTACCCAGGGGTACAGGATCACAGACAGTGAGAAGGGGGAGTTATTCCACCTGGAGTACCGCAGCGGGTCTGAGAGCCACCCGAGCTTGGATCTCATCCTCACAAGCAAACTGGACAGAGAGACACAGGATTTCTACTCCCTCACGATTGAGGCTTTCGATGGTGGCATCCCAGCCAGGACGGGGACTCTTCAGGTGAACATCCACGTCTTGGATGAGAACGACAACCCACCAGTGTTCAACCAGACTGAATATCACGCCTCGCTTCCTGAAGATGCTCCGGTAATGTCACCTGTGTGCCAGGTCCACGCCACTGACCTCGACCTGGGCGACAACGGCAGAATCACTTACGAGATCAACAGGCGGCAGAGCGACCCAAATGAGGTTTTCTCCATCAACAAAACCAGCGGGGAAGTATATCTCAACAAGCCGCTTGATTATGAGAGTCAGGCTTTTCATGAGTTGATAATCAGCGCGAAAGATAACGGGGCTCAGCCTGAGTACAGCAGCACTTTTGTGGGTGTCAAGGTGCTTAATGTCAATGACAACAGCCCCACCATCAGTGTGCTGTTTCTCAGCGAGACAGGAGATGCAGTAGTGTCAGAGGCAGCAGCGATTGGGGACTACGTCGCCCGGATTTCAGTGTCGGACCTCGACTTAAGAGAGGAGAGGATCGCGGTCACGCTGGAGGAGGATGATGGGAAGTTCACCCTGAAGCAGACAGATGATTTTCTGTATGCTTTGTGTGTCAATGCAGAGCTGGACAGGGAAGAAAAGGATCTGTATGAGCTGAAGGTGAAAGCATCAGATTTTGGAAGCCCACCTCTGAACAGTGAGACGGTCCTCCTCCTGAGGGTGGCTGACAGCAATGACTGTCCCCCAGTCTTTGAGAAGGATGTTTACATCATCAGTATTTCTGAGGACGCTCCTCAGGGGAGCTCCCTCATCCAGATGCAGGCCCGAGACGCAGATGAGGGTATCAACTCAGATGTCAGATACTCCATCCTCAAGTCCAACCAGGACAGCCTGCTTAGCATCGACCCGGAGTCAGGTCTGATCACAACAGCTGCAGCTCTGGACAGAGAGACGCAGATGGAGGTTTGGTTCCTGGTGGTGGCGGCTGATGGAGGGGAACTGGCTCTGTCATCCACGGCTACAGTCACAGTGTTGGTGGAGGACGTCAATGACAACGAGCCTGTGTTCCAGCAGCAGCTGTACAACGTGTCCATACCAGAGCACAGTGACGTTGGGAGCTGCTTTTTGCAAGTATGTTGGAGAATAGTTAGGATAAAATGCACACAAGCAAATTTTCTCACTTACATTTAGTTGTGAGTTGTCTTGCAAATAGTTTGTGCTTTTAAGATATCTGTCCCTGAAAATTTTGCCTTCATCCCAGTACAGTTTTTCATGTTATTTTGGGGCATTTTGATGACTTAATTGTGTTGATTGCACTGTATTTAGTAGAGAGTTGACAGGAAACGACAATAGCAAGTAAAGGGAATTACTTTATACACCGAAGTTACCCAGTCAGATCTGAAACTGAGTTAAAGCTGTATTTGGAAACTTTAACAAAAATAACTTTGTCATATTTGCTGAACATTTTACTGCATCCACACAGGATTACCTGAGTCAGATAATCTGTGGGAAAAAATATGTTCCTCCTCATTCACATAGTGCTTGTAATGTAATAACAGAGATGAGGAGTCTCAAACCCAGCTGAAAAACAACCAATCAGAGCCGAGGAGTCTCTAATGCAGCTGTCAATTATTGCTCATGAACTGTGGTCGCTAATATGAATTAGCATTTTTGCATTGCCTATTTCTCACCATAAATGTTGTCAGAAAAATATTTTAGCGTACTGTTCAGCTGTAAAATTAGAGCATTTGTGACTCGGCTGCCATGTTGAAAACAGTTGAGCCAAAACTGAAGCGCCACCCACCAGGCGTAGCAAACTTTCTCATTTTATTGCTAAACAGTACACTAAAATATGTTTCTGGGAAAATTTAGGATGAGATTTAGGCAATGCAGTAACAGAATCTTGATTCATTTTTGATCCACGCTGCCTACTTTAACAGTTTGACTGCAGTTCTCAAGCAGAGACTGATGTGATTGACAGCTGCATTAGAGACTCCTCGGCTCTGGTTGGTTATTTTTCTTCAGGTGAGGTGGATTCTAACAAAGGCCATTAAAGGTGCTATGAGCAGAGAGAGGAGCATTATTTTTTGTTTGTCACAGAATATCTCTCTCATATAATACTGTGTAGGTGTAGTGACAGTTTTAGCAAATATGACAAAAAGTTATTAAAATTTACCATCTGAAGCTGTGATGATGAGTGTCTCAAACTCTTCAGCCACCACAATGCCCATCACCCAACACAAATGTGAGTGATCAGTATCTAATATTGGGTAGTTGTAATAACATAATTATTTCATTCATTTTTTTAAGCTAAAATACCACAAAATTCACTAGTTCCAATTCATACATTGTGATTATTCACTGCATATCTTTGTGTTTCGGACTGTTGTCCAGACAAAACAAGCAATTTTAAGATGTCATCTTGAGCTCTGAGAGGTTATGATGGGCCCTTTTTTGTGCACCAATTGATCATTAAGGAATACAATCAGCAGATTTATCGTAATAAAGAAGATAATTAGTTGCAGCACAAACTTACACCAAAGCAGTCTGTATGTAAAGACAAAACCAGAGTCAAAAATGTTTTTTTTTTTTAATGTAGATGAACTGACCCTATAAATGACATTATTCCGTCTGTTTTGATTCATGTTATTCTTCCTGGTAGTGTAATGTTTGGTAAAAGTTAAGGCACGGTGGCTCACAATCTGGGGTCGCCACCCCTCCAGGGGTGACAGTACTAATCTCAGGGGTCATGAGATGATTACCAGGAAACAAGGAAAAAACATAGAGCTGCTCCCCAAAATTATCTTTGTTGTTTTTGTACATAGAGAAGAATAAATCTCCATGAAATAGAGTTGCCTTACTTGTCATGGCTGAAGGACCAAAGACCATTAATTCAAGTTTCATCTTGTCCTGTTCAGGCCTACAAGCCATGTGAAATGAAGGACTTAAGTCATAGGAGGAAAGGGTTGTTCAGAGAAACAATAGGCATTTTGCTACCTTACATCAGCACTTGAAATAGAAGTCTCTAATCTTTGCTTTTTTCTTGCAAAATATTCAGTCTTTCTGAAATTGCAATTTTTGACACAAGCTGACATTGCTTTATTTTCAGTCGTCACGTAGCCAAAAACTTGGGAACCTCTGCTCAACAAGACACGAACATGTTACTTCTAACTTAACAAATATACATCAACCAAATTAGTTTTTTACAAAAAGTTGAGGAGTTTGGTGCAAACCAGAGAAGCTTTAAGAAGAGTTTAGAGACGGCATTCAGCATCGTCTGTTCTGTCTTGTTTTCTTTTTCTTATGTTTCATATGACAAAAGTTGCCTTCAGTCTGTAAACACAAAGACATCAGTGTTCCTCCTAAACACACATACACACACACATACACACACACACACACACACACACACACACACACACACACACACACACACACACACACACACACACACACACACGCGCGCGCGCACGCACACACTTTCCAGTTGAGCAGTGTGACTCTGATATGACAGATGTGATGCCTGGTACCAAACTCCTGCTGCCTGGCACAAACTGAAGCCCAATACAAAAGAAGCCTTGTTTACATAAATTGTAAACATAAGTGATACTTAACATGTAGAGACTAAAAATGATATATATTTTTCACTGTAGAGTGTTCTAGCTGAAGCCTGTAAGTGTATGTGTTTTGCAAGTGGGCTTAGGCTCTTTTAAGTCAGCTCAATGCCAAAACAAAGTGCTTTCAGAAATGTGAGGAACTCAGACAAAGCAAACATTTTAATATGAGAGAATCAGTCACAGTCTGATGGTCCATACAAACTTTAACTTTGAAACAAATTGACAAAGGTAAATCCTCAGCAGAGGGCGAGATAAAAGTGAGAGGTGAAAAGTTGAAGCAACTTGAGTTGCTCTCATAATTGATTCATCTGTTGATTTTTATTCAGATTACAAATTTAGTCTGTAAAATTTCAAAAAATGGTAACCAATACCTGTGATTATTTTCTCAGAGCTCAAGGTGATGTTGTCAAATGTATCTTGCTTTTGCCTTTATTAAATATTGGACAGCTTAAGCGTGAAAGGGGGAGAGAGAGGGGACGACATGCAGCAAAGGCGAGGACACAGCCTCTGTTCATGGGGCACCTGCTCCACCAAATGAGCTACCAGGCGACTCGTCTTTTACCAACAATCCAAAGCGCAGAGATAAAAACTTTACAATAATACAAAACTGGGAAAAGCATTACATCTTTATATTTGAGACAGTGGTGCCCCCAGAAATTTGTCATAGTGGTGGCCAGATGGGGCCCCTGAAAATCTTGGGGTAGCACGCCAAAACCAAAAAACTTAACTGAATTTTAGTGGTTGTATCAGGGTGGCTTTGGCCCCCTGCCCCCCCTGGCCACCCTTGGCAGCGCCACTGATTTGATGAGAAGCAGAGAATATTAGGCAATTCCAACACCTCTCTGAATCAGTTTAAACAAAAACTGAATATTATAATCTTCATAAAGACAGGATTGTTGGATGGATGCAGGTCTGTTAGACTGCATTAGTTTCAGTTGGGTGTTATTAACAAAGTGGCAGAACTTATAATGTCCCTCTATGAATCCTAGGCCTCAACTATAGAGGATTGAGAATTATTAAGCCTGTGGTACATTATAGATTTCCTATGCTGAGTCAATTATTTGTAAACAGATCAGAGGAAATCCAGGATTTGAAAATGAATCGCTTTCTTGGCAGACAGACAGAGAGCCTTAAAGTTGATCAAAGGCTTTCTGGGTGTGTTACACGTCTAATCAGACCTTGACCCATGTGTGTAAATGTTGCTCTGATCAGAGTTCATAAACTCTGAGAAGATATCATTTTTATGGCTGGAAAGTGAGCGCTCTATCTGTAAAATGTGTCTCTTGTAAGGTCACAGTGAGACATGAAAGAAGCTCTGTTGGCTCTAATGTGTGTCTTTACTGTTCACCCTGTGATTGTGGGGATACTTTAATGATTTTATTATGTAGACCTTTTCCGGCAGAAGAAGACAAGTCTTATGATTCACGTTTACTACAGAGGTTAAATCTAAACATTGACAGATGACGCTTACTGCAGAGGGCACTCCCATGACATTGTACATGAAACACTGCAAACTGTACACTGGGAAATCGACGTATGCTCATCACACTAAGTGCTGGTATTTAACAGAAATGGCTATCAAAAGCACATAAATACAAACGCACTTAACTAAAAATTTGCATAATCTTGGTCATTACTATTGTTTGAAGTCAAAATTATATCAAAGTGTTTCAGTATATTAAGTAAGGTTAGGGGAAAGCAATTTATAAGAATGTATATGCACAGGTGTAGCAGATTATTTTTGACAAAATTAAAGATTTTTACAACAAATTGCTGAAGAAAAGGCATAGACTGGTAAATGCAAATGTACAAGAATACAGGAAATAGTGTTTGAGACTCAAATTTGTCTGGCAGAGAACCCCCAATCCTTCAGTTTCATATTTGTGTCCCCCACATGTTATGACGCAACCGACGCCCTTGTGTTTACGTAAATAGTGATGGAGAGGGCCAATGTTGCCTTGGCAGAAACAGTAAAAATAAATATTGTTGGAAGACAAAATTCTGTATGAAATATGCATTTTAAACTCTACACTACCTGACTCTTAATGGAGGCTTATCGGTTTAAATACACAGGTGATGTTTACAGTAAATAACAGCCTTCTAGTCGAGGCAAACAAAGGATTACTGACAAATAAGGATTTACAGGTTTAAGAGTTAGCTTTGTCCAAAGACAGCCACCTCCAACAGGGACAAGTCATACTGCAGACAGTTTTTAATGAATGTATTTATTTATTTATGTATTGACAGGGACTGTGCATATTGATACATTTTCTGAGAAAATGCCAGTGTTACCCAAAAAGGCTGTCTTCATACGCACTCCCCTAAATCCCCAAAATGATTTAATATGAACATTTTAAAATGCCGTTTCTTATACTCAATTTATGTAAAATGTTGTTGCCTTCTAGATAACTATATATAAAATCCATATGAGTTCACTCTCTACAGGGTTTTTATTTTTTTGCTTGGTTTCTTCTTTTTTTTTTTTTTTTTTTTTTTAAATCTGGCAGCAGTGAGTTGTCTGAGGGCTGATTGTCTTTTTCCACTGCTGTTTTTAATAAAGTAAATCATAGAATGCAATTATAGAACGAGGACGTATGAGTGTCTCTGAAATCTAAAGTTTTAAAATTACAGATCCCTTCTTCTTGAAAGTCTTTTACGCTGGACACATCTTTCATATTTTTTCCCTAATTGTAGCACAGATGTTAAAGATGGTGTTTTCATTTCTTGCATTACCTGTGTTTTTCTTCTTTTTAGGTTGTTGCCACAGACGCAGACAGCCCCGAGTTTGGCACACTGCTCTACTCTCTGTCTGACGGCTTTGACGTGCAGGACAAACATCCTCTCTTCAACATCCACCCGCAGACTGGAGAGCTGTGTGTCTCTCAGGATATTGATCGAGACTCGGGGCAAATGGTCCATGACATTCTGATCAAAGCTGAAGATCCAGTGAGTGGCTTTCATTTAGGAATAATTAGCTTTGACGTACTTTGTCATAACCTGACTTTTCTATAAGCATCATCATTTACTCTCCGCACTGTGATCAAAATAAGGTTACAAGGTCACATTTTACTCACAAAATTCAGCTTTTAAATTTTCCATTTCTCTTACTAAATTCTCTTCTTTTTTACTCTTCAAATACCAGGGAGGCCTGAGTGCTCAAACCTACGTGCACATTGAGGTAGAAGACCTCAATGATAACGCTCCGGTGTTTAACCCTGACGAGTACACCATGAGCATCAGCAGCCACACGCAGCCCGGCACAGAAATCCTCAACGTTATCGCTACTGACCGAGATTCTGGCAGGTTTGGACAGATCACCTACGACGTCCTACCTGGAGACATGTCCAGTTTGTTCACATTGGATAAACAAACAGGTAAGCAAGCGTAAGAAAACACAGACTTCTCCGTGTCTTTATTCATTTGTTACCAAGTAGAAGTATGTGTTACAGTTAAAGAGTAAAAAACAATAAACATAAAAAGCTTCCATGCAGCACTTTTAATCACAACAACGGCTTATCAAGATTTTAGGGCTGCTTGATTATGCAGAAATAATAATTATGATTATTTTGGTCATGTGAAATGATGGTCATCATGATTACTCACTGACTCTGGAAGCCAAATGTATTGAACTAAAAAAAAGAAAAACTTCTCTTTTTAACAGTGGATTTCCTTGAACTTCAAATATAAATAAAACAGAAACAAAGAAAAAAACATAAAAAGAGATAAATAAATATGATCTATAAATATAAACACGGTGCAAGAGGAGAAACCCTGCACTGTTGGCAGGGGAGCTGTGGACTGTGATTACTCTGAGCAGCATGCATTGGAATGATTTAAAATGTTATATCTTGTTTTCACAATTACTGAAAGCCAAAATTATAATTGAAATTTGATTGACTGCACAGCCCCACATGTGTGTAATGGAATAGATGTTGTTTATTTTCTTGGGATCAGTTGATCTTTCATACATGATTATCTGTCCCAAGTACAAGGACTTGAAGAGTGAAACACGTGGCAAACAGTGGCTAGCACTGTGTTTATTGTGTTTTTACAGAACTGTTAATGTGGGTTTTAAAATGTTAGGGAGAAATATTGTGTTTTGTGAAATGTGTTTTGTACCTCTGAGCCTCGGTACTTTTTGGCACTTCACCAGTTAACAAATCTGTCATAGTCAAATCCAAACTCAGGATACCATATTAACACAACAATCACACAACACTACAGTTTCTAGGTGGATAGTTAAACTTTAATTGAGTTTTTAAACTGTAAATATGACATCCCAAGCTTCAGGGACTTGCCACGGAGATCCACTAGTCTTTAAGTCACTTGTGTGGCTGGCAGTCCGAGCATTCAGGGATAAACAAGTGCTTACTTTGTGTAAGTCCTCATGATATGATTGCCAGTGTCACTGCTCAGCGGGGGTGATGCAGGAGGCCCAAAGCTTTACATCCTCATGTGGCTGAGTGTGAAATAAGATTCAGCTGCAATGTGAAACTGAATAAAATGTTTGAAATAGAACAATAAGCCAGATATTTTTGAACAGCTGTGTTTAAAGTACCTGCACATGAAAGCTTTTCCGACTGAACACAGTATGAGCGGGGATGCTCTGGGATCGTAGGGATGAGATGGAAAGGGGAGTTTAGGGGACAAAAGTTTGTTACGTTCATGCACCATCTGTCATCATGCTGTCTGTCTATAAACAGAGTAAACGAAGTGTTGATTCTGATGTGGTTATTACCATACAAGATGTTGCATTTTTTTCCTTGAAAAAAACTTTTTTAAAGAATATTTTAATACCTGCATGTCAATGTGACATGGATATTGTTTGTTTACTTTTTGTTATTAAAATTGTATTTTTGTTGCACTGCTTTTGTGCTGCAACTTTCAATGATTTTCATTGTGGATCAAACTGATATTTATTTTCTCAATTAATTGATAGATTGTTTTGTCTATAATTTCTCAGAGCCCAAGTGATGCATTCAGATTTTTAGTTTTGACCAGAACACAGTCCAAAACACTCCAAAAGTCTATTGTAGATAACATTTGTTGGGTAATTTCTTTCCAGATTGAGTAATATTTATTGCTTATCTTGATGAGACTTTACCTGGTTATATCAAGGAAAAAATGAAGAAAAATCACAATTCAATTAAGTTATGTCATTGAAATTAAGTAGAAAAACTTTGAAATAATGCTATTATGTTGACTTTACTCTTACAGCTTAATAAATAAAGCTCATCTCTGTCCCTGCAGGAATGCTCCTCCTGAGCTCTACTCTGACCCACCTGGGTGCAGCCAGTGTGAAGCTCTCAATAACAGCTCAGGATGGGGAGGGTTTCACCTCAGTCAAGCCTGCAGAGGTCACTATCAATGTTTTACGCAGCGCTCAGGCTCCAGCTGTGTTCCAGAGATCACGTTACACCTTTATGGTGCCCGAGGATGCGACGCCAGGGACTCCTGTGGGGACGGTGGAGGCCATAAGCCCAGCAGGTGAGTTTTATATCTGGCAATATCGTAATTTTCTGGTCAGAGAGCAGCTTGTTCAGAGGTGATGGTTGAGGCTGATATTACCACAGATTAATATAAGAGTAATCAGATTACCTAATACTAGGGCTGTCAAACGATTAATTTTTCTGATCGCAGAATTTCAACAGTTAATCACGATTAATCGCAACTTTAATCACAGGTTTTCAATTCCATTATTTTGCATTTTAAGCTTTTTTGAAGTCCATATTGAGAAGGTGAAATAATTCTTACCAGATTGTCTTGATTAGTGATCAGATGTTAGCAAAAAACTGCATGGGACTAGCATAAAGTGGGTTTGTCTCCCACAGAACCCATTTTCATTCAGATATCTTGAGGTCAGAGGTCAAGGGCCCCCTGTGAAATGCCCATGCCTTTTTACAGTTGCTGAAATTAGGCCTAACTTTGGAGTGTTATTGTGCTGGACTCAGGTCTTCTAGTTTCATATGATACCAGTATCATCGCTCTAGCTTTAAAGTCAGTGCGGTACTGCCTCTTAAAGACAGGGATGTTGGCCAGTGATTAAAAAATTAACATATTAATTACAGACCTTAATCGCATCACCATTAATACGTTGACACTGACAGCCATACCAAATAATTTTTTTGAAATCAGCGAAAAGGCTGAAATCTGTCTGCATCTTCATCTTCTGCAGATAGTTCCAATAAAATATGTCACATCACAACAAACAGATCAAGTATTCACCAGAAGGAATTAAAGGGGGAAGACAGCATCCTGTTGCCACAGAGTCAGCAAGTTAACTGTGTGCATTTAGCCTATATTTGTTTACATTTTAGCAAATTAGCATCATTAAAAGTTAGTTAATGTGAGGGTCCAAGAGCAGAGGGATGTCGTATGCTGTAAAGCCCTCTGAGGCAAATTGTGTTTTGTGATAATGTTATAAATAAAATTGATCTGACTTAAAAAGTATTTAGAATTGGATATCAGCATCTAATGCTAGCAGTGTACCAATGGATGTGCAAACAATTATCACTGTATTGATTATACTGACGAAAACGTGATGATTCTCAGGCAAGTTCTGATGTTAGAGAGGCTTTTTCCTGTGATTTATGATTGTGGATTTACTGTTTATTTGTGATGGACACTGGAGATGTGGATTTCTTCTGAAAGTTTGTGTCACACTGAATTATGTGACTGAATATATGTGTATCATGTGTTATGCAAATTACGGCCAACATGGTTTGAGTTTTTAAGTACCCGACTTGCCTCCAGTGAGCTGTGTGTCACAGCCTCTGCTGCAGCTCCACCTGCTGACTGTAATTATAAGGAGGCCAGATCAGCATGCTGAACTACATCAACTTACTTTGTGTTTATAGAACACCAGCATGCATCTCTCCCTTTCCCCCCAACAACATAATTATAATTAAATACAGAATTACATTTTGCACACGCTTAGAAAGAATATTGCTGCTTAAATACCACCAATTATAGTTAAGAAGTTAGCCATTGCTGCCTCATGTAAGCCAAGGCAGAATTACCTCAATCAATTCCACAAGGTGAGCACTTGTGTCTGACCTATGCTCAATCACTTTTGGCATTTTATAGTGGGGAAAAAAAGTTGAGTTTGTTCAAAATGTCCTTACATGGCACGGTGACCCAGGTGTAATCACCGTCTCCTCTCCATGTGTCTGTTCAAAGAAGTGCACGTCAGGTCATTTGGAAACTTAAAATAGTTTCGCTTTAATTGGCTGCAGCTAAGCATGTGTAGAAATTGATCACTTACTTTTGAAATGCATGACATTTTTTTAAATTATTTTTTATAACTATGTGAGAAGGCTGAACAAATGTAACCTAATATTATGTCCAATTACATAATTTCATAATCAGTGTTGATATAAAGTTAACTAATTGATTAAAAAGGCTCATTTCTCCAGTGATGGATGTTGCAGAAATGCTGTATTTAGTGGGATTTATCCTGACAGATGACTGTGACAAAGACAATTGAGCGATCGTTGTCATTGTTTAAATCTCTTTCCAGACATAAAGAGGCGAGCAGTTAAAGAGGGGGGTTTAATCTTTAATCCTCCTAAACCACATGCACAGATGACACATGATAACGTGTCAAAGACAGCACAGTTTATCTGTATTCTTAGAAGTCAAAGATAATAATCCTGTCATATTTTTACAGCTGGGCTGGTGAAGGATTTATTGTTATTATAAATATTTATACTATAATTTTTTTGTGAGACTCTTTGTAGTTGAAAGTAAAAGTGAGTTTTACGTGTTATCAGTGAGAGGCAGGGTTATGCTTAAATAAGGTACAGCTGCTTGTATTCTGTATTATATTTAGTCTACAGCAACACAGACTAGAGGCTCCTCTCTCTGTGGAGTTTCATGACACCCCAGTTTTCCAGGATTATCCGTCATAGTCCACTTGTTACACGCCATTAACCCCACTTAGTCCCTTCAGCAGCTGAACCACTCTTTACACTAGACAGTTATTTAAGGTTGTCTAATCACTTAACAGATTAACGCTTCGACTTAAAGCAGAAACAACAGAAACTGGCGTGTTTGAAAGAGGTCGGCGTTAAGCTCTCTGCTTGTTTCAGCTGTTTGTTAGTTACTGTTGAAGTGCAACAAACACTGGGAGGGGATTAGCACGGTCTTCTGAGCTAGACTGTAATTACTTAATGTTACTTAGTGTGTGTGTGTGTTTGTGCAGTGTATTCATTTTGATGCTTTCATGCAAGTAAAATGGTGTATTTGCAATATAGATAGATAGATAGATGCCAGGTTGAGTATTTTTAGTAAATTATTATATGTCTGTCTGTCTGTGGACAGATTCAGTCATGAAACTTTGCAGGTGTGTAGTTGAGATCAAAATGAGGGTTGCACTTAAAGATGGATGTGGTCTGAGCAAGGGAGCCAGAAATAGGTCGGGGTTTGTTTTAAGTATTATTCCAGATGGTGTGATCCCTTTGCTATATGGTCTCTAGTTTTATTGTTGCAAGCACTAAAAAACAGCAAATTAAAATTCCAAGGGGTCTGCAGGTCCTTAAACTATCTTAAATATTTTAATTTATAAATTATAATTTTACCTTTTATTTAGGTTATTATTACATTTTGTGAGTAGTTAAATAATATCCATTTTGAACTTGTGTGATCTTAATTTGCCACAAATGTTTTATCTAATTTCATTTATCCATATTTTGATTTCTTTTTGTCAAAATGAATCAAGCTTTTATGTGTAAAAATCCATATTTATGATGTTACAAATCTACTACTAAATGTAATTTACTTTATGCTTGCACCTGTTGTTAAAATGCAGATAGACCTATTAACCATATTCCTACGAATATGGAAAGCCTACGACTGCACAGGACTACATATGTATTATTTACCTTTATATTCAACTGCAAAGCTTAAATATGACAGTCTTACATTTTATTAAAAACTATCATGAAAAGGTCTTTCAATTTAAGATTTTGATACCTGTAGACACCCTGGAATTTCATTCACCTCTATTGTTTTAAGGAGGAAGTAGAAATATCTCAGAAGCCTGGACAAATAAAACCAAAACTGTCTGCACAGTTTAATGCAACAACTAATATATTAAGAGAATCAATTTTCATTCTGTCAATAAAACCTCTTTGTCTTCGCAGACTCTCTGGAGTCAGTTTCCTACCGAATCTCCTCTGGAGACCCTCAGGGTTTGTTCTCTGTTCACCCAAAGTCTGGCCTGATCAGCAACGTTAAACGTCTGGACCACGAGTCGCAGCCGTACGCCCTGCTGGTTCTTCAGTCCTACACAGACACGTCTCCAGTTTACAGCACCACACAGGTCAACATCACCATCGCTGACATTAATGACAACTCACCTGTTTTCCCCAAAGTCAGCGACACCATCACTGTGTCCCAAAACACGCTCCCAGGGACAGTGCTCTTCATCGCTCATGCACACGATTATGACAGTGGCACCAACGGAAGAGTGCATTATCACCTGAAAAGTACCAGAAATGGTATGTTTTTTGTCGACCACAGCCTGGGGACAGTTACATTAAATCAGAGTTTACAGGTGGATCACCAGCTGAGGTACAGCCTGGAGATCGTGGCTAAAGACGAAGGCGAACCTTCTTTGAGCTCAACACTGACCCTCACTGTCAATGTGGACCGAACCACTGCTGAAGACGGCCTCGCCTTCGAGACGTTAGTGTACCAGGTAGAGATAGGTGAGGGCTACAGGAAAGATTCCAGGGTCATCCAGGTGAGGGCGCACCGGAGCCGCGGAGCTCACATGTCCAGCTCAGGCCTCACTTACTCATTGGAGGCAGAAGCCGGATTTCCTCCCGCTCCATTTCGGATTCACCCAAAGACTGGATGGTTGTATCTCTCCAATAATCTGGACTATGAGACTGAATCCACATTTCGTTTTCGAGTGTTGGCAACAGCCAGCGAGGCGTCACTGGTAAATATGACGGCTACAGCCACAGTTATCGTGCTGGTGCTGGACATCAATGACAACGCTCCGGTGTTCAGCAGCGATGTCTACTACTTCACTGTGTCAGAGGGGTCATCACCTCAAGGCCTGGTGGGAACAGTCCACGCCATGGATAAGGACTCTGGAAAAAACGCCCAGCTGTCCTACATCCTGCTCACAGATGGGAAGTTCTTTCGCATCAACGCTAAAACGGGTAAAACAAATCACATTAATAACATAATCAACTGGCATGTTTTATCATATATGGAAATCATTCCTTGATTATGTGGGACAGAGAATATCAAAAATTTTCTTGAAGGCATTTCATAGACCAAGAGATGATGGTTGATTGCAGTGAGGAGGCTTGGTTTTCTGTAATATTGTTTATTTATTCACTGTAATTTTTTTTCTTTTATGATATCTGATTGAAGGGCCTATGTGAGGGGAGGAGGGGGGTTCAGAGGGATTTGGCATGTTTGTGTGGAGGAGGGTTGATAAATGTAAAATATGTGTGTAAGTGAAAATTGTCATTTAGCCATCGTCACATTTTTGTTCTTCTCTCTACCCGTCCAGGTGAAATTATAAACTGGGTGGCGCTGGACCGGGAGCAGCACAGCCAGCACAGTCTGAAGGTGATGGTGACGGATCAGGGCCGCCCTCGTCTCAATGCCACCGCCACTGTTCACATCCTGGTCACTGACATCAATGACAACACTCCACAGTTTACACACCTGCCTGCCAGCAAGGAGCTCAGTGTTCAGGTAGACATGTTGGAAATATTTCCTAATAGATTATAGCACAAAACAAAATCTTTAAAATGCAGCAAAAAGGGCATTACTACTCTTCTTCTAATAATTGTATCTAATTTAATATGAGCCTGAGATCATGTGTTTTTTTTTTCATTTGTATAAGTGAATCACTAAATATGTTCTGTCTCTTTTGATTTATTTCTTTGATACAGACTTCTTCAACAGGAATTTTCGATATTATTATTATTACTATACTATTACTATATACAATTACTATTTACTATAAATTTACATTTCAGCACTTAGGTTACTAAGGGTTTACGTGTTGACTTACATGTTGTAACTAAAAATACATTTTTATCTTAGAAAGTGTAGTTGACAAAACATTTTCACCACAATAATTTTTAAATTATCTATTGCAGATATGGGCCGGTCTGCCAGCAGGATCCCTGGTCACAAACATGTTTGCCAGAGATTTAGATGCAGGAGAAAATGGAACAGTCACCTTCTCATTGGTGACAGGTGAGTTACATAAATTGCTGTAATGCACTTTAACTGTTACAATACTGCTGATGAGTTTCAGAGTGTCCCCATCTCGTGTCTCTCTCAGTTGGTTTAGAGGAGGAGCGTTTTGGACACTTTGAGATTGACAGTGAAAGTGGAGAAATCCGAACGACGGAGCTGTTCACTCAAAACGCTGCATCATACTACGCTCTGAGAATAACGGCCAAGGACAGCGGAGCCACACCTCTGGAGAACACGGCAGTCATTCATGTACAGGTACAGTCGTCCATTTCATACTGTTACTGCTGGATATACCTTGTACGTATTGATTTAGAGATGCAGAGATGAGTCTTAAATTGTTCAATAAATGATTGTATAACTACATGATTTTTTTTGTAATTCTCTTTTTTTTCTTATGTGAACATACAAGAACAAAATACATAACCAACTAACCATTAAGACATTTCAATTATGTGAAAAGCAAAAAAAGCAGATAAATAAATGAAATAAAAGGATAAATAAAGACAATAGAATGAACAAATAAATACGTGAAAAGAAAATAATGGAACGGTCCTTGAATACACTCCAGTCTATGTAGGCAAAGTACAGAGGCAAAAAATAAGCACAATGATGTGATTTTGCATTAGAAAAGCACACATTTCTAATGAACTTATATTAACAAAGTGTGATCAATGTGTTCAGCATGCTGATCCGAATCGTTACACACTGGAGAGCTTTTTTCCAACCACATGATTTGTTTCACTGCTTTTTTGTTGTTCTTTTTCTTCTTACTGCCTCATTTTTTAATGTTTTAACCTGTAATAGTTTTATATGAATTGTAAAATCTTAAATATTGTGAAAGTGAACCAACAAGCAAAATGACACTGCTTGTGTCTCACCTGCAGATTCATGGATTGGAGGCTCTGTACAGCCACTCTGACCATCAGATTGTGAGGCGTTTTACGGTGAAAGAGGACACGGAGCCCGCCGCTGTCATTGGCTCTGCCAGTGTTTCATATGAAGGAAGATTCCAGTATTCCATCTCAGAGGGTGACGGCAGCATCCACTTCGGCATCGATGGCTCCTCTGGTGACATTTACATTAACCAGCCGCTGGACTACGAGTCGGCCATGCAGTACTTCCTCATGATCCGAGCTGAAGACGTCGACGTCACTCCGGGAGCGAATGTGTCTGTGCTGGTCAGTGTGATAGTGGAGGATGTAAATGACCACACGCCCTGGTTCCCAGACAAACTGGTGATGTTTGGCCTGTGGGAGGACGCCGCGGTGGGATCGCTAGCTTTTGCGTTTCATGCCAGGGATGCTGACGCGACCTTTGCTAACAGTGCCCTCCACTACTCCCTGACCTTTGACCCTAAAATCAGCAGATCCTCATCACGCTTCCCCTTTCAGATCAACCCTCACACAGGGAGCCTGACTGTAACAGCACCTTTAGACCGGGAGACCACGCCCAGCTTCGCCTTCACTGTGACAGCCACCGACCAGGCGAAGGGGAGGGCCGAGCGTAAGCAGGCGTCAGTGACGGCTCAGGTCTTCCTCCTGGACGTGAATGATAACCGGCCGGTGTTTGTATCAGCGGACACAGCTCACGTGATGGAGGATGCAGAGGTGGGGAGTCTGCTGCATCATTTTGTGGCCATAGATGGGGATCTAGGTGAAAACGGGGTCGTCTCCTATGTCATCACAGCCGGAAACAAGAGAGGGTTCTTCACACTGGAGGAGAAAACAGGTGGGATTTTAACAGGCCATGATTAATCAATTACTGATGATCAAATGATAGTCCGGATATCGCTAGGTATCAGTACCCTGCTGTTTTAGCTTTACTAGTGCTATATGTCTGTGACAAGATGGAACAAATGCTGTACAGAAAAAAATAAGCACTGCTTGATTATTTTATTTAATAAATTAAAATAAAAAGTCCACAGATGTGTGTACAGTCCTAAAAGAGTTTGTAGTGCTTACATTGCATAGTTTGGCCATTGAACATACTGTGTTTCAATCTACTTTTTTTATGTGATGTGCTTGTAAGACAAATTACTATTAGCTTTTAAACCCTCAAATATTCATTGGCCTCCAAAATCCAGTATTGATGGTGACTAAATAAGCAGCAATCAAGGTTAAAAAGTTTCTTAAAAAGCATCCTGACCATTCTGCATGATGTTTTGTTTTATTGCATATCAGGTCAGAGAGTTTCATGCTACTTTCTCTTTCAAAAATGAAGGCATCATCATCTAAAAATCCATTGTCTTCCATCTTCTACAGGCCTCTTGTTTCTCTCGGCCCCTCTGGACTATGAGACGCAACGTTTCCATCGTCTGACCATCCGTGCAGTCGACCGCGGCATGCCCTCGCTCTCCTCCACCCAGATCCTGACAGTGGAGGTGGGGGATGTAAACGACCAGTCGCCTGTCTTCAGTGAGAGCATCTATAACGCCAGTGTTGCAGAGAACAGAGATCCTGGAGAACCAGTGGTCAGGGTCTCTGCCACTGACAAAGATTCAGGTAATAATTGTTAACAGATTTTTTTTTGTTTAAAGGGATGCTATACAGGAATTGTTGGTCACTGTAAATGCATTCAGATTTGGCGCCTCCTCCTTACACTGCTTAGCAAGCCACTATTGTCGCAGCCATACATTTGTAGTAATAAATAAGCTGATACTTAAAAAAACTGTCGTCACCTACCTGTCCAACAGAAAACAGGCCAACTCCATGCCGCTCTTCATTCTCTCCCTCAGTGCTCGCCAGCAAAAGCAAAAATTCAAGCCAACTCCATATTTACTCTCATTTTGAAACAAAATAATCTCAACCCAAAATTCACTTGCTTGCTTTTTGCAGAGCTTTCAACCACATGATCTGTATCAGCTCAGTCATGCTGTTATGATGTTGGTTGAGATTGACTATAAGACTTGAGGGAAGTTCATTTTTAGGTTTATTTGATGACTGAACTGAACCAAGTCCATGACAACTGGGCAAACTCCACTTGCTCTGATGATAACCATGAGATGAGATTAAAAGCTGTGGGGGGAAAAATTGAGTTGAGTTGCTTATTTACTCAAAATATGAGTCACAGTTTTCTTCTTGTTCTTGTTTTCTTGATTGCAGTGCATACAGTCCAAGAAAAGTACTTTCTTTCCACTTAAAAAGGACACCCACATGTTTTTCTATTGCAGTGATTTTAAAATACAGATACCGTAAATGTTTGGCTTGACACAAATACAGAGAGAGCATTCTTGCTTTTCAGAATAAAGAATGAACAAGGATGACCTTAAGCTCCCACTGATGATGGCATCTGAATTATATCTAAATCTCCCTTCTGCTGATTTTATGAAAACAGAGGATGTTGCATGTTGTGCAGGTTGTAAAAAGTGTGCTGTTGAACTAAATCTTCAACTATATAGCCCCCAAAGACTGGTAATGATGAGGAATTAAAGATAAGTTATAGCTTTTTTTGCCCCAAGGAAAATTGTTATGTAGTAGTTGCAGTACAAATTTGAAAGAGTGCACATACAGAAAAACTAACATAACAGTGGGCGTAAAATTTAACAACTAGGTAACAGTAAAATGTAAGTAAGGTACAATCCAATATATACAATGCCAAAACAAGTTAGTAGTGTGGATGAGGTTGTTTTTAGCACTGTTTGTATACATTGTCAGAGATGAAGCAGTTTGCGTAAGAGATCTAGAGTAGATAGTTAATACATAATGTTCATGAATATGGCCATGGTATTTCCTTTAATGTCACATAATTGCACATTATGTCCTGAGGAGTAATGAGGAGTAATGACAAGAATCAAGTGTAGTCTGACATAAACTGAAGAGTCTGTTTTTCTCTAAAATCCCAATTATGTTTTATTTGACAACTGTTCAATGAGCTGCAGTTTTCAACCAGTAGCATTCAAATTTAGCCTAAAATGTGGAAGTGGAGATGGCAGTGTGCCTCCAGAGTGCCTAGATGGCAGCACTAGCATCCGTCCGTGAGGCCGAACAGCCTCCAACCACAGACTCAGTATGCATAAAACCACATAGTGACAAACAGAAATAAAATTGAACTAAAAAACTAAATGTCTGAGCTCCAAAGTAATGATGTATTTATAAATTATGAAAACATGGTTATATCTTTAGTTTTCCTTTCTGTGGCATTTAAACCTGTTGTAATATCTAAAATACTACGAGGGGAAAAGAGGAAATTCCCCAACAACATTTCTCTGTTTCAGCAGAAGTATAACGGTTGCTTTTTATTATCTTTAAAGCATAGTACCACATGAAAAAATACAGTTGAGCAGCAGCTCTCTCTGCCATGTTTAGGTTAAACCTCAGCCCTGCAGTGAATCAAGGTTATCGTCTGTTTTGTTTCACTCCATTAGCAGTTTAATTGAAACCAACCCCTGCCCCTTTTTCCTCGTGTGTTGTTCCATTTGTGTCTTTTCCACGTGCTGCGTTCACTGTACATCGCAGCAAATCTCATTCATCTAAACCCTAATCATATTCACAAATCTACACGTCAGTCCTGTTTATTTTAACACGTTGTGCGCGGGGCCTCCTAAATCCCATTTCATCTCGTCATGTTGACAGTACGAGTCCTTTTAAATGCCGGAGGTGGAGGGCATGTGGCAGCAGGATCTGTACAGGAGAGGTTTCGATGTGAACTAACATTCTTGGGGGTGAGAATTGTCCAAGAACAGCAAGCACACAGCTCCTCTGGGAGATCTGGAAGGTCCTCTCTCATGATGATTTCCATAATCCAAGCCATCTGTGCCAATAGGCGCCGTGTTTTCATCTGTCTCCTCAAATCGCCTCGTCTGGCAGCTCAGCCCGCTCTCCTACCAGTCTTATTTGATTATCATTTGTGCTGCTTTTTCCCTTCACGACGCTCCCCAAAGATGACCATTGTTTTGTGCCAGTGTTGGATCCAGTTTCCATGTGTTGGAGTCAGTCAGAGGAGATGTGCCATATCAGCGAGTGTGACAGCTAACCCTTGTGTTACTCTGTGTGTCCTGGATTTCACATTGTTGAGAAAATGCTCAGATGTTCACAGGGATTTTTCTTTTTTTTTTTTTTTTTCTATAGCTCATTCCGTCAGTTTGTTGGTTGGTTGGTCAACAAAAACTTCACCTCTCTTTGGTGTCATTATTTTTTGCCTGAGGAGGCTGGAATCTGGTGTAAAGGCCAAGTGTGTTTTTGTGTCATGCCAGTCGGCTGTAAGGGGGGAGGGTTGCAATGAAAGTGGACCATAACAAGAAGGCATATAACTTCCAAATTGACAAAAATGCTAATGATTTTGTGGAAAGCTTCGTCATGAACTTAAGAACAGCTGATCAACTGTACATACCACTCAGGAAAACAAGGCCACGCATGAATACAGAGACAGTTTTATTATTCATAGAGTTCTTTTAAGTCACCATAAGTCCAGTTTATAATGTACACATTTTGTATCTCTTGTGCTGAAGCTCTCTTAAACCTTACAATTTATTCTCAGAAGTATGAAGAATTCACTGTCTATGTTTTAAGAATAAGAACATTTAATGACGAATACCCAACATGATCTTATATTCTGAGTCACAGAGTAAGCTAAGTTTTGTTGGTCTGCAGAAAAGACCTTCTAAATTGTTCTGTGAAGCTTCTTGGCATTCACAAATGTTCACTCAACACACTTTTCAGACAGTTAAAAACACCTTTTCTAATGAAATGGGAGTCAAACCAGTTATAAAATCACTGGCAGTGATGTTATTATCTCAACATACAACACCATAGAGAGTTGGCTCACTGAAATTACACTAAAAAACATATTTTTTCACTTAGCTCAAGAAATAAAAATATATATATATACAGCTATAGAACAGGCCGTCAACAGTTTTCAGAAACTTGTTTAAGGAGAAAATAGTTTCATTGAAAACTGATCACATCAAGGAAAAGTGAACTCTAATGACGGCATGATGCAGATTTGCATTGCTTTTTCATCTTTCAGCGACACCTGAGGAACACATAGCTTTGACACAGTTGTACAACTGTAAAGCTCCTGATACTGAGATGATATTTTTCTGTAGAAGCTGCTAGACAATGATAAGCTTCGCCACAGTTTGCACTTTCAAGGCTAACTTTAGTCTGTTGGTTTATGTGTGGCAGCCGGTAGAAAATCCATGTAAGCAGCAGGACCAGATAAAGCTTTTGCTCCCCTCTCCATTTTTTAAAGGTGACAAATGACACTGTGTGATTAACTTTACCTCATGGTTCTGTTTTCAGTTTGGCATCAGATAAGGCCTGTCTGAAACCGAAGCAGCCATGAGCATGAACTGACCTGATGAGGTGCTAAACTGAACCTCCAATAAAGAAGAAAGAAACGTGTCAGTCTTGATTAAACACTCATACATTATAGAAGTATTATCTTGTTTTAAACATGAAAAAACAAATGGATGAATACTGACTGCTTTTTATGGCTTATTCACTACAAAGGTAACATGAAATTTCTCATTTATAATCACAATAGAAAAATGACATCTGGCAAAGCTTTTACATTCAAATTAAAGAACATTTTTGTATAGAATTTCATATTAACTATACAGCAAGAAAAAGGCAGAGGTGCCTTTCCTGGCTAATGAGGTTGGCACCAAAAGTTTAGCTAAAGAATGCCATGTTGTTTTGATTGTTTAGCAATTTTTTTTTTTTTAAGTGACAGCTGTGACGGAGCACCTGGTGTCCGTCATAGGACATTTCTCTCTAAATGTTTTCCTTTTAAATTTTAAGTGGATTCATCATCTTCAAAGTACATATGTGGCACCATGTAGTGCAGGATCCTTAAACAAATCAATCAGTAACCATAATAATAATCACAATCATTAATTGTTCTTTTCTGTGCTTATTTTGGTAATTTTCCTCACATTCTGTGAAATGAGGATTTGTTTTACAGTGTTACTCCAGAGCGTGTAAAACACACATTAACCTCCTGTGTTCCTCCCTCAGAGGAGAACGCTGTGGTGTGGTACAGCCTGTTGCCAGGCCCCGGCTACGAGCTTTTCAGCATCAACCCATACACCGGTCTGATCACCACCACCTCCTACCTGGACAGAGAGCAGCAGCATCACTTCACTCTCAGAGGTAAAACACACACTCCCCATTAAACCTCTTACACCTGAGAAATGGAGGTATGAAGAGAAGCAGTGCTCTGAAACACACTATTAATGTTGGCAAGCAGTTTGATCATGTATTTTACTTCAAGGGTGTTGTGTTACTTGTTAATAAATAAGGTCTAACCCTGTGAAGATAGCGTCAAAAACACATGTGCTTTGAGATAACAAGGTTATCGCAACGTTAGCGCTGCATGAAGCCAAAAAAGTTCAGCTTCCCAGATGTAAAATTACCTGGATCATCTGCATCATTAGGGCCACAGAGCAAGCCTTGTGCAGCTAACTTTAGGTTTAACGAACTTTAATGAGGACGAAATGATTTGATCTTGCAGCTCTGCTAGACTTTTGAAATGTTATCCGACTAAATAAATCAAATTCTGATAATGATTTTATTTTGCTGGGGTTGCTATGTTAAAAACAAATGTAGCCAGCATTTACAGACATCTCTTTCACAATGTGAGCCTGTGGGGAAAAAAGTCTTTTTGGGCTCAATGGCATCAAATGCTGAACCCAGAAATTGTAATTTCAGTTTGGCCACCATGTCATATTGGCTTCAAAGCCTTTTGCTTTTTCAGGGAGGCTTGATAATGTTGGGATGCATCAGGATTTGCTTGATTCAGTTCAGCAAGCGTATGGAGTGTTTGAACACGTTTCCTTTTGCTATAATTAATCAGAGCAGCATGTTGCAGAGTCAGTGGAGTGAGAAAAGAAAACTATCCGGGTTGTTACAAGTTGAGAAAAGAAGTGACAATCAATCTCGACCAGGTGCTGATGGGGGCATTGCGGGTCAGACACCAGGCTGAAGTTAGTTTCATTATCACCAGATGGACAGATGCTTCAAGTTTGCATAGAGTTGATGTAAGTTTAAATTTTGTACGAAACAACCTGTAGTATTATAATGCCTGTGATCAGGTTTTCCTGAATGAATTATGTATTTTAATGAATTCCCCTTCAGTGTGAAACTGAGGATGTAAGCACAAGCAACTGTTCGAAAGCCTGTGACTCTCTTCTTTGCTTCTTGGCTTCACATTTAAGTGGATCCCTGGCTCAGATCTTATACCAAAGGGTTATAAAAATATCTAAAGCCTAAAGCTGCTAAAACAAAATGTATAAAGTCTATATCAAACACAGATATTTCTCTCATTCTCTGTTTCTTATTCTCCTCTCTTGCCATGCTTGGCGGCCAAAGTCATAAAGAATTCTTTTGTATGAAGGCAACATAAACCAGCAGATTGATTTATGTTGAGGAAACAGTAGACTTTTAAAGGGCTGAGCTACAGTATATCTAACCTCTGCTGACTGCACCCTCTGCCTTTTGAAGTGTTTGCTTTCACTCTCTTGTGGCATACACGGCAATTACATTCAAACTATTCTGCAGTGTTTAGTGATAAACTGCTTTCAGATGTTTTATCATAATATTTGTACGGTCAGCAGTATGATGAACAATTAAATATAATAACAAAATATAATAACAGGAGAGCCGGAGGGTCTTGAAATTGTGCCAGAATCATGCAGGGCTTTTTGGGAAATGCAGAAAGACGTGGGGACAATTATCTCTGGCTCTAGATACATTTGTAAAGAAATAAAATGAGTTCTTTTAAGCATCTATAAAAAGCTGGTGCCATATGTGTTTTGTTGACTGGATTATTGTAATACTGTGGGTCTGTGCTGCTATTAAAAATCGAATCTGCCTCCAGTCTTTGATCACCAGAGATTGAGACTGAGATGTCTTAAAAAAGTACATTTTCAATACACTTTTACATGTAATATTTATGTTTTCAGTATAAACCATGAATTATTGTTGAAGGAGCTCTAATAATAGTCTGTGGCCTCTTTGAGCTGTTTGCCAAGTTGTATTTCATATTTATTTGTGTTGGAGGCATGGCTCCAAGTCTGTTGGTTCATCCACCACCATCTCACCAGCATTTGGATGATTTTTCAAGAAATTTGGTACAAATATCCATGTTTTCCAGAGCGTGACTCCTAAAACACTGTCAACGCCTTGAGCTTTCCTCCAGCACCATCCAGCACAAAACTAATAGCATTCCCATCAGCTGTTTAACAATTACCAAATGTTAGCATGCTAACATGCAAGGAACAATGTCTGCATATAAAGATGGACAACATGTGTCTGATGGCATTCATGACAGCTTTGTGTGTCAAACAGTGTGCTTGCAATCAATGGACAGTTGAGTTGGACGGGTTTAGGGGCAGGAGCTCAAGGCCGCTACTGTTCAGATTCTGGCTCTAAATTATGTAATCGTTGCAAGCTGGTGGAGACACATCGTCAGTCCTCACATAGCCCAGAGTCTATGGCTAAGACGATAAACATGGTAACATTAATGTACCTGCTGAACATGTCAGGGGTGTCATTGTAAGCATGTTAGCATGTTAATGTCACGACAGCCTCACAAAGCTGCTAGCATGGCCGCAAACTCTTATTCCTGTTCAGACAGAAAATAAAAAACACAGATTAGAGGCCTCACGGGGGCCGAGTGGTCAAGACACATACTGTGACTGTCATGTCTGGTTCAATTACTCATTTATTATCAATATAAAATAATTTTGAGTTTCCTACAGTGATCACAAGGCGTGAATTCCTTTCAATGCCTTCTGCAGTCCAGGCTCGTGACAGCAGCACGCGGCCTCTGTCGGGCACGGCCACAGTGCTGTGCTCTGTGCTGGATGACAATGACAACCCTCCAGAGTTCATGCAGACATCCTTCCAGATCAGCCTGCCAGAAAACCTGCCTCCTGGGGTGGTCCACACTGCTCAGGCCTCTGATCCAGACCACGGAGAAAATGGAACCATACACTACTCAATTTTAGGTGAGAAACCCAGATAATGCTCTGCATATTTAGCTTTTTGGGTTACTGTTTTATAGTTTTGGCTAGCATTTCTTTTGGTAATAACCTTATATTGCAGAGTTAGTTTCAAGTTTCAAAGCTTGTAGACATTGTGAAAAAGAAGTTCATGGGGGAAAGAAACTAAGCAAACATACAGGTTTTACACAAACCTGAAGGTAAGACAAACTAATTTTGAAGAGAAAATGGAGGCAAATTATAAAATTACTACCCTGTACTACCCTGCCCTTCCCTAACTGTCCACCGTAAACATCCATCCCATGTTAACAGACCATGTTACCAGTTCAGCTTTGTTATTGTTGTGCATGCTATGTTTTCTGTGCAATGAGGGATTATTTCATTTCAGGTTTTACATTAAATAAAGTGGTTTAGATGATTTGACTAAATTGTTATTTGGATTACAATCTATGTAAATGTCTCACTGCTCTCGTCTAACGTAGTCATAACAGTTTTAGCAATTTTGGTGAGTACATAATCGATGGAAATGAATGTTATTTACTGAAAATGTCCTTTATTTCTATCTTTAGGTGAGGACTACAGAGGTCGCTTCACCATCAACAGCCACACAGGTGCTGTCAGCACTACACAGGTCCTCGACCGTGAGGAGAGGCAGAATTACACACTCACAATACAGGCCCGTGACTATGGCCCCACCCCGCTCAGCTCCTCCACCCAACTCCAGCTGCTGCTGCTGGACCAGAACGATAACATTCCCTCCTTCACCCGAAAGAGCTACCACGCCTCCATCAGTGAGGGCCTACCTGCAGGAGCGGAGGTCCTGCATGTTAGCGCCTTTGATCCTGACGAGGGGTCCAATGGGGACGTGTCCTACTCTCTAACAGAGGACAGCAGTCAGGGGGCCTTCTCAGTGGACGCTTTCACAGGTGTGATCCGCACCACAAGGTCTCTGGACAGAGAGAGCAGGGCTCAGTACACCCTCAGAGCTGTGGCCACTGATGGCTGCACTCAAGGACCACTGAGCGCCGCCGCATCTGTGACAATACAGGTGGAGGACGTGAACGACAATGTGCCAATCTGTGAGCAGAATCCCATTAACGCATGGGTTTCCATGAGGATGCTACCAAACCAGATAGTTACCATGGTGACAGCAACAGATGGTGACCAGGGTGACAACGGGACGATACACTTTATGTTGTCTGATGAGGAAAACCTGTTTGACATCAACAGCGAGACAGGAGAGATTTCACTGAGAAGACGAGTGAGAGCCGGTTTCTCTGGCAGGAAGCTGCAGGTGGTGGTTTCAGACCGAGGACGACCTGCTTTGACCTCCACCTGCCTGGTGTTCATCCATCTGAAGGGAGAACACGAAGGACTGCAGTTCAGTAACAAAGTGTACAACGCTACTGTCAAGGAGAACAGTAGAGCTGGTATGTTTTACTCCCTCCGTTCCTTCTGTTTACACAAATTCACTCTTAGAAATAAAGGTACTGACTAGAATCAAATAGGATTTTGGATTCTCCCCATAAAATAACCCTTTTTGGTTCTTGGTAGACCTTATGGGTTCTAGCTAGAACCAAAAGGATTCAGCTTGTCCCCATAGAAAAACCCTTTTTGTTCCTGGTGGAACACTTGCTGCCAAGAACTCAACACCAAAGGGTTATACCTAGATCCATGTGTGAAAGGTTTCAGCCACAACTCCCTATGAAAGGTTCTCCAGATAACCCTTCTATGTGAGATGATTCCAACCAGAACCCTGTCTGGGGGTTTCATCCAGAACTGTTCCCGCTTCTAAGGGTGCTAACAAAAACTAACCCAGGGGTTTCAAAGGAAAAGCTTTTTATAGTCCAAGAGTTTCATCCCAGAACCCACGCAGTGAGGCTCTAAAGAAGTATACAGAACCAAAAATAAAGAAGAAAAAACAATAAAAGAACCAAAACTCGGCTACAAAATAGAATCAACTACAAAATTTGAAGTACCAGGTATCCACAAAAAAAATTACATTTGAGTATTTTAGGGTGAGGATCCTTTAACACCTGTGCTTTTTTAACAAGAACCCCTTTTGGAACTTTCTTCCAAAAGGGGTTCTTGGATGAAAATGCTTCTTAACGGAACCCTTGGTCTCACAAAGAACCCTTGAGGAACCCTTTCAAAGGGTTTTTAAGAAGCAAATGGTTCTGGGCAGAGCCTCAGCCCGTCAGGAAAAACACGTTTGGAACCCCTATTTCGAGAGAGTGTACCATTAAAATCCTCATCAACCCTTCCACTTTCTCTTCCTCAAGGTACTTGGATTGCAAAAGTGGAAGCCAGTGACCAGACCAACAGCAGACAAAGGATTACATACACCATCTTTAGTGGCAACGAGAATCATATTTTCTCCATCAACCGTCACACGGGTAAAAAAAAACCAAAACAAATCAAAAACGTTGCTTTTGTGCTTTTTTCTTCAGTACCTACAGTCGATCCAAGGTTGTTACTAGAGTCCACTGGTTATGATTAGCAGATGGTGTTCTTGTTATGTATTTACAAGAGCAAGTCATGCATGCTTTCATCATTGAAGTTATGCTAATAGCACAAAATTTCATTCAGTCATCCATTTTATTTTCCACAAAAGTATCCAAAGAATAGCTTTTGATTTTTAGTCCTCAACATTGTTTATTTTTTGATCAATAAGCGTTCAGTCCAACAATGGGCTCCTTTTATTTAAAATGGGCTCGTCTTTAAAATGCACTTTCAACCTATGTGGATTATCTGGTTGTTTGTATGCGTGCATTTCCTAAAGAATTATGATTGTTGCCTGCCTCATTTTATCATAATCTACCCCAAACTCTCTTTTGGATTCCTGTCTAAATAAAGCAGACACAGTTAGGCTTAAATACACAATATTATACTGACGTAGAGCTCAATATTTTTTTTAGGGTTACCACAAAAACTTGAACCTAAAAGTGTTTCTGTCAACACCTTTTTAAGAGATGAGAAGTTATGTTTTTATTTCCATTACTTTGCCCTCATTTTCCCCCGACCTGATAAAAACACCAACCGTAGTACAATGGGTTATACAAGTCTCTTATGTTGGGTTTGCACAGTATTTGGGGTAAAAGATGTATAATGTATCATATCTTTTTCCTCTCTTCCAGGTGAGATCCGTGTGCAGAAAGACAACTCTCTGGATTTTGAGGTGAGCCCTCAAATCCAACTGGTGGTGCTGGCTGACAGCGGGCTGCAGACCGCTCACTGCAGGGTCTCCATCAGCCTGCTGGATGTCAATGACAATGCACCAGTATTTGAACATGGCAGCTACAGGACAGCTGTCTGGGAGGGGCAAGTGCACAACACCTACATCATGCAGGTAGTTACTATCAATATTTATGCACTCTTTGACATTGTCAAACAGGTATTTAATACATTTCAGTTTTTAATATTTGGTAATAAGATATGAAATATTTTCTGCAGGTATTTGCGTCTGATCCTGACAGTGGGATGAACGGGCAGATTGAGTACTCCATTGTGTCCGGTAACCCTAACGAAGCATTCGTCTTGGACTCTGTTCGTGGGATTCTTGCTACTAATGTCTTACTGGACCGCGAGATCACCCCCTCATACAAGTGCGTCCACCATACATATTAAAAAAGTATTATGTAACCATCTTTGTCTTATAGTCGAGACAAACTACATCAGTATGTTTCTACATACGAAATAGAGGGCACTGTCAAAGGTAGCCTTTGAGTTTTCTAATGACTGTTTTTTTTGTCCATATACAAAGGTAAACATTAGATGTTAGATGTTAATTTTTTTTTAAGCATCAAACTATTTAGCAACAGTTATTTTTTTTGCATTCAACAAACGCACATCCCATCTGTCTGTGCCACTGGCATACAGTCAGACCCCGGTGCAAAGTGTAGTTCTTGAACGTCAACAAAATAATGATTGTTTCACCTTTGTCAGGAGTCAGAGGCCAGGCCTCTGTTAGTTTAAATTAGTTTTAATGGGGGCTAAATTCCTGGTGTGTGTGTGTGTGGTCACAGTGAGAGGGCGACATGATTTGAGACCAGTACTTACAGTGCATGCAGATTGCAAATGGTGGCAGTAGGGCTGCAGTCAACACTTATTTTGATTATTTATTAATCTGTTGATTATTTTCTCAAGTAATGGATTTGTGGTTTGGTCTATAAAATGTCAGAAAATGGTGAAAAATGTTGAGAAGTATTTCCCAAAGCCCAAGATGACACCCTCGACTTGTTTTGCCCACAAGCCAAAGATGTTAAGTTTACTATTATAAAGGATTAATGAAAACCAAAATGTAATATATTTGCATTTAAAAAGCTAAGACCAGAAAATATTGACTTTTTTTAATTACCTAAACTAATTCATCAATTATCAAACTAGTTGATTAATTGATGAATTGACAACCAATTGATTAATCTTTGCTTTAGTTGGCCATTTTATTATAAAATTGTTGACAGCAAATTGCAGACAAATATGTAAGGCCTACAGGGTTCCTGCAAGCTCATACATGGGTTACTAATGTAATTAGTGAAACTTCTATTTACTACTGTAAATGATTGAGAGGAAATAAGCTCATATTGAATTTTGATAAGTTGATGAAGTAGGTCACTGATCCTGATCAAGAAATTAAATTATGACCGTGCACTTCCTGTATTTTCTTCAGCAGGAAGTTGATATCCTGACACAGCAGAAGTACTACTCTGTAATTTTTACTTTTTCAGCAAGTGAAAGTAGAATTGCTGATTTCAGAATTGATTCGATGTAAAAAAGCTCTCTAAGATCTGTCATGTTGATTTTACTTTTAAAAATCTAGGAAACCGATTGCCTTCAAAAAATGTAAGTAAATATAACTATTAATCTTAATTTATGTTTACTTTAAGTGGGCTTACTTTAAGTTTACTCAAAATTCAGTTATTTCATTTTGTGTTAAGTTTTAGCAACTTCAGTAAATCAAGTTTACTGTTCCATATATCTGTATTCTGTCGGTTGCATACTAGTCAGTCGTATTTGTATTTTCTTGAGAAAACTAAACTCACAGATCTCCTAATATCATCATTGGCAAAATCCACCTTGTCATGATCAAGTTAAGTTAAGTCTTGATCATGACAAGTCTAAGACTTGTCAGATTTTACAGTGTACCCAAAACAATCTCCTCAATTCTGTTATTGATAGTGACTGACATGATATGTAAAATAACATAATACATCAACACACCGTCCAGGATATGCAAAATGGCATCATTTGTTCACTACTTTTTTGGTACAGGCTGGTTCTGCAGGCAGCAGACAGGGGGGACCCTCCGCTCAGCACCACCACCACCATCAGGGTCCAAGTGGTGGACGTCAATGACAACAGCCCTGCCATCCCCCCCATGGAGCCTGTGGTTATAGCAGAGAGTAAGACCAACCCGGACTGCTCTCAATGACAAACACGCTTTTACCATCTATGTTCTTTGTCTATTTGTGGACTTATTGCGACGCCCTCTGTTTTACTGTAGATCTGCCGGCAGGTTACATGGTCACCCAAGTGACAGCAAACGATGTGGACCTGAGCTCAGCTATCACCTACAGCTTCTCAGACAACAGCAGCACCAATGCTCCCTTTGCTATTGACCGATATACTGGTGTGATCACCCTGACTCGAGCCCTGGACTATGAGGAGCAGACAGAGTACACCCTGACAGTCTGGGCGTCTGACTCGCTCCACCAGACCAGCGGAGAGGTCAAAGTTCAAGTGCTTGACGTCAATGACAACGCTCCAGTCTTCACCAAGGTCTCCTACCAGGTACAGATGATATATTTCTAAGTATTTATATTTAAAAAGGTAAAAGGACACTTGGTTGGTGTCACCAAGCCAAAAATAAAACAGTATATACATGTTGCCACTGTAATATGACAAAAGGAACAAGCTTATAACAAAGCTTCCTTAATTCAAGATCGTTAAGTGGTGATTAATGTTAAAGATCTCCAGATGCTCTGCGGTTTTGTTCCTCCGTTCGACATCATCTTCACATGGGACGTAGAACCACATTGACAAGTAAGCATGGGATGCATATTCCATGGTTTGTATGAATCAGATCATTTATATCACATCACAGGTCTATATATCCTTTATATTCTTTGTTGTGAACTATCGGCATGTTTTCTTGCTAGAATCACTCATGGTAAAATGGACCAGACACTGAAACAATCACATCAGATTGCAAGCAAGCCATGAAACCCAGGATCACAGCACGTCCTGTGTGAACAGCTCAATTGTTTGACATGGGTGTGGAAGGAAGCGGACAGTACTCCACAGAAAATTGGCGTCATTTGCAGTGCTTCCGCATTCAGGGTGAACCTGGCATAAGACTGGGGCTGTCCATTTGTTGAATCATGTATTAAAAAAGTTAACTAAAAAGACAAATCAGGTGTAAAACGTTATATACTGGTCAAAGTGATTGTTTTTAGACAACCCAAAAGTGTTTCCTAAAAATGCTGTGTGTGTTCACAAACCTATTTTTTTTAAGTGGTATGCGACTGAATTTACAGGAAACATTACAATCTTGCTGCAGATGTGACACATCATTTGTTCTCTCTTCAAGGTGGAGCTGTCAGAGTTGGTCTCAACAGACACGTTAGTTTTGTCAGTGTCCGCTACCGACAGAGACTCTGGACTCAATGGAAAGATCACCTACAGACTGCTTTCATCTCCTTTACAAGGCTTTTACATGGAGCCAGAGAAGGGTAAGAACAGCTTAACTCATGGGAAAGACATCCTGCAATAGCTCTGAAATGAATGTCTCTGACATTAAACCCATGCAGTGCTTATATATACTAGAAAATATTGAAAAGAGAGAGGTTAAGAGGTCACCAGAAGGATAAAACAATGATCCAAAATGTATTACAGTTCCTCTGCAAAAGACATTACCTCAAGCTTTACAAGTTTTATGACTTATGACTGTCTGGTGGTCTGATTTTCATATTCATCCCTCTCATTCCCTCCATTAAAATCAGATTTTCTGGCACAGTTAAAGCAGCATCCGCCAAAGAAAAGGGCACAGAGAAAGCCTTTGCCTGGTTATGAGCAGCACACAGTATCAGGAGTTACTGAGAGCTGTCATTCTGCCAGCAGCAGTATATTTCTCCAGTGTTTATATTTTTGTAGTCTTGGATGTGCAAGTGAGTTCATTGGACAGGGGGAAAGAGAAGCAGCAGAGAAGGCAATTAGAAGCCATTGAGATAAAGTGCTTTGGAGGAGCCATGCCTATCCTATTATCTTCATTTTTAAAATTTCTAAACCCAAGAAAGAAGATAAATCCTACAGAGCTGACAGGAACCCCCCAACCCCCCCAACCTCAGTTCTGGGCAGTATTTTCCACTCAAGTATGATTTATGGGCTTCTGTCATGTCTGAACTCCAAAGTTTAATATCAAAGACGTGTATTTGCCCATGTTTTGTGGTGAGGAGCACCAATGGAAAGTGAAAATTGCATCAGTGTTGACTGAAGCTCTCTAAATCCAAAAATTTAATATGGTGCTTTTTGTGGTGCGGTGCCTCTTGGTTTTTCCGTGCCTATTTGTTTCACAAACAATAACTGGTGCTGCTTTAGAGTACAGCTCAGAATTAATAAAGTCATCAAGTAGAAAAGTTTAAGTGGATGGGAAGTGGAACAATAAATTGGATGGACAAACACTTAATTGTCATCCAAGAGGAACATTTGCTCTCATAGTCTGCACATGGATTTCATTAAAGAATAGTCACACAGGAAATGATGTTGTTTTGTGGTGTCTAATGACAAGGACAATTTTGATTTAACTCTCAGTAAATTGTCATATAAGCAGACATGTTTTATAGTTCGTAATCTGAAGAGAAACTAATCCAGGAACATTCTTTGGATTTGCTGAACCATCTGTTTGAGCAATTGAATATAGTTTTATATTAGAGAGACCAAATGTCAGGTCTCCCTTGAAGTTTCTATACCATGTCAGCAGTTTTGTTGTAAGACCACATCAACATATGTAATGTATATATAATATCGTATAATGTTTCGATAAAAGTGAAACAAATTTTAGTTTGTTTGTTTTTTCAGTGCCAGAAATCGTCTTGTAAAGTTGTTCTGGCAAATCTGTTGGCAAAGCAACATCAGCATTCATTTGGAGTCACGTTTCTCACAATTTGAAAAAACCTCAATCCAGTCGTCCCTCTCCTTTTAGCTCGGTTTTACTCTCTATCAATTCCTGACAGAGACTGCTGGCTCTTTGGCATGCTGGGTGCTATGATCATGTCTAACTTTGTCTGTCTGTTCTGTCCTGGACACATAGTGTACAACAATTAGTTAAAAGTAGCAAAAAAGTTCCATAGAGCTAAGGAAAGTTTGGTGGTAATTGTTTGTCGATTTAGTCGATTTGTGCAAGTCACACAAGTTAGGTAATGTGATATTTGGTCAAATGTATTGGCTAAAATCACACATTCAAGTACCTTTCTTTGTGAGTTTTGTAACGACGTGTAAGGTTGGATGTTGTGGTGGTCGTATCACTGTTGAGCTGCAGGTCTTGCAAACTGTTGCTCTCTGATATAGATGTTCTCTTAGAAATGTTCTCTTCTCTAAACTGTCATCAACAAACATAATGCTTGAATACAAATTTTATTGTTTTTGGTCTAGTTCTCTCCATAAAAGCTGCTTTTTTGCAATGACCGATGCTGGTCTACCGTGTATTCGTGGGTTGCCATGTTTGCGTGCACTGCACTAGAAATCACCAGTCATGTTTAAAAAAGAAATATAACTTCTCAATATCTCAATTGCAAATTTTTAATTAAAAAGTCAAGTCCTCTCTAGTCATTTGTCTCAAGCTTAAGTTAAGTCTTTTGTCAGTGTTAGTCAAGCATATCTCCAGTCCTCAAATTTGCGACTCAAGTCTAACCTTAAACAAGTGACGAGACGCGAGTTCCGCATGTCTGTCAATAACTCTTTCACATTGCGCCGTCTTTGGATGCATTACTATTGGAAAAAATATTGTGGGTTAAAAAAAATGCATTCATTCATGAACACGTTTTGTCTTGAAGGGTCTGTTTTCACCAATAAGCCCTTGAAGGCCATCACAAACAGCAACATGATCCATCTTCTGGTTGAGGCCAAAGACGAAGGCGACCCTGTGCAATCTACTGTGACCTCCATAGACGTGCTGATTCTGGACACCAACGACCATGCACCTTCATTCCACCAGGACATGTACACCCTCACTGTCCCAGAGGACACGCCTACAGACACCACCCTACTGACTATGTCTGCAGAGGACCAAGACTGGAGTCAGGAAAACACCCATTTGGACTACAGCATCATCAGAGGAAATGAGGAGAGGCGATTCTGTCTGGAAGTAAAAATGGTTCAGGTTGAGAATCAGATGAGAAATGTAGGTAAACTTGTTCTGTGTAACCCTTTAGACCGCGAGACCACGGAGAGTTATGCACTAACAGTGGGCGTGTCTGATCGCGGAACACCTCCACTAAACAGCTCTGCTGTCGTTATGGTGACTGTGACAGACTGCAATGACAATGCCCCCATCTTTTCCAGTACAGGATACCATGCACAGGTGAGTGAAAACAGCCATGTAGGTACCAGCCTGGTCCAGGTCAGTGCTCAGGATCCTGACCTGGGAACCAACGGTCTGTTGCAGTATGACATTGTCTCGGGGAACAGCAAAGGTCACCTCAAGCTAGACCCTCAGTCTGGCATTCTGGTGGTCAACCACTCGCTTGATTATGAGGAAAACTCAAAATATACCCTCACCATTCGAGCATCTGATGGCAGTGAATCATCTGATGAACGTAAAGTGGCTTTTACAGTGGTCTTCATCACAGTGTTGGATGTAAATGACAACACTCCATACTTTATGTTTCCTGTTGTTAACTGCTCTGTACTGGAGAACCTCCCAGCGTTTACCCACACTTGTTCCATTCACGCTGTTGACAATGACTTAGGCCCTTACGGCCAGCTCACATACTCTATTGTGTCTTCCTGCTTTATGGACTATGGCAGTGGCAGCCCTGAGAAGAGGGAGGCCTTTGCTATCGACCCCTTAACCGGCGACATTCACACCAGACAGACCTTTGATTACGAACGTGAGAGTGAGTACTGCTTTGTAGTGGAGGCCAGGGACAAAGGCGACAAAGCAGCTACGGTGAGAGTGCAGGTGTCCATAAAGGGAGTGGATGAGTTCAGTCCCATCTTCACCCAAAACCGGTACCATTTCCTGTTGCCAGAAAACGCCAAGCCTGGAGAGACAGTTGGTTACGTGATGGCGATGGACCATGATGGAGGGGTGGACGGATTGGTGGAGTACTCCCTTATGAAGTCATCACCATTTTTCTCAATAAACAAAACAATTGGTGCCATTTTTGTGTCAGGGCCTGTGTATCGCAGGAGAGGCGGGCATGCTAGTGAGGACATGGTGGAGCTGGTGGTGTCTGCAGGTAGTCCCAGAATGGGCTCCAGGACCACTGCCTGTCTAGTTTTTGTCAATATCTCCAGCTCAGCAGAGGCACTCACTGGGGTGCCTCTTGATGCGCACATGCTCAGTTTGAGTGTCTCGCTAATCATGTTTCTCCTTGTCCTTCTCATTTTTGTGGGCTTGGTTCTCAGGTACAAAATCAAGGAAGCGGCAATCAAAAAGGCCGCTGCCATTGCTGCGAACTTGAACCATGGCACAGGCTCATTTGGTAGATCCAGTAGCCACAGTGGCATATCTCTCCAGGAGATTAAACGGCCAGGCATCTTGGTGGCCAAGAGGGACGTAGCAAACCTATACAATCAGTCAGACTCCAGTGGTCGTGGATCAGCAGAAGGTGAGACAGCTGAGGACCAGGAGATCAAGTGGATAAATCAGCACCCCTGCCGCAAAAGAGATGAATCTGTACCAGGCAACCAGGCCACAGAGATCCCGGACTCTGCTCTACCTGGAGACAATATCTCCTGCCACTCTATCGATGTAGGGCCGGAGCATATTTTATCCATCAATAAACGTTTAGTCTCAGGGATGGCCAGCACAGAAAGCCTCCATCACTTCAAAGAGGAGGGAGGAGGTGAGGGACTACTTCCTGCAATACTTAGGGTAAGGGATTTGGAGGAGAGCATGAGGACGAATGGGTACGCTCCGCTTTCGGATGCCCAGGCGTCTGCAGATTCTCTGTCTTCACTTGTGTGTCTGGAGGAGCAGCTGCAGGGCAGCTACAGCTGGGACTACATTTTGGACTGGGAGCCACGCTACCAGACTCTGGCCTCCGTCTTCACCGATATCGGGATGCTCCCTGATGAGGAGCTTCAAGGCGGCCGTGAGGACCTAGCAGCAGAGGCAAGCTGTCTCATGTACCCACCGCCTCTTATAACAGGAGTGGCTCAGCCTGGCATTAGGACTGTACCTCCACGAAAGCCGGGGCGTGTGCCAAGCTTGAGACGGAAGCCCTCTTTCCCCAAATATGCATATTCCCCCTTAGCCAGGAACACAGGACTTACCCCTTCAGCCATGACACCCACTTTCTCTCCATCACTGTCTTCTCTCACCATTAGGACCCCGAGTGCCTCACCAGTTGTCTCTGACACCGGGGTGGGAGGTATCAGACTTGACTCAGGACCCCTCACTGCAAGCCTGTTGGAGGCGGAAATCCAGGTGTAGGCACAAACTTTGATCAGGTTTATCTGTAACATTAAATTTCATCTTCGTTTCACCATCTTAAGGTATTTCCCTTAGTGTTTTTAAGGGACACAGTGTTGTTGTGAGTTTGGTTTATTGAGAACATTCTGACTTATTCATGAAATACAACATATCAAACGTTTTCAGAGATAAAGCAATAAAGTCCTGGACTGATTTCCACGGTTCCCTTTTTTACGGTTTTAGGCTCATGAGTGTCATAAGTTTAGTCTCAAAGGGGCGATACCAGGCAAAGTTGTCATTTGAACGTCATGTTGTCATTTAATTACTTAGAATGAGGTTGATTTCATAACTCACTTCTGTTATAAAACAAATATCTGGAAATGCCTACACTCAGCCTTGCACTTTGAATAGAAGCAGATGTTCGAGTTGGCAATTAATTATTGAATGTTTTATTGTAAACATGTTTATATGTGCATAAAATGAAACACTTTGTTATGGCAGTTGGTTGCAGCCTCTAAATGAAAACCTTTCAAGGTTGGTTTAACTTTAATAAGCAGAGAAAGGCAACATTGTTTTGTGGTTGAGTCTATCTAGCTGGAATCATAAAGCCCAGGGTTTTGAATACAGACCCATATTATCCTCCCTCCCTCCTCTTTAATATATTCTGCCAGTAAAATGCCAAAAAATGACAAACAGAACTTATTTTATTCCTTCAGTCTCGGACCGTTCTTAATTTCCATGTGATATTGTTCAATTGTTCAAAGCTAAAAGGGTCATTGAGGCTTATGCCCTCAAAACCCCAAAAATGAGGGATTCTTCACTGACACTAATTTCATCCGGATTAAAGAAATGGGATTATATTGTCTTGCTGTCACTGGTCAGCATGATGGCAGATTTCCACAAACCACTTCTAGGTTGTGGCTGTTTTAGTTTTTCTTATGAACAGAAATGGTCTGTTTCCGTCATGATTGTTTGTGTGTGCTGACTGTAAACAATAGACACCCTGTTAATAAACAGCACTTTATGTACCATTTCCAGAAAATTGTAGTTTAAGTATTAATACATTTGCAAACAAATTTGCAATAAAGAAACTTTCCTCTGTATTTTCTTGGCTTGATCATCTAAAAGTTGTGATGTTGTGGTACCCATGGTCATTTCAGGATGATTTATCAGCTTGTTATATGTGTATAGCGTTGAATTAAAAAAAAAAAAAAAAAGATTTCTCACTGCTAGTGAGAATAAGTAAAATGCAACAATAATGAAAACATAATTCTGAACATTCAGGAAATACTCAAATAAAAGGAATAATAAAAGGAAAAAGTGGAAAATATAAAATAACGAAAATTAGCTCATTAGCATGGGTGGTTAATGAGACAATGGGCTCCTGGGCACAGTTACACAAACGCCCCACCACCTCTCCTACATAAGAGCAGGGCACAGACTTGGTGGCTCTTATGCATATTTTGGTGGTATTGTGTCTCTCTGACATCATTTTGTGTCTCTTTAAGATCATTTTGTCTCAGTAGTTTTGTGTCTCACAATCATTTTAGGTTGTTTTGTGTGCCTTTGTAATCATTTTTGCTTATTAGTCATTCTGTGGTTGTATTGACCATTTTTGTAGTTATTTTGTGTCCCTTTGCAGTGTCTTTGCATCTCTTTGTGGTCATTATGAGGCTCTTTGTGGTTGGTACATGTTAGTTTGAGTGACATTTTGTAGGTGAAAGCCAAGGGGGAAGGGGGGCTGATATTTTGGGCTTCTGGGCCTGTGCCCAGTAGGCCATTTTAGTAATGAATCCATGATCATTAGATGTATTTTTACCACACAGAGCTGAGAATTCACTGCTGCATAAAATGTTAGTATTAAGTTCTTCTCTTTAAAATATATCATAGATTTTTTTTTATTGCTTTTTTATGGCCAGTTTTTCATGAATTTATTTTCTGCATGTCCACCCCTCAGTTTTTTCCTGTTTTTTTCCTCAACGAGTATCCAAAGTGAAGCAAATACTGCATTCCACATGTTGGAAACGCCATAGTTAAAAGCCAAATCTTTTTGTACTTTGTTTTCCTTAAATATCTTACTAAGTTGCTTCGAAGTATAGAACAATGCTGTCACATAAAGACTACATCATGCTTGATTGAAATCTGAATTTGTAGTCATATTCGTTTTACTTATTTTTTAATCAATCTAACACTTGATGCTATTAATTAAGGTTTAATTAAGGTCTTTGCTGCCTGTAACAGTGACCTGAACATCTCAAAGTGCTGCTTCTCTAAGAAAAGTAAAGAAATACAAAGTGATTCAACATGGCTCCACTTGGTCTGCTGTTAATCCAAATGCACCGCCCTCTGGGAACATATGAGCTGAGGAAGCTGAGGAGCTAAAGTCTTTATCAGATAGTTTCATGAAACATAATAAACAGTCAGGCCCTGAGTGTGTCCTGCATGTAGTCTCTGATAGGTGCGTAATTATTTATTGACTCAGTTCACTCTCTCCTCTGCACCTCGGTGGGTTTTGACAAGCCCTGTGCTCCTCTGTATTTGTGATTTCAGCGGGTCCTTGGCCTCAGGATCACGGTGATGGAAGAGATCTCTCGCCATATCAGATGATCTGGTCAAACAAGCTTCTGTGTCTCGGCACACAGCTCCGCAGTCCTCACAACTGCTCAGTGGATCTTTATCAAATACTGCCTGTCAGTCAGGGAGGAAAATTTGCTGAGAGGTCAGGAAGTCTCAAATACAATATGATACTTTGGCGGTTGTATAAGGACAGAGACGTTTGGGCACTTTTAATATACATACACATTTGAGATTATCACATTTTTATAAGACAGACAAGTGGAAACTGGAGACTGCAATTCCCTGTACGGCAATATTAAACCTGTTAGGCAACATTTGGGCAAAAATGAGCTGCTGGGTCCCATGAACCCCCTGCCAGCTGACCCTGGGCATCAATATTCAGGCTGTTCTCATAAACTGTTTGCACCTTTTTGCTGCAAAAAATATTCCAACAAAATTGTACAATAATTTGAAAGGCTGCAATAACATAACCAGTGCGCCGATACAAGAAAAACAAGACAGCAGTCCCAAGCATTCTTGTAAGGAGGCAGGTTTGCCTTTCCCCTGGAGACGTGTTCAGAATAATGTGAACTTTTAGTCATTTTGACGTACATCCTTGCCATGTTTCTTTTCCTAACCCTAGCCAAAGTAACTTTTATTGCCAAAACCTAACCTCCGCATATGTACGTTCATTACATAACTGTGTGTTAATGATGTAATGTCATTCGTGGGGAGCTAATTCGTATTATATCATATGAACCGTTGTGTGTACATTGTCGTAGGATATTATATGACCCGTTCTATGAGAATACCTTGCAACATGACGTCAGAAAGACATCGGACAGATGTTAAATTTTGGTTGAAATGTCTAATTTCAGAATTTCGTGTTGTGTTGACACTAACATTATGATGTTTTGAAGACGTTGGGTCTTGTTCTCCAAACCTTGTGACTAAATGTCATTTTTTTATGTCAAGAAAACGTTGATATGAAACGTTTGCAAGATATTGAGTTTTGGTTACGTACCACAACTTGAAACCAACAAAATATCCATGTCATCTGTCGTCAGTGTCCTATGTCAAGTTGATATTGGCATTAGACTTTGTCCTGACATTTATTTTTGGTCATCGGACATCACAACCTAAATTTAACCAAATAACGACATCTAATGGTGTTTGTGGCCAGCTGATCCTCTCGCTTAATTGCATGCAAACACACTTATTGTTAATGCTAGGTCTCATTTATACTCCATTTACGTGCAAAAAAACTACTACTACCAACATACTTCCAAGCGTCTCTTGAAGACGGTGGTGGAGGTCATAAAAATGTACCTTTTAATTTATGCAGTGTTGTAGAAGCTGGTGATCTGTAAGGCCATTAAATACATTACCACCTTTGGACAGAGAATTCTTTTCACTGTATTACTGATCTGTCGTCTCCTACGGTCATGTGTCACTTGAAAACATTACACTGCCACATGATTTCAGGTGGTACTGCTCTGTTTTGTCAATGTTCGTAAGCATATAAAAAACATGCACAAATGCAGAGTATGGACAGAAGGCTCTGTACATGTCTGTATATGTTTCAAACACTGAGTTTATGACATTTTAGCCGTCAGTAGCAACTGACGTATCTCTCCCGTCAATGTCATTTTCAGTCTACACAGAAGCTACATTAGTGGTTACCCGGAGCAGACAACATTTGTTTTGTTGATCCAAGACAAAAATGAAATGGTTTAGGAGAATTTATTTCTGTAAGTGGACTTACTGCATTGCTGTGTCAACCTACATATTGTATTTGACTTAACAAATTGGAGAAGTGGCAGAAATGACCCTCTTTAAGATGGCCTTATGATCAGCTAACACAGCAGAAACCATCATAGGGCCTCTATCATGTGAGTTGGTATTGTGCTTTAGTGATACATATTCTGCAGCTGAATTTCAGTAGGTCAGATTACCACAAACCAGTTGAAACACATTGAACTTGGGGTGCTTGGAGCCCACGGGGTTTTCGAGCCTCAGGGCAATTGCTCAATATTACCTATGGTTGGTAATCAAGCCTTGAATCCAGGTAAATCACTGTCAATTTGGCATACGAAACTGATGGACAGAGCAGCGTCAAAAAGGCACTGTCAGGGGCAAAAATAGATCTCTGCGTCTCGCAATAATGCACAGTCATCTGTATTAGATCATTACTTGTCAAATTTGGTCATGGGTGAGTTCACAACATTTCCCCCTGAACCCTCTTTTTCCTGTACAAAACAAAGAGATTATCATCTGATAGTCCAATCTGATAATCACTATGACGAGGAGGCATTGTGACAAATAAAACACAGCTGTGTTCTCATCCTGGCTTGGATTTCATATTTATCTCTATTTGCATTCTGTTGCGATATATACTTGGCCTCTAAACAAGTTCTGCATTGTGGTTTCTGGCTTGTTCTGGCTGAGTTTCTCAGGAGACTTGAGGTTGTATGATACACTGAAGGAATTTGGATGGAAGTGCAGTCAGGGTGACAGCTGATCTATAATAAATTGTTTTTAAAACTGTTTTCATAGACAGTGTTAAAGGTCTTTATGGATTGCTAAACTTTCCTCCTGGAAAAAATCAGATTTGATGGAGATGGATATTATGCTCCAGAACAAATATTTTTGTGTTTACTGTGTGTCAACCTCACATCTACATATGTGTTTAGCTAAACTGGAAGTTTTAACGCTGATAAATGTAAAATCTTACTAAAAGAAATGGCAGCAGTCTGATCCTGGTTTGTTACATTTGGTGCCAGAGGTAAAGTGGGATTTTACCCAACAGTTTAAAAAGAATATTTTGTATGTGATGCAGATTTGTAGCATGAGATTGTCATTACAAATTCCACTTGTTGTAAGTAAAGCTATAACAAGAGCGTCTGGGAACTCTTCTGAAGTTCTCTTGCATAAGAGATGGTATAGATTATAGACTGGAATATGAAAACAGCGTATATTAAACAGCAGTAAAATTTATTCCAGTGTGAGCAAAAAGCTTTCTGTCTTAAAAAAACATTTTAATAGTGCATATTTTCTTATATGTTACACATTATCAAGTTTAAAAAAAAAAGTATTTTGGTATTTTAATATGTGATGTGATTATAAAAGAAATTTATTGAGGAATTTAGTTGGCTTTGACACAAGGGAATGAAAACAGACCACTTTACAAATTTAACCTATTACAGCCAATTCAAACTTTAATGAGATTATCCATTATCCATTTTGATATAACCCGATCAACACAGTTTCAGTGCTGTTTCTTATCAGTGCAGAGTGGTTGCAGGAGAATTATATCTGCACTGATTTCAGATACGTTTCCAGTTTAGAGGAGAGCCAGAATCTGTTTACAGTCTGTCGGCAGGTTTGTGGCTAAAAACATAAATCGTCATCTTCAGTATCATAAATTACCACGGGGCCCTTTGACTCCAGACAATCAACATGTGTGCAGAGTTTTGATATTTTTTCCATAAATCTGTAAGTTCATCTAAGCTGTGTTGCTGAAAGATTGTGTAAACATTGTCACACTGAGAGCACGCTTTATGCTTCATTTGCAGGCTGGAAACAATCCAAACGTTTCCTATTTTCTCTCTCTTCCACCTTTTTTTTCTCAAAACAAAAGGGGGCACTTTTGACAGCAGAAGAAATGCTAACCATCATGATTTATTAATAATGGGGACCAATTTTAGCATTTATTTATAATACAGCCATTTTTCCCACAATCTTCACAAAGGAATCACAACGCGCTTTACATAAAGAATTAATCATAGAAAGAGAACGAGTAAACTGCGCTGACCACAGCTTACCTCTGTTTTTATCAGAACCATGTGGAACGTCTTTTCTATCTTCTTTTCAGATGTTTGACAAGTGTGTGGGATGATGTATGCCAGAGTGTGTTGCTGTGCCTGTTCCTGATGGAGATTAACACAGACATGATGTGGGACAGAGGAGCAGAGCTGGGAACAGAGATTTGAAATGGGGATGGTAACATGTAGAAACTGTCTTGTTTCTGGTACATTTCTTCCAGAACCTCATCAAGGCTCATTTTTTTTTCTTCTTACGTCTTCAGCAACTGAGTTTCCTTACAAAACAACATGCAGTATATCTACTGAGATAGATATCTTCTAATATGTGAAACTCAGTTCATTTCAACGTCATTTCACGACAAGTAGAGGAAGGTATTTAAGCAAGCATTCATTTACTCAAACGCTATACTTAGATATAAGTTTAATCTACTTGTACTTAATTGTAATTGAGTATTTCCATTTCATGCTGTTTGCAGTGATACAATACTACATTTCAGATGTGAGTATTGTACTTTTTCCTCCATCATACTGATTTCACAACTGTTGGCTAGTTAAGCTACTTTGCAGGTTTTAAATGATGAGATTAAAGTTTAAATTTAAATGATGAAATAGACTGTTTGATTTGATTTGTTTTATTTAGCACATATAAAAAAAGCAATGTTATACCTTTCAATAAAAGGAGACATGCAGGGGAAACCCAGAAAACCCTCAAGGGGCTTGGCAAGTGAGGTTCCCCATGAAACTATCAATCAGAGCATACAGTCTCTTATCATTGATAAAAATAATGGACGTTGTTACTGTGACCTGCTGGTTTGAGGACTGCCATTTTGAGCCTTCAAATTCTGTATTTTGGTGGTTTCCATCTTGGTTCTCTGGAGCCAGAGGTGACCATATTTGGACATGAGACTGGCGCTGTGGAGGAGTGGGAGGTGGATCTGACTCATAGGTTAAAAATTCGCTTTCCGTACAGTTGTCATTGATGTTGAAATCAGCTGTAGAGACCAAAATCATTTTTTGTACAAGGCTGTAAACATGTTTATTTCGGCTGGAAAGATAGGCATTTCAACGGGTGTCTATGAGGCTGACTTGCTTCTGGGGCTAGCTTCAAGTGGCCATTGGATGACCTGAAGGTTTTGGCACTTCAGCATTTAGTGCTGGCTTCTTCTTGGGTTTTTTTTTTATCCCTGGAGGTTGCTGCTTGCCATAAAAGTTTGTTTTTTTTCTTTTAAATGTCCAGAAACATATGAAACCACTCCAAACAATGATTTTTTTGTTTTTTTGCCATTCTAGTGGCATGGCTTTATGGGTGGCAAAGTCAGTCTGTCAGTCGGTCCTCCACTTTGGTCCAGACTGAAATATCTTAACAAATATTGGATGAATTACCATGACATTTGGTACAGACATGTCTGGTGCCCAGAGGATGACTGCTGATAACTTTGGTTTCTTCTAAAGCAGCATTTGTGGTTTTGAGTGAAATGTCACAACAACAATTGGAAGTTTAATTTCATCTAATACTTTGGTTTATGAAAAAATACCTGCATAAACAAATATGCCAAAATATGGCTATACACAAGCTTCATTTGACGCCAGTGTTTAGTTGTTTGTGTTTATCACTACAGCGTTTGCAAACAGAGTTGCATGCCACAAAGAAAAAGCATATGAGCCACCTTTTCAGCCTACAGGTTGTTTGATAGTAGACTCCTCAACATTCACACACACACACACACACACACACACAGAGTCAGTCGTGGAGCCCCTTGAACGAGACCGTTGGGGAGAGGGAAAAGGAGCTTTGTTAGTGGAGGGCAGGAGAAGGGAGGGTCAAACAGGCTTTGGATGTATGAAGGAGCCTCAAGCATCACATTTGGGTCCAATCAAATCAGTGATGTTTTTTGGCCACAATATATAAAACAGATGGACCAAAAATGGGAGGAGTACAAGTCTTTTGTATAAAAGCAGTTCGGAGTGAGGAAGTAACATTCTTTTTCTCTTTAAGGCGATTGATCTTTGCATTGCAGCTTTGCCTTTTGATGTTTGTCCATGTTTCATACTGTAGCGTTTATGTCGTTGTGCTGTTTTGGAGTTTTCACTCATAGTATACAATTAGTTCGTCTCCTGTAGTGAGTATTTTCAGGTTTTGTCTCTAGCTTGTGTGGCCCTCAGTTAACATATCTCAACCTTTGACCTGCTTGTAATATGAGGCCTAATAGATTTTAGAGTGTGAATGTCACCTTAAAAGAGTGTTTTTGGACATGCAAAGTTGTCTCACACCCTCAAGTGACCTCTAACCCCTCAGGAAAGCAGCGGGGGATGGAGTGTGCACAGGAGGGTGGGGGTTGTTTTAGCCACAAGGGTGAACACAGGGCAGGTGCTCCCTACTGGGGCCTCCGCTCCCAGTGTAAGGGGCCTGGTTCTCCTGTGATGGATGGGTCTGGCTGAGATGCCAGGCCCCTTTGGGGCAGAGTCCACAGCAGGAGAGGCACCATCTGGGAACAGAATGTCAAGGCTGGCCCGAGGGTGGAGATTTATGCCCCAACCTCAGGTTCAAACGGCTGTGTCTGACACAGCGTAGACGAGGTGGCAATGACAGCTTTCCTCCCTTCTAGTCCAAAAGGGGTTCATCCATTTTTATCTGTGGGGACATCAGGAGGATGGAGAGGATCAAGCAGCGTTAGGGTCAGGTTTTTCCAACTTAACCATCCTCCTTTTTCTACTGCGTCATGTAGATCAACTTTAAACAGTACAGGTAGCAAATGACGCAGACAAGAGTGTCAGTGTCTGTGGTGGTGCCAGATTTTAGTCTTTCAGTTTGCCTTGCTCAACAAAGGAGAGCTGATGTTATGTACAGTACAAAACATGTGTAAAAATAAACAGATTTTTTTTTATGTCCAACTTCAACAGCATGCTTAAATTAAGGACAGACAGACTGAAACAAACAGGCTAGAAGCTTTTTTTCTCCTAGTTTTCCGCAGCCCCCTGAAGAAGCAACAACCACAGATTTTTTTCAAACCACTCTACCATCCTCCACACACTCTCGTATACACAATCCAGCCGCAGCGACCGTGTGGAATAAACACAGGTGGGGAGTAGCATGAGTTCATTCGCTGACCATTGAAATCTCCGTCGGTGTGCTCAGGCTAACAAGACTCAGAGGCCCCGGCAGTTTTTTGATGGGCCTATTAGTGCCTCGGCTGCACAGAGAGTTTGGAAGGGGAGAGGTATTAAACAATTAGGGCCATAGACACAGATGTGGGAGACAGAAGGAAAAGTTTGGTGTGTGTGTGTGTGTGTGTGTGTGTATTGTGGGTTCCCAGGCCAATGAAAGTGGTCGTGCAGGACTTTGCCCAGTGTCTCATGTGGAGCTCATTTTATCCCTTTACTTTGAGGATAATCTGCAGTAGCACAAAGCATGTGTGCATTTAAACTATTTTACTGGCGTATACAAGGATTGTGACTCTGTGTTTCTTAATGCACATATATACAGTGCAAAAACATTTTTTAAAAAGACAGGCAAATTATCAATACAATTATCTTGACAAGCAAAGTGTGAAAGTATCACAACTGTTTGTTTGCCTCAGAGCTTATAATATTCATCCAAAATCCAATGGAAAAACCCAATTGGCTTTTTGACAAGGGAACCAGGGCGATGTTTGCATGTTGTCCAACAAAAAACAACAACAAACAAACAAACAAGCAAAAAAACATCATCTCTGCAGTATTCTGTTATGTCCATTGTGTTGCAAAGTCTGAATTTTGAAGCAAACGAACTTGGTTGCCTTGTCAAAAAGCAAAGACTTAATTATTCCTTCTGCATTATTCACATACAGTAAAGCTTTGGTTTTAATATTTCTTATAAACAACAGGATATTTTATGCTCCTTTGGCAGAGCGACAGAAGCAGAGTGGGGTATTTTTCTCATAAAGAAAAAGGCAAAAGAAGTTGTCTCATCATCTTGACACTAAACAAGTTTGTCACTTCTTGCTTACCATAATAGTTGTATAGAAGCCTTAAAACCCAGACATCATGCATGGAGTGGATTAAAATAAATGTTATATTTAAGCTTGTATACACTCGATGTGTCATCTGATAGGCCATACGTAACTTCTGGCAGTGCGAGGCTTGGTTGGATGTTTTGGTTGGAATGCTGTAGCTCCATATTGTGCCACCACCATAATTTAACCAAGACTGTTAAGCAAAGATTTGCAGACTATTTAATTAAGCACTGCGGTGAAAGATAAGCATGGCTGTGTTGACTTTCTGGTCGTGTGCCTTTGTGGTGGAGCAGTGATGATGCTCTAAAACACTTTAACAGAGCTTCTGTTTCATCCCCCAGTGACAAATACAAGCAGAACACTGAAAGATTACAGCAGTGGCACTTTGGAGGAGGTCGTTTTGTTGGATGTTTGAGGTTGGAAAAGCCCTCGGTGTTGAAGGGGAGCTAAAGTTAATGTGAGGCTGGTTTTTAAGTGTGTGGTGATGTGTCTCCCCAAAGAGTTTAGGATAACTCAGGGTCTTGTGCTTTGCGTCTCAGCAGGACTCTGCAGGTTTAATGCACTCTGCCTCGGGCTTCTTCCATTTGCCATTAGACAGAAACACACACACACACACGCAAGGCAGTGGCGCTACAGTAAGTCAATGCTAATGCTGTCTTCTGGGAGTATTCGGAGGAATAATAAAGGGCTTGGTGATTCCCTCTGACTGCATTTAGGGTGTTTTCCTCTGTTACCACAGACGGCACGTGGGGTTTTAATGTTGCCTCCTTCTTCTGAAAACAACAGGGAGGCAGTGATGACATGTTTGTGGGTCCATTAGACCACTTAATGTTCATAGTTGGCACTTGTACAAAAGGACTTACTTATGTGGAAGAGAAGATGTCTATTTTTGGAAATACGTTATAACAAATTTGAAGAGTAGTGAAAAGAGAATGGCAGACATTATACTGTATGTTGGAAAAAAAAGGTAACTACAGAGAGCAGTTTGAAAAAAAGTAATAAGAAAAATAAGAAATGAAGCTTGTATGAGGTTAAGGTTAATTGTTGTCTTTTTGATTAAAACTATCAGTCTGATTAACAAATTACTGGGCTGTGAGTAAAAATAATAGGGCATCTTGCCCAGTTTTTTGGCTTTTAAAGGAAGTTTGGCACAGAAAATCAGCATCTTTAGCAAAATGCAGCTAAATACATGTCTTCCATTTGTCACTTATAAGGAAAGCTGTTTACATCTGTTGCACACATCTAGATTTGTAGACATCATGAATAACACACATAAACAGCCAACTGTGCTGGTGAAAAATGAAAGCAACATATTTAGCCATATTTAGGCTTGAGTGGTTAAAGTGTTTGGAACAAATTAAGCAAACAGAAAAACAGCAGAAAGTGAATTATGCTGCAGAAACGTTATGAGAAATTGCAGTATATTGGGACTTTTCAGCATGAAACTGAACTGCCATTGGATCCAAGCAGTAGCTGTCCTCTTTCACGAGCAAGCTACAAACCTTTCAGAGTATTTGATACACAAAACATATAAATGGAGTATTCCTTGAAGTTTTTAGGATTAAGAGGCATCTATTGGCAGAAATTGTATATCATTTTCATATTTTCATTAGTGTTTTTTCATTAATAATCACTTGAAAATAAGTATGATTGTGTTTTCGTTACCTTACCGATGAGCCATATTTACGTACAGAAGGTCCTCTTTGATGGAGTCTGCCATGTTGTTCTACAGTAGCCCAGAATGGACAAATCAGACACTGGCAGTATCTGGTAGTTCTCCAATATGCTTAGCACGTGGGAATGGCTTTAGTTCTGCAATCTCACCACCAAATACAATTAAATCCTGCACACTGAATCTTTAACACTTTAACACCTGGATCATCGTCAGTTTTCTTGTGTTGCGTTCTCAAGCATTTAAACCTCCTAAACTTGAGAAAATCGATTTGATTGGTTGGATTTCATTTGAAACCATGGGGAAAAGGCAATGAGTATCTCGACAAGAAGCTGCAAAGTGCAAAAAAATGTGGAAAAGGAGAAATTTGCGAGGGGGGAATTATTAGATATTATCAGAAAAACTGGAAAATGTTAGCAAATGTTAGGAAACAATATTTATAATTGTATAATTCAAAATAAGTTACAAAAAATATCTATGTATATTCACATACTTTTTATTTTTAAATTTTAGGTAATTTAATGCCATTTTCTTGTTTTTGTGTTGGTTTTTTTGTGTTGTTTTTTCTTTGTTTGCTTTGCTTTTCTTTATTGTATTTATTTTCAGACAATTTTCTAGATAATGATTTTAGGGCCATTTTTTTAAGTTGATCATTGCCTCTTTCCCTCATTTTTGAAAAAAACAAAACCAATTTGCTCAGGTCACAAAGGGTTAAAGCTACAGTTGGTAACTTTTATGAAATAACTTTGTGTCATATTCACTGATCAAATAGGAATCCATGAATATATGATCCATTCACCATGTTGGAAATACCTGACTGAAGCACCAAGCATCGTCCACCAGCCCAACCAACCTCCTCATTTTACATCTATGAGCATTACACTAAAGCTTGTTTCTGAAATCATTTGAGGCCAGAAATAGGCAACGCAGTAACCGAATGTTGTTTCCCAATTGATCAGCACTGCCTAGTTTGACAGTCTGACTGCAGATTACAAGCAGTTATTGACATGATTGACAGCTGCGTTAGAGACTCCTTTCCTCTGATTTGTTTTTTGGTTTAAGTTTAGCAAGGCAATTAGAAGCACTACAAGGCAATAGAGTAAGCAGAGGAGTATGAGTTTCGTCACAGATTATCTCTCATTTAGTAGTATGTGAATATAGTGGCAGTTTCAGCAAATATTTTTAAAAAGTTACCAACTACAGATTTAAGATTATTTATACTATCCAGACTCTCTTGACAACACCTCAATTTGCATCTAAGATCAGATATGTGTTATCTTGTGAGGCTCATCATTACATGTCATGCTATAAATGTTATCTGATAAAACACCTTGTCACAAGGATTAAGGATCAGTGACGAGAAAAGTATGAGTGTCAGTAGCAATATCGTATATTTCATCTAACGCTTGTTGTCACGGTATTATCTGTAGCTCTATATTAGGGTATTGAACAAAAACATGCATATTTATAAAAGGGGATACTGAAAGAGTTCTCTGTTGGATACATTAGAGTATCTGCTGAGGGTTTTTTTAGAATCATTTTGTAAATGTATTAGTATAGTATCATAATATCGAAGCGTAATGCATTCACTGGAGAAAAAGAAGCCCCTTTTTTGAATTAATGAGATCATTATCTCATTACACTTTCATATCATACGTACTGAACTTAGTTATATTTTCCAAGTCTTCATGTAGTATCTCATTCCCTTCCATATTCTGCTCTTTTGACATGTGTTGTTGATGCCGTTTCCTGTTGATTTATGGTCTTGAAACAGAAAATTTGGTTTTACAATGAAACAGACCTTTGTGTGCAGAACATTCTTTTCTTCACATTTGCTTTTGTAATATCAACCAGTAAAGCACAGTTCAAATATTAACATAACAGATACAACAAACATAATTTCATGTGCTGTTTTCCCTCAGCTCTTATCTAGATGACTTGTATTCCAGAGTAAATTTCCCAGAAAACTATAAAGGCTGTATTCTGTTTATTCATGCATGTATGTATATTTTGGCAAGTTGGGATATCTGGGTAGAATTATTCACAATTACATGTATTTCAGTTGAATGGCGTTATCAGTCTTACTTGTTGTATGCTAGGAGAAACGAAAACATTTGACAGTATAAGAGGGGAATAATCATATCACATACATCTGGAAAATGATAAAAAAATTATCCTGGAGATCTGTTTTGCTGTATTATGTCGGTTTTTGAAGGAGACAGATATATTTTAATGGCTTTGTCTCATTCTTGAAACTGTAGAAAGCAACTACGAGTCAAATCTTGTTTCATGGTTCAGAGTGGCTTTTTTGAAGTTTAGAGGTTGGATCAGTGAGCAGAGGTTGTTCAGAGTTTGTGCTGAACTTGTTGTAAAGTCTGTTTCTGTTCAGGGTGGCACTATCATCTCAGTTATATACTGTGTCCTTGTTGTGGTGTCACAACTGTGAATGAATTACAAACCTTTATTTACACTTGAGCCCGTGTCTGGTATTCCAGGGGTCACTGTGGGTCACTTGCTAACCCGCTGCCACCATCGCTAAAATTAAGAGGAGTGGTTTTTCTTTTTTGTTTTTTCTAACCCCCAAATTCCTGTGATGAAGGTTTGTGAGATTATATTTCACAACATAAACTATCAAAAGGCAAATGATCCATGACTTCTGCCAAAGTGGTAATTTGTTCATGTCATGGAGAATTTGTGTTTGCAGGAAGTCAACTAATTTAAGACTTGGTACAATGAAAAAAACACACATTTCAACATCAAATCATAAGTCTTTTTCATCTGACTTTACATCAAATAAATATGCAATTTGTTGTAGAATCTACTGACTATTTAAATGTATCATAAATGAATTAGAAAACAACCAAAGGGACGAGTAAAATAAAATAAAATAAAAAATAAATCATCACATTTTTAAGGAGTAGTACAACAGTACAATAGGCTACTATGTAATGCAACATTGCAGATTAATATCCAAGACCTGCATTAATAAAATTATCCTAAAAATCACACTAAGAATACTTTAAAAATTAAATTTAGGAATATAAAAGTTCTTTGCAGAGTACAAAGAATAACAAACATTTACTAAGAAACACCTACTTGCAGTGACATATAGAGTAATTTAAGTGATTTTGAAGTATAAATGCATCTACGTTTAGAGCTGGAATAGTCCATCAGAGATGGGGATTTACCCTAAATCAGCAATATTTTAGATTTTAAAGAAAATTCTGCAAAAAAATGTATTTTTTTTGTTTGCACAAAATAACATGCCAGCACAATTTGCAAGCATGTTAAAAATGCAAGATTTTACATATAAATGAACGCCATTACATTCAAGCCTTTGTCAAATGAGTCCACCAGGGAAATTCTGTATTTCACAGTATCCCAGAATTATAGTATCTGCTGACTGTGGCTGACCTAATCACCACTGCAGATGTCTGAAAATTACAGCTATGCAACATTTGTAAGTTATAATGTAGTGCATATGTTGAAACCTTAAGTTTATTTATGTTTCAATAATGTTGTGTTGATGTGTATGTGATGCTTTTTACGTCAACCAGCCAGAGCTTAAGGGGGCAGGAACAGGGGAGGGAACATAGCAACAAAGCAGCAGCTAAGAGTATTTTCGAAAACCCCATAAAGTGTCCAATGAAAGTTTCTGGAGCAAATCTGCCATAAAAAAAAATCTCTGCATTAAGAGAAAGGATTAAAGTAAAGTAGGAATGTCACTTAATAAGGTAATCACTTTATAACCTTCTAAAAACAAAGTTTTGCAGGAAGATGTTTTTCTGCGGTGGAAAATAGGCTACATATCTGGAATAGATAACTACATCATTTGACGACTTCATCACTTGGCCTTTTCTTTCCCTCTGCCTTTATATGCAAAGGAAGTGAAGAGAGTGCTCCTTGGGTTGGGGGGAGATTCATTTAGCTCACCTGCAGGCACACCTAGTTAGCAAGAATCAAAAGTGTTTTTGTAATTATTCTCATTGCCAGAAGGAGGAGACAAAAGTGTCACACTGCATCTTTAAATCAACAACAATATCTACTATAACTGCCTGAAACTGGAACAAAAAGTCCAATCTAAAGCACATTTAATATTGTGATCACCTCTCTAGTGTGCTGCAGTCATTTAGGATCTACTCTTAACTGAATTGGTTTTATTCCTAATTTTACAAGAAGGGGTAAATGTGCAGATTTTTTTTTTTACTTTTGTCTTTCACATAAATCCAATTTTTCATTTCTATCAGGAAATGCAGGACTTGCAGGAGAGCCTGACTTAGAAACTCCTTAAAATAGTGTCAATCTTCCTTCAGTGAAGATAAATGTATCCTTTAAATCGTTTAAGCCTTCTTCTGATTTTCGTTCATTCGTGAAAGATTAAGTAAAAGCTCATCTACTCATTAAGTGGCAACATCCCTTTTCTGAGGAATGTGTGAAGGTGGCGAGGGGCAGGACTATGGGGTGCCCTTCTCCACATGGGGTGGAGATCAGGTATGGGTCATTCAGAAAACACTTCTCGGACGGCAGAGCTGCTAGTACTTTGGTCTAAGTTGTAAAATTTCCCCCGAGAGCCATTCACAGCATGGGTCTTCCAGCTTCAGTATTGGTCAGGGGTCAAAGAGCGGGGCACTACAGAGGGATCTGCTTGTCACACTGATCCATGGACATCCTGCGAGCATAAACCTGCCTGGCTCACTGCTGTGTTTTATGGCACAATGACACCGTTTTTCGATCTTATGACACAAATCTTTAGTGGTCCAACACGTTAACATGGCTGTGTGTTGGTCATCACAAGCCATTAGAGAAGTAGGTTAGCGTGACAGTTTGGGAAATTCATTTTTTTGGTTTATGCAGAGAGCTAGATGAGAAGATCGATACCACTGTCGTGTCTGTTAGCAGGGCTCTGTCAAAGTAGAGACATGTTATTGCAGTTAACATATTATACTGTCTGTTTTTATTCCATATGAAAACTGAAGTGTAAAATCAACTAGTAGGCTTACTTCCTGTCACTTCCTAAAGCAGCAACCGTGCCATAGTCTGGCACATAACCACCCATTAAAACCATAACCTTTAAGCTTTGTTTTTTATGAAAACTAGCAGAACATGTTTTAGTTCATTCGTTAGTGAGCTTTAGAGCTTCTTTTGGGTGGATTTTGTTGCCTTTGGGCAGAGCTAGGCTTGCTGTTTCTTGTTTCCAGTCTTTATCTGATGCTAAGCTAACTGCTGTTGGCTGTTATATTTATTGTTTAGACATGAAAGCTAAGTTGCTTTGAAAATGCAAGAAAGCATATTCCTCAAAATATCCAATTTATTGTTGCTTCAAATCACTCATAAATAGCTGGTCCATTTATATGAAGTACTAACATTTATTAATAATATTTCTATTGAGACAGAGCGCAACACATCATACTCTGAAAACCATGCCCACAGAGAGGATATAAAATTGCACCACAATCTGCCACCAAGGTCTTAAACAAAATGCCCATAGCTGGCTAAAAACATTAGATTTCAGCAAATCAAGATTATTTTAGCACCCTATTTCTACCAGAGAACATGTGTTGCATTGAAAACTCAATATTGTCAGTCTGTCTCAGTGGCCCTTCTCTTCACCTTGCTCATTGTGGAGTAATGATCCCACTGAATGGCCAAAAGTGATATACTTGAATATTTACAATTATTTGATCAAAGCACAAGATAAGATTATTATTGAAGCTAACAAAGATCAAATGGGGCATTACATAGCTTAGTTAGCTTGAACAGTTTGTATGGAAAAAAAATTTAAAATATTTTCTGAAAGCATTTGCTACTGAGTGTCAGGATCCCGAATCTTCCTGCTAATTCGCGCCTTATTGCTTAAAAGTTCAGTATTTCAGTTAAGCAACTTGTGAAAACTTAGTCAGGAATTCTTTACAATGCTGGACGTGCATCCCACCACAAAGCAGCTTTTTGGCGTATGTGTGGTGTTTGCTAGTGGATGTAAATGACAGGAACCCTCACACACTACAAAGTCAGTTAAGAGCGATGATTTGTTTTCCCCTCTAATGTGGGCGGGGCATAAATGTTCTCTGACTCTATACTTCAATAACCGAAAATACAAATAATCTTGTGCCCTCCGCACATATTTGTCTACTGCTGTGTACAGTACCCATATCTCTAATATGCATGTAGTTATCCTGGAGTCTGGTTGAGTCGTCTATGTGTCCCACAGCTGCTCTGAAACCCCATACTGAGTCAATTAGACCTGTACAATAGGAACATCAATTACGCCAAGCAGGCACAATCTATATGACTCTGGAGCTCTAATGAGATTAATTCCTCTTGGATGGGATAAATTCTTTCCCAAATGTCAATGCAGAAGGAGTGATTGAAGTTAACAAGCTCATTAGTAAACTTCAGGACAATGTTCAGAGCTGTATGGTTGATTCTCAGTATGCAGCCACATTGAAGATAAAAACTAGTGGACTAACAGTGAAGGCTTGTGGATATTTTTTATTCTGGATCATTAAATAATCCTTATTTCATCAGGCAGACAACACCATTTTTGTAAAGGTTTAGACCATTTTTATGAAGTATGAAGAGTCCATATACTCTCAGAACTGATTCAGCACAATCACGCATAAGAGACTTCAGACCAATAAAGTTATACTGTAAAAGAGGTTTTTCCTCTATAGGATATATATATCTATAGGCAATATTCTTCATTTTTCATATGTCAACAAATCCTTTTAGAAAACCAACATTATATATTAGTCTCTCAATATTCTTCAACTTCCCCAGCTTGTCTTTTGCACTCAGTCCCAAAACCAATTTGTTCCTACTGACGACATATATCTTTAGAAATGTAGTTTCATTAAAAAAAACAAACAAACTGTCATTTTCTGGAGCTACTTCTAGTAAATAGTAAAAAGAGTAAATAGTGCATAGGGACTATTTTCATCTGCAGATTTATACACATTTGGTGCACTTGCAAGTACTTACAGTACAGCAGCAGGATTAACCCTGTCTCACTCCTAACTCGTCAAAAACTAATGCTTGGTTAGCGGCCCCCAGCATCAAATACAGACGTACAAAGGCACCCTTTAGCAGGGGTATGAGCGCTCTGAGGAACTGCTCTAGTATAAAAATCAAGGAAGTCTGTATAAAGGTCATTGGAGTTATTTTAACAACACAGCATGCTAGTATGTATATGCCACATGATGTTGCATTACTTTAACAATATAACTACTTGTTTTGAGCCAAACCATGATATTTTTCTCTAAACCTGTTGCTACCCACATTTTAAGTTTACTTTGAAAAGAGACTGGCATTTACCGACCAGGAACTGTTAATTTCCTTTGACAACTGAAGCTTATTTTGAAAAGACACAGTGCATGTAATGGACGGAAACTGACATGCAGTCCCTGAGAGTCCTGAACTTACACTGGAGGGATACCTACAGCATCATAGTTTGACGTGCACGGCCACTGACCGAGCATCGGTATTTGACAAAGAGTGACAATATGTTGCAACTGTAGAACAGTGTGCAGAATAAAATCAAAATAACCTGCAATGCCCATATTAACAGGAGCACTTCACCCTGTGCAGCAATGTGGTACTAGGCAGCTGGAACTAGACAGGCAAAACTTGTTAGAGGAATCATTTCATTTTTAGTTTTGATCTTTTCATGGGATTTGTTGACAATAGGAAAATATAGAATATCACCAGACCTATCTTTCAATCTGTTCTCATCAGATGTAATTTTGCACAAATCCCAAGATCCTATATGGAGCTGGGTAGACTGTTTGCATCAAAATGGGACTGTGGAGAATCTGCTAAGAGACAGGACTTTTGAAAAGCAGGCATGGTTTGGTTTATATTATAGCTGTCCTGATGGCTTTGATGCTCCTCACACTGAGCGATGAGTCTTCATAAACGTTCAATAAATTGATTCTTCAAACATTTCCACTGGGGTTTGGCTTTTGTATGAACCTGCACCATACGGTTTGTGATTGTTTTCAACAGTAGTTGAGCCCTTGATTTTTTTCTTCATGAAAGAAAAAGATTAGAAAAGGGTAAAAGGTAAATGGTAGTAGAAGGGGAAAGAGAAAGAACGAAGGGTTACTGCTGGGCTACAGATGGACCACTCGGTCATAGAAGCTGCGTCTCACTTTCACACAGGGTTGTAATGAAAACCCGCTGGGGTGACTTTAAGCACAGGCCTAGGATCAGCTTACCTCTATCCCGAGCCTCTGACCTTAACTGTCAGTGAAAGCATATTGTTAATATAGACTGCATGTTATCTGTGTTTGCAAAAATAAAACCTTATGCTTGGTAAGGCTTTATCCGATCCTAGTTTCAGGCCATTTATCCCCTTCTGGATCCTCTCCATCATTTGTAGCCTTTGTTTCTTATCATTTTAAAAGACAAACACTTAGGATGTATCACTCTGACTGCTTTACCACATGTTTTGTATATATCTAATGCCTAAATGCATATCCCAGAAGACATTGCATACGCAGCCCAAGTGTGTTTACAGCTGATCACATTCAGTCACCCAAGAGAGGTTAACACAGTTTAGCCAGCTGACCTGCTGCTCAGCTAAAGGGAGTCCAGTTGCAGGTTAATAGGGGGCTCCCACCCTTAAATGGCCATATAAGTGTTTCTACAGAGACCTGAATAGAATTAACACACTTTGAAGGAAAGGGGATGAGAGGGCGAGAGTTGCCCTATAAAAGCAGCTTAGACCTTTGACACCAAGTGAAGAACCAGTTTGGCTCCTGCTCTCGTGACACATTCAGACCAACTTTGGCTCTACATGAAAAAACTTAAAATCCTCTTGTTCATTTGAATGGGGCCAGTCTGGTGCTGAAGTGGGGGTGCTAATGTAGATAGCTACAGTAACACACCTTTTCCACCAAAATTAGTGAGTATACAAAGGTTTCTTAATCACAGGGAAACCTGTAATAAAAATAGGTAATAGACTGCCTTCCCATTACCAGTAGGCCAGAGCCATGTATACAGCACTGATTTATGCAGGGTTTGCATGAAGTACGAGCGCTGCTGTGGGCATACAGCGGCACAGCTTTAATTTACCATCTTTGTTTCCACTACCCATACCTACTCTAATTACTAACATTGCAGTATCTTACATTACTGTTTGTTGTGTAGTGCACAAGATAAATAGACAAAATATCAAAGTGAAAACATGAAAATTTAAAATAAAGCTTCCATACGTTATTAAAGAATCTGTTTCTCCAAAAGTAAAAAGTACAATTTAAAGTATAAAGTTTCAAAAAAGTAAATAGATAAGCAGTGTGAATAAACTTTTTAACGGCTGTATACATTTATTTGTATGTAAAAATAGCCAGGCTAGACACTGCTCTGGCATATTACTGACTCTTAGGTTTAATTCAGCTTATGAGTCAAACAGTTCAAACTGGGCAGATAGCCAGTCATAATGGGGTGGCCAATCAGTTTTCAGGGGTTGCCCGTGCCACCCCAGGCCATTCCCTAGACACGCCCCTGTTGTCATGTTCGACAGGCAGCAAAACAGTTTAGTAAATATTAGAAAGCAGCATGGAGGCCAGTGAAAATGGTATGGTGGTTCCTTTTTTTTAGATATCTTTTATGTATTTCGTCTGTTTCTCAAACTCTGTGCAAACTGAATTTTGATGTTTGAGTGCTGCTTTGGCAGAGACGCACAGCAATTTGTTGCAGCCCGTCATTGCATCTGGTCAGTAAAGGGGCCAAATTAAAGTGTTCACCTGGGTGTTTTATTTCTGATCTGAGCCAGAGCAGATAAATATCCCTGACTACGGCAGAGGTATTTGACGTGGGTGTGAATGCCAATTGTAACCTTTCCCATTACATGAAAAAGCCAGATGTTAGCGAGTGTTAGTGGTTTTTTGTGCAATGGAAATGGGGCTTAAGAAAATGCAAGGTCGTCTGGCAACATGACATCATCCAATAAGGAAATGTGTGGGCTGATCAAATACATGTGATCACTTTGTAACTATAACACTGTATTTCTACTGTCTACCTTGAAATCATTGTGACAAATAATTATTACCAAATTATGTAATTCTGTATCAGTCAGTCAATTCTCATTTTAAATCTAAATATTACACTAAAATATGTTTCCAAAACCACTGGAGGTGAGAAATAGGCAATGCAGTAACAGAATATTGATTCATATTTGATCAATGCTGCCTAGTTTGACTGCACATAACAAGCCATGACTGAGATGAGAGACAGCTGCGTTAGAGACTCCTCAGCTCTGATTGGTTGTTTTCGTTCATGTGTAGTTATGGGCAGTTATTCTGTGCTTATGTTTTTTTACATAATTGCATCACTTTACAATGTACTTACTTCCTGTACATAACAAACGTAGTTGTTTTAACCAAAAGCACAATGTTTTTCTAAACCTAACCAAGTAGTTTTGCTCCCTAAACCCAACCATGCTGCCACCACATAATGCCATGTTAAGAAGTTGTGGTCATTTTACATATTTTCTATGAGGTCACGATAGATTTACCAGAGTAACAGCGACACTGTTTCTGGACATGTTTCTGTTTAAAATTTTTAATTGAATTTTACAAAGCTTTGAGCACTACATATTTAATCTGGCTCTCATCCCTATGAACATGGTATTGTGGTGGTGGCAGAATTTCCGAGACATCTCATAATCTCCGCAAATAACAGCATGGCTACAACGACAGGTACGTGAAAAAACATGGGATTTTTTTTAAAATTGTCCCTTTAAATATAAATAAAAACTATATTCAATGTCACACTGGGAAGAAGTGTCACTGTAGCCTGCAGCTGCAGTTGTTACAACATGCTCCCTTACAGCTGTTGCTTCGCTCTTGTGTACGGTAATTAGTTTCTGGAAGTGAGTAATATTTACATTGAATGTCACAAGTCATTAATGCGGATTCATGAGTCAGTGTGAGGCATCTAATTTAACTCAGACCTCTTTTGTTAAAGAGTTGGGAAACACTATCTACAGTAGCAAAAACAATCAAACACCTCATTTGAGGGTGCAGCGCTTTATTCATAAAACAATATTTATCCATGTCACATTCACAAAATCGTTTTTATACGCTCTGGCTTGTTTTTGAAGGGAAAGAAAAGGAAGTGGGAACTCTTTTCAAATATCTTTGTTCAGTTCTGCTAAAAAAATGGCACACCTAGAGCTATAAACTTTAATGACAGGTTTAATTCAGAGAAAATGAACCTAACTGTGTTTTCTATTGAAATATTTTTCCCACTCCCTAAAATGTGACTCATTGCCTTTTTGAATGATCTGAATGAGCTGCTGAGGAGTTTCCGAAAGATTCAAATGTGACAACACAGGAATCAACATGTGGTAGGGGAGAGCAGGGTTGGTTGGGACAGGAGGACAGGAGGAAAAGTACTTTTTTTAGTAAGTTATAAAGCACCATCTCTTTGCCATTCACCATGCTTAATTTTCCTCCTTCAAGTTGAGATCTTCAGACAATTGCTTTACATTTTATCCAGTTTTACAATCTACAGCATGTAAGTGAATTTTTAGCACTTTTGTTACGTTTCTTGTACCATACTGCCTTATGTAATGCCTCACACATAAACATGTATTTGAAAGCTGATTTTCTGGCCTATCCGACTACAGTAGTGTTAACTTTTGTTGGTGACGAGCACAGGGGTCTAAAGTTTGTCTGATCGCACTGTGATGGTTAACTCAGGGCAGTAAAGAGAGTATTGTATTGTACTGTTTAAGTATTGTTTATTGCAGGAACTTCATATAGGCCTACATTTTCAACCCCTGTGCATATTTTCAATGTGCAGAGTTTAACTATTTAACTTTTTTTTTTTTACTGTGAAGTTGTTGTTATTGACTGTTTTTTTGTTTTGTTTTGTTTGTTTGTTTGCAAAATGAAACAAACTAAGTGCCCTACATTAATCCATAGGCTACAATAGCCTATGGTAACAGTACTGAGCTGATAGGTGCCACCAAAATGAAGACTGGACAGACAGCCAAACTCCATATCTCAGTATTTTTATGGAAATGTAATCATTTTGCAAATATTTTCTTTTTCTCAAAAATGCATTAACAAGTGACATTGTAATATAAAGTGTTCAAAATTAAAAACACTTTTTTTTCCAATTTTAATTACATGTTTTAACCAGGAATAAGGTGTTCCAACTGTCCTGGGCATGCTGAATTTTGGGTGAAAGCACTCCTTGTACTTTTACTTAATTGAGCCTTTCACATTTGGGTTTGGACTCAAAAAAAGATGAATTGTAAGCAGAAAGCTGTATCTGTTCATGGATCAAATTATTTTCAGTATTGTACAAGTAATTTGTGAGTAATGGAAGGAAAAAATGTCCCAACTGACTTTGCTCTCTCCTATTTTGCACACTAGATTATTTTTTAAATAGAGTGATGATTCATTGCTTCTGAAAAAAACAAACAAAAAAACAAGTTTCATCTGAGTTTTTGGTACCACAATAGAATTTCAATTTACCTCCATTGTATTGAGGTAGCAGCTGAGGACTCTGGGTAAGTAAAACCAAAAAATATCTTAATATCCAGGGACCACAAAGTAAGTGGGGAAATATGTTTCTGTAATTTGGGTGAACTGACCTTTTTAGCTTCAAATTCCACATACATGCTAGATTTAATTGTTCACTCATTTTCAGCTTCTTCTGAGAAAGTGAGAGAAAGGTCAGGCCTGAGAAGAACCACGCTGCTGTCTGCACACCAGACTGTAGCTCAGGGGGGCCTGAGAGCGGATAGGAGCCAGAGCCAGAGAGAGGAGGCAGATTTGGTTTCACCCCTGGGTGTGCTGAGTGGTGGTCTGCTTCTCACACCAGGGCAAACAATATATCACCATGTGGTAGGAACCTGCAGACCTGCCCAGAGGATTTCACCACTGAACTCCTAATGATGGAAAATTAACGCTCCACTGAGCTGAGCTAAATGCCCCTACTGACAACATTTCCAGAGTATTTACAGCATGGGCCTAAAAACAGCAAGTTAAGGGATCACTCAGGATATATTTCTGTTGATTTGGGCGTAATGAGGGAAAAGCTGTCAGACACGTTTTGTTATGATTTCCATGAAGGGCAGGAGATGAAATAGAGGGGGAAATTCTGAAGAAAACGACTGGTGATAAAATACTATGAGCTATAATTAGGAATCAGAAATGCCTGTCAGACCCAGAGGAGCAAAACGTAAAAATGTGGGCCGAAAAGACAAATTTGTCCACCTGATGTTAGGAAACCTAAGTGCTGAATGGAGACGCGGTCTTTACGCACAACATACAGACTCCTCCCAGACATGTCTGGAAGAAAACCTCTTGTTACAGTAGGAGCTGGTCACTGACAGAGACTCCTGGCTGATGCTCAACAACTCCTGTATAATATCTGCAGGTTTTTACGCACATAAGAAATGAGGGTCATAATTTCGACTGCGATGGTGGTGTGGCTGATGACAATACCCTGCATGGAGGCTATCCACGGATTGTACAACTTCGGCCAGCATGATTTATTCTACAAAAAGAATAACTGCAAGCCAATTCCTGCAAATCTCCTTCTGTGCCACGATATAGAGTACACAGAGATGCGCCTTCCGAACCTGCTCGGACACGAAACCATGAATGAAGTTCTGCAGCAAGCCTCGTCTTGGATCCCGCTGGTTCAGAAGCAGTGTCACCCCGACACCAGAAAGTTCCTCTGCTCCCTGTTCGCTCCCGTCTGTCTGGATGATTTGGACGAGCCCATACAGCCGTGCAGGTCTCTGTGCGAGAGCGTTAAGAACGGCTGCGCGCCTGTCATGTCCGCTTTTGGCTTCCCCTGGCCAAAGATGCTGGACTGCGACCGCTTCCCACTCGACAATGACCTGTGCATACCACCTGCAGGCATCGAGAACTTTGTGCCAGTCACCAAAGAGGGTAAAGTCTTGTTAAAATGATTTATTTTGTAAATTTACCATCCCCAATTATAAATGGGACTTCAGTGGGATATTAGTTCATAAAGTGCATGATTTTCTATACATCATATCCACACATATGTACTTTTTTTGAGTACATATGAAATCCACTGTGGTCACATGTTGATATGTTCTTATTTTGAACATTTTGAATTATGGCAGATTTTGTAACATTTAATTTCTCTTATAGTGCCCAGAGTGTGCGATGCTTGCAAGGAAACAGATGAAAATGACAACGAAATTGTTGACAACCTGTGTAAGAATGACTTTGGTAAGTCCACCAAAAGCATTTAGATTTCGTGGGTGGTCAGTATTTAGAGCATATGCATTTGTCTACTCCAATAAAAACAAAGTAGCAGAGGGCTTTTATTTTGACAAATTACAGACATTTACAACATTAACTGATGAAAAAAAAGAAGTTACAAATCATGCATAAGAATTCACCAGAATGCACAAAATTGTGTGTTTGAAGCTCAAATTTTTCTGTTGGACCCCTAAAACATCCGTTTCATATGTGTTTAACCAATGAACCATATATAAAGATGGGCAACCTGTCTCCATTTACCCCCGTTATCCAAAAATGAAGTCAAAATATCCTTGCTATGGCCACCACCATCTTGCGCTGGTGATGTCATTTGGAGCCACAGTCTGTGCAGTAGCAGCCTCCGCAGTCTTGAATTCCCGCCCAAACATCTATGTGACCAAGCACAGGCAGCGCTATTTACCACGGGAACACTAAATGGAGCAAATAGCTCTCAATCATGATGTAAAACCCCCTTTTTTATAGCATCAAATAAATAAATAAAACCAAACTTATCAGAAAAATGAATACCTGAAGAAACATTAGCATGATTAGAACTACTTAAAATAACAGAAACTATATTTGGGAAAGTTTTATTTGACAAGTTTTTAGTTTGGCTTGTGTCCCATATGCTAACATGGAGGGGTCTTTTGACCTATACTGCAGCCAGCCACCAGGGGGAGATCGAGATGTTTAGGCTTCACTTTTGAGGAGCTGTCATGTCATCCAGTCTGTGGTCTCCCCTCAATATTGAAACAAAACCAATGCCCTTGATGTCAACCTACCAGTTTTATCAGAGCCCCAAGAGGTCATGAAGGGAGGTTCCAGTTAATTTCAGGAGAAAATATCACGTTAAGTGTGTTTCATTCATTACAAAGTATAAAGAAAGAATATGTATTGTGACCAGGATCTCCCCTTTTGCATGCATTTTAGCAGTAAGCCATAAGGAAACACACAGACTCTCTCAGGTGGCTCTCAAAAGGCCAACATGTCAAAAAAGATGATCTCTAATACAGTTTTTGTGAAAACAAATCCCTTATTTTCTCTTCTGCTTGCATCAAGCTCTAAAGATCAAAGTTAAGGAGATCTCCTACATCAACGGCGACACTAAGATAGTGCCAGAGAACAAGAGCAAGACCATTTACAAGCTGAACGGCGTGACGGAGCGTGACCTGAGAAAGACGGTGCTGTGGCTGAAGGATGGCCTGCAGTGCATCTGTGAGGAGATGAACGACATCCATGCCGCCTACCTGGTCATGGGCCAGAAGATGGACGGCCATCTGGTCATCACCTCGCTGAAGCGCTGGCAGAAGGGACAGCGAGAGTTTAAGAGGATTTCCCGCAGCATTCGCAAGCTGCAGTGCTAGGAAGGGGAAAAAATACCTGCATGTGTCACTGTTGAAGGAAAAGTTTAGTTGAGCTCTTTCTGATTCTCTCTTTCCAGGTGTCACACAAGTTGCAATAACGGTTCATAGATTCCTCTCTAGATTTCAGCAATGATGTATCTTTGGCCTCAGACAACACACTTAATTCCTGTATTTTTCATCAGGTTATAGGTTGTTTTTTTCTTTAAATAGCACAGTATGTTAAAAAAAGGCAATACACAGCATGTCTACTGGTAAAAAACCTCTACAATTATCATTTTCAATTAGTTTTGGTTCTTAAAGGTGCTTTTCCCCAATACACTCAAGCTACATTAATCAATAAGGCCACAATATTAAAAAACAAAATACATAGTTAAGTGATTTAAAAACATAGATTGGCCATGTCTTCTGAGCAGGGCATTCATTTGATATCTAAAGACACAAAAGTGAGCAAATGGGGTGAAAAAAAGGTTCCTTAAATTGTAGTAATATGAAATCCTTGTTTCACCAATAGACTCCCATTTTGCATGCAGTGAATAATTAGCTCCCCCTAGTGGTCAGTGTCAGTGGTATGTCTTTTCCTTTGCTGTCATCTCATTGATTGCACTCAGCTGGTGTTCAAGGTGTGAGGGAATCACCAATTTCATAGTCAGATGGTCAAAGTGAAGACTGCCAGAGTTTTGAGTCCAGGATTAAAAGTGGCTGACTTTCAAAAATCATCTGCAGATGCGGCTCACAGATAAATCCTGCAATGGGGGTGAGTTTAAGACATTGCTATTTTCTGCTGCGGTTTTCCCTGGGATCTGTTTCTGCTGTAGTCATGGGGAAATCCTTTTAACAAGTTTAAATCATCAGCAGTTGTTTGTTTAGGACCATTCAAAACTCCTAAAAGGAACAAACTACATCACAAGGGTCAAAGGCCTTAACTAATTAAAGTAAAAAAAAAAGTTCAATAAAAAGAGCTCTGGTTAGATGTTTGGAGGAGTTCCTAAATAATGTATTTGCATCTTTTAAAAACTAGAAGCTGATTAATATTGTGTGGTGCATATTGAGTGAAGCTGTGATCCCCGTGTGCATGGTGCGATGTTCAAAGACAAAATAATGTTGGTGTTTTTGTACCGTTTTCTCAAGCAAATATGAGAGATAGCTGGCTATATTCTCTTCCTCTTCATGTTTTAATACTCTTAGTAAGCTTTTTGTACTTGAGCCACTGCATACTTTTCTACCACAGTATGATAAAACTAATATTTTTCTACTCCAGCCTTGCATATTTCATTTAAACTTTGACGTTTTGAGTTTGCATCTTAATCCTGTTGTTTGATGAGTGACACAAGTTGGGTTTTTTAGGTGTTATTAGAGGATGAATATTTGGTTGATAGTGTTGATTTCATGAGCAGTAACTTGTTCGCCGCAAATAATCAAGTGGTCTGTGTGTGAATGTGTGTGCAATGTAAAATATTTTTTGAAAGTATTACTGTGTAAATATTAAATACCACCTTTTATTCTTGTATAAAGTTTTCAGCGATTAAAAGCTGCCAACAATATGTTTTCATATGAATAATTTCATTGTTGTGTTTGTGTGGCTAGAAATCAATATAGTCACCAAAAAAAAGACAAATTCAAAAATAAAACTAATGGCCAGAGTAGTAAAATGAAAAATAAACCTGTGGTATCTATTATCAATAAAACACCACCATCTAGTGGTAGTCAATGGTAAAATCTGGTCATCTTAATCACTGGATGCATACAGGCATATGGTGGTGTTTTCATTGCATTTTGTATTTACATTTATTTTTCCAGTGACCTACCATTATGAAATGTAACAAAGTTTAGCTTAACAACATAGTGTCACTTAAATGACATACACATAGTGAGTCTATATATTTCACACTTGCCTGTATTTTAATACAAATGTTTTCATATTTGGCCCGCATATCTGAATCTGTTGTATTTTTGGTCTTAGCGTAGAACCAGGCTACTGTAATAAACAGATTTACGTTTTTTGGCTGAAACACATGATACTTATTTTGTTTTGCTTCTGATGCCCATTTGTTTTTCAGTACTTTGATTACTGTGAGAAATTCTTATACTGCTCACAAACTGTTGGTATGAATGAGGCCCAAGGCTTTTAAAATACCCCAGCAGGTAATTTTATTCATAAAAAAAGATGGCAAGTTTGCCTTAATGTCTAATGTCTTTAAAAGTTTACCTCTTTAGATCATCCAATTCAATATACCTATGTATTTGCCATTGTGTCTTACGTTACTACAGCTTTGATTTTACTTTGCTGTTTGTACTGTTGATAATGTTTGTCCTGGACTTTGGCCTTTTGGCAAGTTGCATATAGAATCTTTATTGCCTTTATTTAATACCAAAAAGCACCCCATAGTCTTGCACAATGACAGTTTTTTTTTTATTATTATTTTGGTCTATAAAATATCAGAAAATAGTGAAATGTGTGACAATTTCCCCACGGTAAAAGCGTAATTGAAAAATTGCTTGTTTTGCATGTCCAAACAAACAAAAATGTCCACATTATAGGGCTACTATAAATTATGTGAGATGCAACAAATTGTCACATTTGAAATTCTGGTACCGGCAAATACACAGCATTTTTACTTAAATTGATAATTACAACTGTTTGTGATTAAAATGAATACTCCACCGTAAAATGACCATTTGTAATCACTTAGTTGTGCAGTGTTACCTTGAAGACTTTTACCTGCCTCCATGGAAAAACTGGGGACCATGTTAAACAACAGCAAAATTAGATCAAAACATCTGTTGACAAACTTTCACACAACTTGTTCAGTGTAATCCAAGTGTCATTTATCCAGTTGTATGCTCAGTTCTTTCCAAACACACTTATTTTCACTAAAAAACCTTAGTCTTGGAGTCTGGCTTTTAAGAAGTTATAGATGAGTAAACCTTTCACTTTAGTTTTAAATATTAAAGTTCTTGTGAAAATGCATGTATTTGGGAAGTATTGGATAAATGTGGCTTGGACTTTACTTCACGGGTTGTGAGAGAGTTGTTGTATTAATGTTTTTATAGCCTGTAGTTTTGTTGTTGTTAAACGTGGTCCCCAATCAATAAATCAGTATGGCTGCCATGGAGACATGTGAGAAACATTGTCTCCACAAATTCAAGGTAACACTGTACAACTAATGTACAAATGTTTTGTGTGTGAACTATTTCTTTGATTCTTCATCAACTAATTGGGTCAATTCTACAACAAACTACATACAAGTCCCATCAGCTTATGTATTCTCAAAGTGTTTCCAGGTAGTTTCACCTGAGGCATGTGGGCAGTGTTGTTACGTGGGTGACTCACACTATATTAACAGGTAAAAAAAAAAAAAAACCCCGCTGCTGACTATAGTCTAAAGACCTTTTGCCATTCTTAAAGGCTTGATCAGCAGTGGGGAGTCCCAAGCATTTCCACTTCTCTGGGATCCGCACACTGTGCCACATTAACTTTCACATTAGCTGAGTTTACTGCAGTCACATGATCAAGACAGACTTTATGTGAGACTAAAGAAGGAGTGTCAGGATGGCATCTCAAGTATTCAGAGTATCTCCTGCGGACGAGAAGCCACATTCAGGCACATCATATTGTACCGAAAGTCTGTCATTATTCTCATTTAAGTCTAACATGAAAAAACAGCTGTGCTAAAGTTAATGCAGTCCCTTTGACTTTCTTAACCTCTCCTGCACAATTCTAGTTATTATTGTTATTATCTATTTGTTTTTTATCAAATCTTGTGTGCTAATAAATTCAATTAAATACAAATAAATACATATGAATTAATTATATAACTAGTCTAAAAGATTCACCCAAAATCCCACCCTGACACTTCTTCCCACATGGTTTTGACACGCTTCACACCTTCATTCATGCGAGTCTGACAACATTCATGTGATTACCATGTGACCTCAATGACTCACCTCCACAGCTCTCATGTTACATTATGCTGTGATTGACCCAGAAATACCTGGGACTCCCCACCGGCCAGCAGAGCTAATGTGCCCCACTAATGAATGACCTTAAGGTCTTTAACTCTACACCTTCAGTCTAGACAATAGTTTCATTTTGACACAGTAATCTTTAGAAGTACAATGTCTGTAGTCCAGGGTCCAACCCTGAAGTTTTACTCATAACAACAACAGGGCGATATGTGAATTATTATGTCTTGTGTATAACACATGCTACAAGGATTGTGCATGTGTAAATACATGCTGAATTAGGTCTACAAATCAGCTTCAGCTTTACCTTACATGCACATTCGTGGAATGAAACTTATACATTTATTTGGGTACAGTTTCAGCCACTTCGATTTCTACCACTCTACTACATTTAAGAGGGAAATATTGTTCTTTGCACTTCATTACATTTATTCAAGAGCAACTATATCGACTAATTAGCAAATTTTACATACAAAACATGCCAGTTTTTTTGTTTTTTAAAAAATTATTCCATTACTGATTGAACTACCAAACGCTATATGTAGATTAAGTAAGCCTCAACTAGCTACAGCGTTAACAATGCTGCTTATGACAAACAATGTGTATGTATTTATACTTCTAAATACTGCATTTGAATGCTTATTTATTTTCACTACTGTGTGTGTGTGTGTGTGTGTGTGTGTGTGTGTGTGTGTGTGTGTACACATTATGGCTGTTCCAATTTTCCTTCATAACAAATTTTACTTGTAAGCCAGGCACATAATGCTTCTGTTGGTGGATGTTTGTTGTTTTTTTTTTTTTCTTGAGAGATTATTTGTCCTTATTCCCTGTTGAAAATTTGCATCTTTAAAATAATAATTATTTTACCATTTTATATATTTTTCACTATTTATAAGGGATTTATTGAATTGTGAGTTATCTTGTCAGCTTAACATCTCACAAGGAAAGGTGCGGTTGGATTACTGCCTTGTGAAATACCAGCATTACATACTCAATATAAAGTATGATATTGTGGATTTTTTTAGAATCATAACTAAGACAATATACGGTAAACTCAAGCAGCATGACGCTACAAGGGCACTTTTGGCTAATTACCAATTTTTATTGTAGTTAATTTGTGACGGTAACGGATATAGTGCCTTTTTTCCAAAGTTTCAGAAAGCAGAAATACCCCACAGGATCATTAAGAGCCACACAATGGTCAGTCATACTGTATGAGTCAACCTGTTAGTGTGTACAGCTACAGGACAATTACACACTCACTGGTGTGGCCATAACTGCGCAACTCAGCCTGCTTAGAAAGACTAAGTTACATCATAACAAAGCGAAGAGAAGCGAGCGCATATGATGCCTTCACGGCTATGGGATAAATCAACACCTCCGTGAGTGTGTTAAATATGGGGGAATTTGTTATGACTCCAACTGCACTGTTGTGACGTTTAGGGGGCTGGATGCGTGGAAACCCTGTAAACTACCGTTCGGAAAATATATGCTTTTTGAATCGGTATTGGTTGTCGTTGCATGTTAATATTGACTAATAGTTATGTCAATATATGACTAATAGTTATGTATAGGTTATTTTGAAGCTACTTTTTGTTGTAGCCTGCAATGACACCTTTTGTGGTTTAAAAAAAATGGTGCAGGATGCAAGTATTTATCTTTATTTGCCCCCAGGCTCTGTGGCCAGATAAGCAAAAAATAAATTAAAATAAAAATAACAGGAAAACATTTTTGCTACTTAATCTTGCACAACTTGTTTGCTATTGCTAATCTAACACACTTTAATGTTTTTGATTTATTTAACACAAGGAAAATAAAACAAGTGAATGAATAGATGATTAAGGGTAATTTAGCAACTATGGTGGATATGTTGCTACAAAACAATCAATAAAAAAAAGATCAATAGAGGTATTATTAGGCTATATTAAAAATCAAAAGCGAAAGAGTAATTTTAGAGTGAATTAGGTTGATCTACATTTTGCCAACCAGTAAATGCAATTATAAAGTAGTAGTAGTAGTAGTAGTAGTAGTAGTAATATAGGACTTATGTAGCTCTTTTCTAAGTACTGTAAGATGCTTTACATGAAATGCAAAAAGAAAAGAAATACAAAATGGAGAATATAAAATACTGAAGGTTGCTTACATGAACTGAACAGATACAAATTCAAGAAGAAAGTACAAAAACAAAATGTAGAGGATATGAGTTCAGATTTGGGGAGGCAGTAGCAGGCATTGTAGGCTTTTGAAAAGATGGGTTTTGAGTTGTTTTTAAAAGTACAGTATTGGGTTCAGTGGTGGGCTTAAAGATTTATAACATCAGAAATGTGGACTTTGACGCAGAAGAGTTTGACAAAGCAATAAAAGATGGATAAAGAAATTAGATAAAAAATTTCTTGCAATTAGGGTCTTACAAATTCAAGTGTTAATGGGCCTATCAGGCCTGATGTTTACCATATTGAATTTAAGATTTTTTAAGGACCACCTGATAATGCAGACACCCTGATATAAAAGCCCATTTGTAAAAAAAAAAAATAATAATAATGCCAAGACAAAATATCTAAAACATTTGCTAACCAAAACCACTTGGCTGCTTGAAAAAACGCACTTGCTTTCGATAATCCAAATTTACGACGGCCCTGAAGGCACCACCACTATTTTTCAGCAGTTGGAGGCACCAAGCTTTAAGTTTTAGCTTATATGCAAAATATGTATCTGTCTTTTCTTTACCTTTTGTGCCAACAGGCTATAAACCCCCTTTTTACCTCCCCAGTGACGGTGGACGGTGAATCTCAGGCAGGGCTCAGTTTGACGCTCAAAAAAGTCCGCGGGGAAGTTCCCTAGGAAATCCCCCAACACTGTGCGGGGATATTATTGTCGACACCGCTGCGCAAAACCTTCGACACAATTGACCTCCTCGGTCCATTTCTGAAGACACGGGACTCGAAGCAGAGGCGTCAAATGCCGGATTATTAAAAGACTGAAACATCTGTCAAATCTACGAAATCATCAACAATGGATAACGTCAGCCTAAACACGGACACCGACATGCTGAAAGACAAACTGCGGAGCTGCAGCACGCTCAATACTCTGTACCATGAGACGCGGCAGGAAATCGACCTCCTGAACAAACAGATCTATGTTAAGGACAATATCATTGCAGATTTAAAGGCGAGGCTGGGGAAATATGAGAGGATCTACATGACTGTGGGAGATAACGAGTCTGTGGTTATCGGACCGTCCAAGTCTTTGCTGGAGAGCTTGTGTAAAGAGATATACAAACTGAAACAGAAGAGGAACGATATGGAGTTCAAGACGTCTCGACAAACTGAGGTAAAATAATCCTGAAAATGCTCATCATAAATGTGTTCAGGGCAGATGAGTGTTTGTAGACGATGGAGCCTTTAAAGTTAACACAGTGGGACAGTTTGGTAGACTTTCAACAGGTCTGGTAAGAAATAGTAAGCTTTAAAACCCTTTAAATCCATATTTCATTTTTTAGAATTACAATCATCCAGAGGTTATTGTGATGCTCGATGTAATATTAGTTTGACTTTTTTTATACAGAAAATGCATGCAAAGAAAATCTATGATCCAGCTATGATCCAAAGAAAATCAGTGAATACTAGCAGCAATAATCAGAATAATAACATCTTATGTGTATTTGTTTGCTATTTGTATGGATCTTTTTAGTACATAAAATATGTCAATAGATGACAAACTGATGTGATCACACAATTAATCTCCCTGTCTTCCTCCCAGGAGATCCAGAGGCTGAATGTGCAGCTCCGAGAAAAGGAGCTAGAGTTGGAGAGTGTCAGGTGTCAGCCGGACCACGAGAAGGATCAGGAGATCCAGAGGCTGCGGTCCGCCCTGCAGGAGAGGGAGCGGTCCGAGGCCACCAGAGTCGTGCTCTGCACATCCCTGGCGGAGGAGGCTGACCAGCTCCGCAGCCAGCTTGGTGCAACGGTGAAGGTGTGCCAGGAGCTGCTGGCCAGGCTGGAGAAAGAGAAGAAGGCGGGAGGAGAGGTGGAGGATGTGGCTCGGCAGGAAAAGTCTGAGGTGCGAGACCCTTTCACTTTATTAGATGTGTGTTTACACATTTGGGGCTGCTTTTTTATTGACTTTGCATTGGACCTTTAAATGCAACATTCAACTGTCTCAAAGGCCTCTTTTGTAAACTCTCTTCCACCTTTTTCTACAGATGACAGAGTCTTCTGACTTGAGTAGTGTTACCGCTCAAATCCGTCAACTTAAGGAGGAGAATCAACAGCTGAAGCAGCGAGTGGCTTATGTAAGTCATAAGTTTGCAAGTTGTGCTCAGTGTCAGTTCTTATATTTCCCCCTAAACCCAAAATCACACTCGAAGATCAAACATTTATACACAATTTTTGTTACATTCAGCATCAGAGTGAAATGCAGAACACAGAGAACAATGATCAGAAGTTCTAAACCTTATTTTGTGATTCCTTCTTTAAGGTACAAGGTCTGAACTCTCAGTGGCAAAAGTATGACTCCAGCAGGGAAGACTATATCCGAGGTTTATGTCAGAGGCTGAGGGAGACCCCCGGGCAGGCCTTGGTGCCCGGGCTTGGCTCTATCAGCACTGGGTTGCTTCATCAGGAGATTTCTAGGCTCAATGGCTTATTGGAGGAGAAGATGAGCGAGTGTGCGCAGCTGGGTAGAGAAGTGGAGGAGATAAGGAGGCAAGATCAAGACCGAATCCAGACTCTGGAGCAGCAGGTCGGTGCTACATTGTGGTCTAACTCAAGATTTCACTAATAGAAGTTGAGTGTTTACAGCTCTTGGGGCATCTGATGAGTTTTAAAAAAGTGACATTAACGGTTCTGTCTTTTCCTTAATCAGGTCCTCATTTATGCAGACGACTTTAAGTCGGAGCGTGCGGACAGAGAGCGAGCACAGGGGCAGATCCAAGATCTCAAGGAGCAGATCCATCAGTTGAAACAGCAGATACACAAACAGGTGAGACGACAGCACTTAAACAAGGTGAACACGTTCACTTTCTGTTTCAGTTAACTACAGTTGCAGAGGTACGGGATTTTTTTACGCTATGATAACAGTCTCGGAAAATATCACAGTATGACGATATATGGTATTAAATGGTTACAATTCTTATCAGTTACAATTACCATGAAAGGAAGTAAAACAGAATGATTTAGTTTAAATACTTGGATTGAAACTAGAAACTACTAAGTGAAAGTACAAGTAAAAAGTCCCCTGTTTGAAAATAACTAAAACAAAGATGAGATTTACCATCTAGTGGCAAGTGTTTTCAATAATGTAGACAGGCAAATGTACAATAATAACCATCAGTTTTCATACCACAGTATACTGTAGATACTCTATAACAGCCACTGATTAGAAATGGTATTCGCTGTCTGAAGTGGGCATGGTCGTCATTCCCCCACATACCCAAACCTAGTTTGGAAGTGTAGTAAAAATTGTGTAGCAATTCCACACTATAAGCAGTGCAATTATAATGTTTGCTCCTCATTTTGGTGCTTGTTTTTATCTGCTATCTTAATTTCTCGACGTCCATCGTTGCCAAATCGCACAAGAGTGTGTTGCAAAAAACAGACATGTCTGGAACAAAGTTATTTTTCTCCTGATTTGTTCGTCTGGAAAAGTCGATATTTAAAAGGGCTTGTGACAAATTGGGCCAATATTTACTTCAGTGACTGTGGGACCAAGGGAATGGTTACGCGTGTTCACTTTTCCCATTGGAGCAAACGGCCTCAGGGCTGCCACTAGTCTCCTAAAGGGGCAAGGTGGCGGTAAAAACCTACGTGAACGCAGATAAAAGAAATGACTCTAAAGTGTGCCGTCTCGGATTTATGGTTTTAAGGGGTCTCTGGGTTAACCTTGAAACTGGATTATCGCTGCAATACTACAGTAAACATATTCCTGTATGCATTAGCTTGTGCCGTCCTAACGGCTTATGAATTGTCTTCGGCAGTGTGCAAGCAGAGAGAACAGAGAAGTGGTCCCCATGTGCCGTGTGCACATAGGACACAGGATCACCTCAAGGCGACACAAGGACTCCTCGGAGCCTCTCTTGAGGACCACTGCAGAGATGCAGCAACAGCCTGCAGCTGCAGCGGCGACTGCGAGCCCTGCGTGGAACGAATGCCCGGGCATGTCGGAGCTACAGTGCCCACGATGCCTCGCCACATTCAGCGACACAGAAGCTACAGAGTACCTGAACCATTGTGAAGAGTGTGCCAAACTATAAGCGGAACAACACTCATTTTTGGAAAAGACTCTTATCTCTTGCTGACAGTAATTCAACACTGAAGAGCAGCACTACACAGCAGAAAATAACCTGATTGGAGTTTCCAATACGGAGAGACTTGACGACAAATGAAACGACTGACTTGAGATGTTTGTACATAGTGAAGCAAAACTGTACAACCCAAAGTTCCCCTGTCGCAAGAGAAATGAGTTCATCAGTCTACATCGTTAAATATCCAATGTCGGGTTCTTAGTGTTCTCCTGTGGCAATGATGGAAATTATTGTGGTGGGATAATGGATCTGAATGCAATATATTGAATATCATATACCTCAATGTGTCATATTACAAACCTGTTGCACTTTCTTGACATTTAAACCAAAACTGAATCGTAGGATCATATGATTAAGAGATTCATGACCTATAAGCTTCTTATTTTGGATAATGTGGTGCTATTAGTTTATTTTTTAAGACATATTTCTGTCCTGTAAATTATATATTCTTAATAACAAATTTAAGTAAATAACTATTATAATAATTATTTATTCTCTTTACATTTGTAATTGGAAAAGGCAAAACATTTCAGTGTTTCGTCACCTTTTTTTTCCACCAAAGCCAAGAAATTAGATTTTTTTTTTTTGGTAAAATGTTGGGATCAAAAAATGTTAAATACAACTGGATAAAAAATGTTTGATCCACTTTTTTTTTTTTTTTTATCAGTGTGTGCAAAGATTGCATCCCAACTGACAATAATATGATTATATTTTGGAGATATTGTGCTGTTGTTCTTGAGCTGGCACATTATTTTTGTAATAAAAGACTTGTTTACCTGCACTTTACCTTTTGGTGATTTATATAGCTTTAAGTGTGCTTTATTATCGCGTGGGGTATTTTAATTCTTGAGTCTTGCAGCCTCGAGCTGTAACCACAGATCATAGCCTTACCACGAAAATGTTGGTGCTACTTAATCTAAGTCAGTGTGCATGTCTTTTTAGTGTGTGTGTATGTGTGTGTGTGTGTGTGTATGTCCATCTGTGTCACGTGTATGTGCTTGTGCGCGGTGGAAAACCCCTTCCCAGCGTTGCCTGAATGGGCACGCTGTACTGTGACAGCCATATTCCCAGCTGTTGTGTGGCTCAGGCAAACACTGCAGGGGTACTGAGAAGACCAGAGAAAGAACTGATCTCGAGTTACATCCAACAACCGCCTGCGGATCAGCTAGTGACCAAAACATTCTGCAGACAGTCACTGTGTGACGTACCATTTTGACAAAAAAAGGCCAACGGTGCTGTTTGGTGAATCAGTTATCATGGGTTCAGTGTAGTAAGCACAGGAAGCTGGACATCCCCTGTTTTAAAAGGAAGTAGGCAGTCACAGTGCACAGAAAAGACGTAGCCAAATAAGTGTGTTCTCTGTGTGTGTGAGTGAACACATAAGTCCTTTTGCTGCTTTGTGTTTTGATCAGATCATAGCTCATTTAAAGCAAGACTTTAAGTTTTAAAAGAAGACACGTCACTGTCTTCTTACGAATAAATAGTTGAACACGTTTGCTCAATACTCTCTGGGGTTTTGTCACTGTACAGCCTAACTTGGTCTGGTATGACCGACAGATTGTCATATATTGGCAAGCTGTAGATATTGCTGTGTGGCTATAACTATATGACTCTTATCAACTTGTGACTCATTTGTGGCAGTGGTACTCAACCTATTTGATCTGATGTACCCTGTCTGATGAACTTAAGTACCCTATCTCACTGATTTCCACTATATGTTCCAAATGTCTAACACCAGTCATTATATAAAAGTGAATATTGCTAATTTTGAAATACAATTTAACTGTCAATAGTTAGGCTGGTTTGGTCAGCAATTGGGCTTCTCTTGGCGGTAGTTATTATATATTGATAAAATATACTCAAAAAGAAATGAGGCAAACTGGCATCTCATCTTGCTGTCCAAAATAATGTAATGACTAAAATTGCCATAATCATCACTAAAGGGAACTGCAGTTTGTGTGTGCGTGTGTGTGTGTGTGTGTGTGTGTGTGTGTGTGTGTGGTTTGTCCAAGTGGAGTTATCGTACCTCAGCAGAACAGGCCAAAAGTGGAATACAACACTGGGGTCGGTCACGTCATGCCTGCTGGCCCAGAAAGACTTTTCCCCTTTGACTTACATCAAGAAAGAGACGTCTGTAAATCAGCAAAAAAAAAAAAAAAAATTTGTAAGCATCAAAATCCCCTCGAAATGACTAATTTCACTATCTAGATTTAAACCATCCAGTTTGGTAACTGGCTAAAAGAGCCGCAAGATTACATTTTTTAGACGGCCATACAAGCTAGCGAAACGTTAAACTGGAATTCAGTCGCTCTGCCGGCAGAAGTTACCTGCCTACGCACACTCGGTCGCACTTGACTGCTGTAAGTCTCTAGTGTGCATGCCTTATGGGCCGGTAGATGTGGGTATTTTATTGTATTTTCTACCTGTAAAAAAAGCATATTTTGCCATTGAGCAGCTTTCATAGCAATGAATGGGGCCCTGCTCCCATGGCTGTATCCAGACTACCTATAATACACCCCGAACAAGCCGCTCAGCCTTGCAGACAATTTTCCCCAGTGGCCACTCATGGTACTGCAACAAAAAAATTCCCCTGAGGCCCAAAAAGCATTTTCCCCCATAGACCACCATCATAAACGAGACGTCTCTGTATAACTGTTAACAGGACACCTCGAAATGCAAATTAGGTCAATTATGAATGTTTTTACTCTGCATTTTTTAGCCATGGTGGTTTTATATTTGTACAACTTTTCTCAATATGAAAGGCGTTTTAAAAATTGGGAACATCATCACAATGTACTGCAGAAGCTAAAAAAAATGTTGTTGTATGCGCCAGGTGAGCATATTGCATATTTGTGTGTTTGTGTGTGTGTGTGTGTATTTATCCCACTGCTTGTTAATTCTTTGAATTGTTATCTATTCTTATAGCTAACTATTTCAACCATTTATCCATTACTTTTCATTGTTTCAGCCGTTTATCATTTTAAAACTTGATTCTATGTACTTCTCATTTATTAGCCTACTTTTAGTTACCTGTTTAAACTTGTTTTCAAACACTCATATCTACTTTGTAATGGTGTTGCAGATGACTTAATAAGTGGATAGAATATTTTAATGACTGAAAGAAATAACTTAATTTTTACATGTACCCAAATTTGAGTATCACCAAGTTATGGGATAGCAGTAAAACTAAATTGCTTTTTAGCAAAAGTTGCATCATCTTGCTTTAAATACAATTAAATATTATATATACCTAGATAATTGCTGTATTTGCTTTCTTATCAAGTGTCAGATGAGAAGATTTACTTCATCTCATCTACTCAAGAAGCAAATAAATGTATTTTCCTAAATGTAGACTTGTAAATGTAGAATTATTTTTTATCTAAATCTCAAAAATTGAGATTTTTAAGAATTTTTGTCAATTTAAAGTTTTTCCACCAAAACTAGAATTGCGATTTTTTTTTTTATTTTTAAAGAAAAAACTGCTTAAAATAAAAGGTGTTTGACTACTCCTGAAAATAAATGAGGAGGTTCGGTACATCACCTAACTCTTCAAGCATTCAAATGACAGCAGGCAGCATCACATGCTAACTTACTCATCAGCTAACTGGGGAAGATTTTGTTTCCAACACATTTATTTAATTTACATAACAAGCCACCCTGGCTCCAGTTCATGAGCCCACAGAACAATTGGTTCCAATTGTGTATTTAAAGGGCAACTTCAGTAGCCTACCTCGGTTATAAAGCTAACCGCATACAGACTGGTAGAAATACACACAGGCCCTAAAAGGCCATGAGCTGTCTGCTGGGGATTCTCCCCCTCGCCAAACACACCCACGCATCTACAGCAGGGTCTATAAGTGACTGAACTTCCACACAGAAAAAAAAACACTACCCACCGATCTGAGAGTGGAAAAAAATAGGTCACAAGTCCCCACCTGAGGTGTCTGGGAACTTTTCTAAGAAACAATAGAATTAATAAGAAAAGTCAGGTGACAGTGCGGCAGATCAGTTCCTGCTGGAAACTAGTTTCAAAGCTTCAGGATGTACTGATGCAGTCGTTTAACAAAGAGGGAAAACTTCAGCCTGACACTTATCCAGACAAATACAGAATGGATAGATACAGCCTTTAATCTCATGTGTATCCTAAAAGAATGGGAATTTCCCGCCATCACAAGGGAATTCCCAAAAAAGCAGACAAGTTTATTTGAAAATGGGGCGCTGTCGACCTGTGCAGATCATTTTTAATTTATCGTGTGTTGGTTGAGGTAGTTGGTATTAATGCTGACTGTTTTTAAGGGATTTTCTTTTGTGTGTGTGTGTGTGTGTGTGTGTGTTGGAGTCCAAGGTTTCCACCATATAAAACAGCACTGTGACAGATTGTAGCCAAGAAAGGAGGAGGGGATTCCCTCTTTGGAAGTGTATGTGATCCTGAAGCGCTCCAGGCAGTTGACGATGAAAAGATCAGCAGTCTGATTACAAGCTTCAAGGCAGCTATGATCCCTTCTAATAATCCTATTGACGCTCGCCCCTGTCATTGTCACACTGCTCCTATCGTGTTTTCCTTCGTCAGCCTTTTTTTTTTTTTTACAGCAAAGGTCACCACAGGAAAACATTATGAAAGGACACATGATGGAAATTTCTTCATAAATGACTTGTAGATTTATTAATCTATTTTTAACTGAGGCAAAGTGTTGACCTCAGTAGCTGTTATCTCTACATATGTATATATATACAAATCTGTGTCAATTTCATGTTTCATTTAGATCACAGCCCACATTTGTTTCGTAGACATTTAGCTCGGTGTTTTCAGCTTGTCTACGTCAGCGTAGTTTTGTGGGGCATTTGCTTAAATGTGGTAGATCCCATCTTACATCACTGGTGACTGAGAGCGAGCGCGCTCTACAAACAGCCAGACAGTCATTCATAGCTGAAATAAAATATGAGTCAGATCTGCCCTGGTGGCTCTAGCAAACCAAAACCTTTTTGTCTTACCTCTTATGAAGTACATTTACCACAGTTTTCTCAATCATCATATTTGAATGAGTGGTAATTTTTCATTGTGAAATCCCTGGGTTTGAAGAGAGAGTCACTTTTCAAAAAGTCAAGAGGAAGCAGTCTGTGGGGAACATAACTGTAACTCACTTCCTCTGCATATCCTTTTGGCTGTGAATGTAAGATATGAATATACTGTACTTCTCTAGCATATTTGAATTTTTTTTTTAAATCACAAAAAATGTAGTTTTCTGTAAAAAAAAAAAAAAAAAAGTATAATTCTGCATCCTGACATTATTAGGCATCTTGGGCAATCTATATTGATGTCTTTGTACAAATAGATGTGAAATTAACAAGTAAAAAGAACTAAAATTGAAACTCAAGATTAGTTCCTAGTTTTCACAAGATATACCCACACAGAGATACACATTGTATTCAGCATATTTTAGCACTATATAAAACAAAGGGAGGCTCAGCAGTCATATCAAGCTTTTAAAAAGTTATTTTGCTTCTGTTTAAGCAAACTGATGGAAGAACACCAGCAAAAGCTTTTACTGCCGGACACTTTGTCCTGTCAGTACTATTCAGTGAAAGGTATGTATTAACTCATCTACATCTAGATAAACCAAAGCATGACCTCATTACATGCTCACTTCACCCTGAGGGAATGTACTTGATTTCAAAACAGCCTCAAATCAATTTTCCCTAGAGTTTCATGTGCATATATGAAATGGGGCTACATGTAAATGCCTGAGGTAGCCCAATGGCTGCACCTCCTTTGTTTAACGTACTTCACAGTTGAAACTGAACCCTGGGGTCTACATGACTCAGTTACAGTGGCCCTCTAGATGATTATGACTGTCAATTAGTGGATTTCCCAAAAGGAAGACGCATTTATTTGAGGGAGTGACTCACCCTGCAACCATGTCGAGCCGCAGACATGCAGAGTAGCAACAATAGGTAAAATTCCTGCTTTGCCGCATGTAGTATGTCCTGTCCACCAGGCCCGTATGGGCATGAACACACTGAAGTGAACTGACCTTGAAAAGAAGAAGTAAGCTTTCTTACTTTTGCATTGAATAACAAGTTAAAAAAAACAAGTTAAAAGGAAATAATTTTTTGCTTTGTCGCCAAAAGTTACACAAGAAATACAACTCTATTTGTTTGGCAAACATGAAGCTGCAGCTAGCTTAGCTTCACTCAAAAAAAGGGGGAAGCCTGGCCCTGTCCATTATATCTGCCAACCTGCACCTCTAAAACTCCTCAACACACTACATCTTGTTTGTTTAATCAGTACAAAAAGTAACGTGTAGGGCTATTTTTTGGCTCTGCGTGCCCTGACACACCATGCTAATGGTCAGTTGTTAGTCAATGGCATTTTGGCGTGTCCCACACTGTTGGCATTAGTTGGCTCTTGTCGGCTTTTTGATTATGAATTGTTGGTTTTAAGATTTAAAAAACGTTGACATCAGGATGTAAAGTTTATGAGCCAGGCAAGGACTTGAGATTGGGGGCAGCAGGAGAAACATAACTGCGCATATTTAAGGGATCACAGACTCATAAATCAGGAAATCTATAATTATTGATTCCTGGATGTAAACCCGTGAGCTAGAAACATTTTTGCGTAAGTGCCAGGCGAGCAATTCCCTTGGACTGAATAGACATTATTTTGGGTCCGATATCTAGTTTTCATTATAGAGAACCCCAGTAGTGAGTCCTAAAACACTGAAATGAATCAACATTTTAGCATCTCCGGTTCCCTCGTCTCAAAGTCAATGTGTTTTTTTTTTTAAAAAAAAATACGTTTTTAGTTAGATTTCTGAAATAAGGTTTGTGGTGAACAAAAGCTGAAGAGACTTTCACATTTTGTTCAATGACATAAAATTTCAGTAAATATCCCAGTGCACATTTTGAAGCTTTTATGTCTTAAAAAAGACTGCGGCTATTGTATTGTATTGTTGTTATTAGCTATAGACTGTATGGTTTTAGTCTAATGTTAGCTTTTTACTTCTGATGGCTGCATTTAGGCTTCAGAAAAACTGAAAGTGGTGTTCATATGTGAAGATCATCGTGCTGAACAAAACATGAAAGTATCATTGACGTTTGTTTACCACAGAGCTTATTTTTGCAATGATTAAATATCCAATGGAAAAATCCCATAGGCTTTTTACAAGGGAACGTGCATGATAAGTATTCTTTAGTATTTTAACATCTGGTTGTGTTTTTTTTTTTTAAATCACAAAAAGTTTTTTTCTGTAAAAAAAAAAAAAAAAAAAAAGTATAATTCTGCATCCTGACATTATTAGGCATCTTGGGCAATCTATCTTGATGTCTTTGTACAAATAGATGTGAAATTAACAAGTAAAAAGAACTAAAATTGAAACTCAAGATTAGTTCCTAGTTTTCACAAGATATACCCACACAGAGATACACATTGTATTCAGCATATTTTAGCACTACATAAAACAAAGGGAGGCTCAGCAGTCATATCAAGCTTTTTAAAAAAGTTATTTTGCTTCTGTTTAAGCAAACTGATGGAAGAACACCAGCAAAAGCTTTTTACTGCCGGACACTTTGTCCTGTCAGTACTATTCAGTGAAAGGTTTGTATTAACTCATCTACATCTAGATAAACCAAAGCATGACCTCATTACATGCTCACTTCACCCTGAGGGAATGTACTTGATTTCAAAACAGCCTCGGCTATTGTATTGTATTGTTTTAGCTATAGACTGTATGGTTTTAGTCTAATGTTAGCTTTTTACTTCTGATGGCTGCATTTAGGCTTCAGAAAAACTGAAAGTGGTGTTCATATGTGAAGATTATCTTGCTGAACAAAACATAAAAAGTATCATTAACGTTTGTTTACCACAGAGCTTATTTCTGCAATGATTAAATATCCAATGGAAAAATCCCATAGGCTTTTTACAAGGGAACGTGCATGATAAGTATTCTTTAGTATTTTAACATCTGGTTGTGTTTTTATCTGCCAAGTGGATAACTAGCATCTTGAATCTATCTTACCACCCAGTTTAATGATAAAGACTTCTACCACCTGCTGGTTTGAGAGTTTTTTCCTCTCATGCAAGTGTAGAACATACACGCTTAGATGGCCGTTAGCTCGTCTCTGCAGTCTGGTGAGGTGCAATGTTTGGGATGAGACACAAGTGACATGAGCGGACGCAACAGTCAGCCTTCGCTGCTACTAAGTCTTTAATGTCGGTTTGGTGTGTTTGAGCCTTAAACGGTTACCAGGCAACTGGCGGAGACTTCAAGAAACTTAGTAAAACAGCAAAGTTTTTGTTTTTTTTCATGTTTTTTTTTCTAAACAGATTTAACAAACCAAATGTTACATATTAAATAGTGATCTGCTGGTTAGCTGAGCCTAGTCATGCTAAGCTAATTGGCTGCGAGCTTTAGGCCTCAATTTCTAGGACAGATAAGAGCGTGCTATTGATCTTCTTATCCAAGTCTCCACCAGTAAGCGAATGGGCTTATCTCCCCAAAATTTCAAACTATTTTTTTTTTTTACATATGTATGTGTAGTTTTATGTGTCCATGTCCCTTATTAGAAAACTCTACTGCATGTAGGAAATAAGATTTGACACAAGACGCATAATCCTGCCATACTACTGTATTCCATCTTTCAAAAAAGAAAGACAAGATTTAATATTACTTAACAATATGTTAAAAGTAGCCAGTTTGGCTTCAGTGTTAATACAATATACACTCTATAACAGATTGATAGTGTGAGTATTGTTCTTTTTCAATTTCATTCTGAAAGTATTCTGATACAAGCTGGCTACAGGTCAAAAATAAAGAAAACAAAAACTGTAACTGGTACACTTTTACTCAACAGTTTGTTAAACAGAACTTAAAAACCAAAAAAGAACATTGTCAAGTATTACGATTTCCTCCTTTCTGTGAAATAGGGTGGAGGAGGTGGTGGTGGTGGGGAGGGGAGCAGGGAGTGGAGACCAGCTGACCAAGCCCATTCCCTTCAATCATGTGGATGAGATGCCGTGCTAGGAACGGGAAACGATGGGATAGTAAGCCACAATATCTCAAATACAGCTTTTAATTCATTACATTTCTCTTTTTTTAAGTTTTCATTGTCTCTTTTTTTTCTTGGAAGGAAACCATCCAGACATAGTAAGCATCTTCTGACTACAGGTAAGCCAATATAGGAAAATAATTTCAGACCATGGCTTTTTCAGTCAAGAGAAATGCCCAACTCAGACTAAAAGCACACAAGCACGCAAGGAAAATTAATCAGATGTAAAGTAGCTTTTTGTGATTCTTTTTGTGTCTTTTCATTTCATTTTTGTTTTAGTTCTGCAGGTGGATCAGTCCAGATGGGTCTGTGTTGGAACCACACAGCGACAAGAACAAAGCAAGGCAGCGTGGGTGTGATTTGGGCACAGCGGGAGAGAAGTTTCTGGGAGGACAACAGCTGGGTGGAGGTAAGGGGATGGGCGGGTTGGGGGTGGGGGGGGGGGCGCGTGGGTTGGTATAGCTGTTAAGGTACTGATTGTGTCCTGACAGTCACTCACTAACACCCTCAATGTGCAGCAAACGTAGCTTTCTTCAAACTAAAGTTTGACCAGTTGATGGAAAGCCGTTGGCGAGTCTGCCTTGCAGAATCCAAACAAAACCTGCAGGGAAAAAAAGACAACAGAAGGTCATTAACTTCTTTAAGAACCATTCTACCTTAATATTATTATATTCTTTTTAAAGTTTTTTTTCCTTAAATCGGTCCACAGTCATCTTTTGTTAAATCCTTTTACAGAACAATCAATCTTTTTAGCTTTTTACAACCTAATTGTAGAACACGAACAGAACTACTAGTGGTGTTTTTTGTTATTTGAGATGACTAATAATAATAATGTTTTTATTATTGTTATTATTAGTAGTATAATTGTTATTTTTGTTTATAATAATAATATTATTTTACATGGTAATAAAATATGGTGAAATTTTCCCCTTCTTCCAAATTTCCTCAAAATGTATTTTACTATTTTAAGCCTCATTGAGAAGATAATTCTTTTGCATTACATAGATTTCAGTTCTCTGTAGATGGGGTGTCTAGCTTAAGCCACTTCTTTGTAACTGCTTTTCTAGCAGCTAAACTCAGTGTTGAAAATATGTATATTTTTTTTTTTTATATCTGTAGATGTTGAAAGCAGAAGCCCCCAAAGGAGTATGTCACACTTAAAAATATTTTTTTATCCCATCTATAGTAACTACTAATTCTGTACAAATCTCACACCATAATGTATTTACTTTTGGACAGGCTCTACCTGTTTTCAAATGTCAGTTTCAAATGTTAAAAGGTAACCTGTGGAGTTTTTCATGTAAGATTTCTTGTCAGAACACACACTGTTTTTATTGGAGGCCTAATATGTTGAATGCATTTGCTGAAGATCGTCTTTTACAGGGAAGGAAAGACAGCATTTTAAAACCTACACTGATTTCATCCGTGTTTGCTATCTAGCAGACGTCCTCTTCCTTGCCTTTACTGGCAAACTGATGCACGTCTATCTCATTGCTATCCAGCAGTCATTCAGAGGAACATTGCCTAACTGTGGAAACTTGTTTCTGCATTCACCCATTTATGACCACATTACTGATTAGCGCTAACGGTGGTCAAAAACTCCACAGGGTACCTTTAAGATTAACATCAAGAGAAAAGCTCTCAAAAATATCTCACCAGTATTTGACAAAGTTAGCTACTTTTAATACACATACCTTTTGAAATATTCCACCTCCCTCTCTGTTTCATCCATTTCAGTGCTATCCAGGTCGATGTCTTTGGGCAAGAATACATCATCTAAAACAAAACAACATAAAGGCATGTCAGATGTGCTTATCTTAAACGTATTAATTTTGTGTGTATATTTTGTACTGAGATAATCTGAGACATGCACGTCAGTCTTAGATGCTTCTTTGATACTCCCACTGTGTGGTAAAATTCTTCACACTAGCTTTGAGTAACAGACGTGATGTTATGTGCATTGCCAACAGGTTTAGACGCTCAGTCACTCAAACAAAGCGTAACACGTAGACAAAACAATAAACAGTCAAAGTGTTGATGTGAAGCATTGGGTCAGCTGCCGAGCAGCGCCCCAGAAGTCCCAACAGCCTATTCCCCAAAAAGAGAAAATAACTGCTATGCACTGTCTCATGTATGGCTTGGTTTTATTCCTCCAATGAACCCATTTGAATTCAGATGTACAGAGTTGTAAACATAGTTTGTTTAATTTTTTTAAAGTTACTGCCAAAAGATTTAGAAAGGGTTTTAAAGACATTCAGATTTGATAGGCAGATTCAATTCTAGCTCAGCATGTTTAAAGGCCAGATTGAGGCTGAGTATTTGGGGCCAAATTTCACCACTGGCATCATGCCAGTGGAAAAGGTTTTTACACAGCCACAGGGCAGATTACAGCACCAGTGTGTCAGTGTCACTGATATTTGCAACATAAAGTAAAACTGCTTCAAGTAATTCCCCATACTACCTGCTCAGACGTAAATGGCAGCAGCAGCAATCTGCACAGTGCACACTTTCACCAACAACGCTGGGATGCCATATATACCACAGAATACCCAAGAGACAAGTGAGGAAACCGATCTCGATGTCTCTGGTCAGAGTTTGAATTTCCCTCACTTCTTGCATGATGTCTGTTACTTCAGTAGTGAAGCTGGTCAGGAGTGAGACGAAACTGCTGGACATCAACATACACCTGAAACTTAAAAACCAATCCGTGAATCATGATAGTACAAACCTATGGAGGTGTTCATCTTGTCCCCCTTCTTCTTCTTGTTCTTCTTGGTCTTGCCTTTAGGCTGTGGGGATTCTGCACTGGGAGGTTTGCCATTCTGCTGCGTCTGCTCAGTCTGGGACGCCGGAGGGGGGGACGGGGAAGGGTTTGACACAGGTGGGCTTCTCCTGTCTTCCTTTATTTGGGTCAGGGGTTGTTGAATCTGCTGCTGCTGCCTTTTCCCACTGGCGCTTCTGATATTACACCTGTCCTCCCTCCTGGGTTCAGTGTTTGGGAGAGGAGCCAGAGCCTCGGCAGGCCTGGTTCGTGTTGCTTTGGTGTCTGTTGTAGTGGTGGGGGTGGTGCCATTAGCTAGCTTTGCCACGACATCTGAGCTCTTGGGGAGCTCTGGAGCTTTCTTTACAGCAGCCTCACAAGTGGCCACTTTAGCAGACTGCTTGGCCTTAACTTTACTGTTGACCTCAAGCTGAGGTGGAGGAGTGCCATTGTGGAGGATGGCTGCACAGTTGGGGACGTTGGTCTCGGTAGAAAACGCCCTCTCACTGGTGTGTTTTGGGCTGTGCTGTGTGTCCGGCCGAGGTGCGGGATCAAATCTGGGTTCCTTCTGGTCAGGGAGGCGGATGAGGGTTTGTAGCAGTGACTGTGACTTTCCGTTCTGTAGGTTATCTAGGACGTTCTGAGCTGTCTGTTTGAGGGGCTGTGGGTTGTTTTGTGGGGGAGCGGTGTTTTCCTTTGCTTTCTCTTTCTTTTTCTTCTTGGCAGCGCGATGTTGCTGCAGCTCTTGCAGCCGGAGAAGTTCCTTTTGAAGCGCTGCTTCTTCCTCTTCCTGCCGCTGTCGCCGCTGCTGCTCTTCCAACATCTGCTGCTCCTCTCTTTCACGGGCCTCCGCCTCCAGACGAGCCTTCTCCTCCATCTGAAGCACACAGAGGCATACATTTACACCAAAAATATCCTAGTTTTCAACAGAAAGTCCCATGCATTTTAAATAGTAGCAGAGTTGATGTATTTTTAAGTGTTTTAGAGGCCACTGAGGTATATTTAAAGACTTCTGAAGGGACAGTTACCTTCTTTTGTTTATGCCTGGCCCGTTTGGCTGCCTTTGAACTGGAGGCAGGTTTATTGTCAGCGCTATTGATGAACTGCAACAGGTCCTCCACCCGCCTGTGGTCCTCCACTCCTCCATCTCGTTCTATCACTGGTTGCTGCTCCTCACGTTTGGGCTGCTCCTCCTTACGTTTTGTCAGACGCAAGCGCAGCTTCTCCCGCATCTCTGCATAGTTTCGACTGGTAGGAGCAGCTGGGGGCTGTGAATTATAAAGAATGATCATTAAGGACACTATGATAAATTCTTCCATTAAGCTAAAAAAATCTGGTTAACTATACTGTAGATACCATATTTCATTGTTTTGTTTCACATTATGTAAGTCTACAGAGTAGGAGCAGGTAAAATATTGAATATACTTGATGTATTGTGGCTTAATCCATGTGGGATATATTAACAGACTATTGTGAACACTGAGTAAAAATGTCATTTTTTTATTTCACCAGCGCTACACTTGCACTTTTCAGCTCTCTCGCTCTCTTCTATTGCTCTCTCCCTCTTACAGACACACACACATAAAGAAAGAGTAACAAACACGATACGTCACACACAGTCCTACCCCAACCCAGACCACTCAAGCAATAATCTGTGAGCAGGCAAGGAGCGTGTTTTTGTATTTTCAGAGCTCCGATCATGACCATCTGGCCGCATTTTGCGACCATGGCACACCAGTGTGACTTACAAATGATATATATGAATATATGAACAAGTAATATACAAATAATAGTTGGAAAATGTTAGTTTGTTTCTAGCCCAAAGTGAATAAATCCTCATATTTAAAGGCACTGCAGTAACAATTTAACTTTCTGCTAACTGCTAAGATCCAATTGTTGACCAGAAGGTTCAAGTTCACAGCAAAAACAACAACATTTCCGGCCCGAAACAAACTGGGTCTTCAAAATAAAAGTACCAGTAGTTCCACTTTGATTTATTTCATTATAATGGTACTTTTGTTTGACTTCAGTGTAACAGTATTTTGGTCAACTTAAGCATAACAGTTTTTTAGTTAACTTTTAATTTGCTTAACTTTATTGTAACTAGTTTCTTTGATAATTATGTATTTTAGTAGTCTACATTACTTTGGAGGAGATTTAAACATATCCTGATATACATTATACATCATGGTATAACTTAAAAATATCGCAATATCATTTTTAAGCCGCATTACACGGCCCTAACACAGGGAATCAAATGGTTAATTAAAAATCAATCTGTTACCCCTAAATTTGAATTTAAACAAACGAAATGCGGGACTAAAATTTAAGACTCCTTGTGGAAATTCAAATACGTGCATATGCATCTGCCAAAAAAATCATGTTAATTTGAGGCAAACACACTACTTTCAGTGAGTAATGAATGTGTTTCTTACCCCGCCGTGACCAAAGAACTCGCAGTAGCAGCAGTCACAGTACTTTCCTTCTTTCTGGTTTGTGGAGGTGGAGGTGGAAGAGCTATGCTCGGAGCAGCTGTCCTCGTCCTGACTCTCCTCCCCATCGTATGGTGGGTGCTCGTATGCCCCGTTCCCCTCACAGCGATGGCCTTCACAATCAGGATCACTGAAAAGAATGATTCTTAGAACTGGTCCCTTTTATTTTATCACAAATAACACAAATCACCTTTATAAAACAATCAGTCACTGGTATTACATTTGATTAACGGGTGTCCATCTTCATGAACTCGTAGGATACGGTGGTGGTGTTACCTGCAGACGCTGGGTGGTGCACTGACAGGACCATCTGCTGAGGAGGCTGGAGGCTCGGCAGGCGGGAGGCACAAACCCTGGTGGGCCTCCATGAAGTCAGGGGCTGGAGCCGCCATCTTTGGAAAGGGCTGGGACCCCATTGTGGGAAGGTGCGTGGTGGGTGCTGGGGGCAGAGTGGGACCGGAAAGTGGAGGAAGGGAGGTCAGTCCTGTAGGGCAGGTTCTAGGGGGAGCTGGAGCGGGTTGCCTATGGTCCTCTTTACCTAGATTGTGAAATACATCATCTAGAGAGGAAAAAGAAAAATTGGTTGAGAGCTTTGTTTAGTCCTTTGCTGTCCCACAACAAACTCTTTAAAACATGCACTTGTTCACAAAGCTTTATAAAAAAAAAAAAAAGGAAAAAGTTAGCAAAAAATATCATAAATTTAACTAGCACTCATATTTTAAAGAAAAAAAAAATCCACTTAAAGTTAAACTGAAATTAAGGTAGAATTTTAGAAAACCTGTATGCATTCTTTGTACGTTCTTTGTACTTAAGGCTGCACAATTAGTCAAAATCAAAATATGACCAAATGCAATATCCAAATCACAGGAGCTGCAGTTTTTTGATAAAGGTAAAGCCTGTCACAACATACCATCGTAAATGAAGCATTGTGTTGCTACAGCGAGGCCCCGGCCTACAAATCATGTTCATCATAGACATTTACATCAGACATATGGGAACTTGCCTTTTGTTCCAGACCCCAGCAAAAATCAAATCAAATCAATCTTCTTTTTTTTTTTGGTAAAAAATGAAAAGCCAAAATGACCATTCCCACTACATTGAGACTCATATCAAAAGTGCAAAATGAATGTCTTGTTTAGTATATTGTGCAGCTCTATTTTCTTTTGGTCAAAACTGCAATTTCCAAATGGAAGAAATTTAAGTTCTATCTTTTTCCTGCAATGACAGCAGCCCCTATACTTGTGTTACAATAGAAGATTATCTACAATAGCTGCAGTGTTAGTTTGTTCTTTGCATGAAAAAGAAGAATAAATTAACTTGTAGTTCAACTTTAAAAGCAGGACTACAACTAACTACACTTCTTCTAGCTTCTTGCTTGATGTTTTCTGTTATGTCTGTATTTTGATTGGAACGTTACAAGGCAAACATTTTTCCTTGCTGGATTTTACAATAGAAGTCACACCCCTGTAATAACTGTTATGACTGTCTAAACAGCCCATAATTTAATCATCTGTGTAAACCTAACCATTGCTCCTACCGCCTATATTACCTAAAGAGTTGGGTCTTTTAGATGCTAGGTGGATGGGTGGGTTATTACTTGACTGGACAGTGGTGGCAGTGCAGGACACAGAGGATGTGGAGGCGGAGGTGGCCATCACTACTCGGTTGGTCTCCATGAAGGCATCCTGGAAATTGTAGAGACACTTCTTCTTGGCGCCACTCTTCTTCTGCTCTTTGGCTTCAGAAGAGGACCATGATGATGACGACGAAGATGATGAAGATGATGACAGTGACGAGGAAGTAGAGCAGGAGGGGGGTACAGGGGTGGGCAACGAGGGGTGTTCCCCCTGGGGGCCGATAGATGATGTTGGGGGTAAGGGCACGTCAGCGAGGGGTGGTCCAAGCATGTCACCTGTTGATAAATCAAGTCATGATTTTAACCATCTCTGACTTGCTGAGATTTTTTTTTTTTAATTATTATTTCTGCTGGCTCACCTGGCAGGGACTCAGGCAGCAGCACAGATGGATTCCAGCTCTTCATCACAGCAGCATCCCACAGGTTCTCAAACTTGAGCGAGAGGCACTGCAGCGAGCTGTTCCAGTCACCTGCTCCACCTGCACCGCCAAAGCAGTTCTGGTAAACGTGCTCCGGTAAGGATGGGCTGAAGGCCGGCTGCTTGGCCGCTGAGTGGTTTGATGTCGGGTTTGGGGGCAGAGGCTTAAAGAAAAAAGACACAAGTTACAAAACAAATCATGTACCTTGTATGGCATTATGACAAATAAGATTTTGACTTCTCCTAGATTGAGTTCATTCTGACCCCTTGTGGTAGACAGTTAAAATTACAGTGAGACAAAGTGAAACTATAAAACAACTACACTCAGTGTTGTTCCTGGAAACTCAAACCCACGCCCCCGTGAATCAATTTTCCTTCAAAGAGACTTTTATAGCTATGATTGTACACACTGTAAAAAGAAAGTAATCAGGGAAAAAAATATTTGTCACCTTACAGTACACAGGGATGACCCTCACCTTGTTGTGTGTGAGAGGAGGACTGGGAGGGTAGAGTGTAGGGTGCAGTAGGGGCCGGGAGAAGTTGTGTAGGGGCAGGTGGCCGTGGATGTGGGGGTAGAGGTGGAGGGCAGGGTGGGCAGGGGGTGTCTTGTTGTCTGTGAAGAACTGGTGTCCCACAGTGGGAGGAGGTGCAGCGTGGAGCCGACTAGGGGGCAGGCATGTGGCAGGGCCCAGGGTGGAGGAGCTGGGGTCCTGGTTGCACACATGGCACTCGCAGGCATGCTGGACCTGTTCTACCTGAAAGTAGTGACACAAATTCAAAACATGTTGGCTACTCTTCGTATGAAGTCCGTGTTCCTCTGTGTTGCCCTTAAATGTAATAAAGGATTTTTATTCACTCATATTTAGAGCTTAAACAATTAGTTGATAGGAAAGTCAGTTTGACAACTGAATATGCTGCTGTCAGATCAGTTTCTCATCGGTCAGACAATCACTGGTGTTACTTTCAAAGAGCATTTTTCCCTAGCTGATAAACCACAGGTTGCGTCTGTTTGCTCTAATACGGATTATTTACGGGAGTTAAAATGTCGGGACTAAGAAGGAGAACTTTTTTGGGGGGCCTTGCTCTGGATAAAGGGAAGGCAGATGCATGTAAAGAGAGAAGGTGGACTGGCCAATATGTGTGGCCAGCGGTATGAAATTCTCCTCTACTGTTGTTGTTCAGCACATGTACATGTAGGATGTGACAGTTGGTCTTTGTCCTGCCCCGTCTCCACTATGATTTGATGGCTGGGTGAAAAAGTGACAGAGATGAGTGCAGTGTTTTACCCAAAGTTGAACATTTGAGAAAATAGATGCTTCACACTGCTGACATAGTGTAATTATGTGGCCCTTTAATTGTAAAGAATTTGAAAAATATGCTGGCCCTAGAAAAAAAAACACTTTCATGGAAACACAACGCTACCAGTTAGAGTGATCTCAGTGCATTGTGGCTAATTTACTTAATCTAGAGAAAATGTACAGATTATTTTATATTTTTCCCCACTAAACAACTGATTGAAAAGATGGTTAAATAGCTGGTAAAATTTCAGTTGACAAACTTTTTTTGTTTGGTTGACTACAGCTTTACTACGGTCAAGGGTGTGACATGGGAACTAGGGCATGTCCTTTTCAAGAATTATTGTAAAACACATTTCAGTAATAACTGTATTTATAATAGGTTCATCTTATTTCCAAGAAATTATGAAAAAGCTTATTGTAAGTGTTACAACACCTGTTGGTGGTTGTAGGAAGGTGGAGGGCTGTTGGTCTTTCCTGAAGAAAGCTCCTCCGGCTGCCCTCGGGGCTCCCCACCAACCTCACCATCTACTTCCTCCTCGTCACCTTCTGATGAACTGCTGCTGCTGGTCATATGAGGAGACTGAGACAGAATCGTGTTGAACAAAGAAGACTCAATTAGGGAATGGGTGAGAAACGCACACAAAACATTCCCCGAACTACCGGTAGCCCACTCATAATGAACATCAGTTTCATCATCCAGAAACTCAGCAGGGAAATTCACAGCAAATCTTGGGAGTTTTTTGAGAGTACAGAACTCACCCCTGCCTTAAGTTCCACGTTTTCACCTTCCCCGTTGATGTCATTATGGAGGCCGTTCACAGCAGCGCTCACAACGCTGTTGTCCTCGTAACCACTCATAGGGTAGATGTCCCCAAACTTACTGGACAACGGAGGCACTTCGTCATCATCACTAATACTAAAAGAGGAGTGAAATGAGTAGCTATGTTAGGGGTATGATACAGAGTGGAGACATGGTTGTTTATGGGATGACATGCAATTATGAAGTCAAGTCAATTTTATTTATAAAGCCCATTATCACAAAACACAGTTTGCCTCAGAGGGCTTTACAGCATACGACATCCCTCTGCCTTTAGACCCTCACATCATCTAAGGAAAAACTCCCCCAAAAAATGGTAGAAAACCTCAGGGAGAGCGACTGAGGAGGGATCCCTCTTCCAGGACGGACAGACGTGCAATAGATAAATTACAATAATGACAAAAAGGAAAGAGAAAGAGAGAGGGGAAGAGATGCAACAGCAAACTGATATACCCCAATGCTAAACTGTGCCTTTATGAGGTTTTTTTTTTATTTATTTATTTTTTTTTTAACAAAGCATTAACAACCTTTTGATGGGAAGAGTGACTGGCTGACTTACAAAGTGTTTGTATCCCCTTCAGGTAGAATGAGCCTCGGATGCTGCTGAATGGTGATGGGAGAACTGGAGTTGGAACCAGATGCTGAGCTGCCGGAGGAGAGGCTGGGAGGGTGCACCTCTGCCAGGTAGTCACGGGGAGGTTCCCCCTGCAGGGGCAGCTTAATGTGGAGGTCCTCAGCGATGGGAGAGTCCATGATTCCACATGTCAGGATGTGGGAGAGACTACAGTCATCACAGGTACACCTGCAGGTCAGCAATACAGACAATATTTTAAGAGCAATATCTCACTATTGATATCAAGTATTCAAAATAACATGGTAAAAAGTAAGGAGTTAAATGCGTGTTCATCCTGTAGAGTCAAATATTTTTCTAAATGTTTTGTCAAAACATCTCGAAAATAGTTTTTTGTCATAATACAATTATACGTGGAGAAAAAATATAGTGAATCACATATTGTTATCACATAATCCGAACAAACTTACTAAAGTCAAGCTTTTCCACAATTTCTGAAAATTTTCGAATGAATATTAGGCTCAATGTAATTTTTGAAAAAAACACACATTTTCACAATTTCTTCATAAAAACCCAACTTTTTTTTTTTTATTGTGAATCTACTTGGGAAGAAATACACATAAAAATGTGGTAAATAATATATTTTTAAAAATAATAATAATAATAATATTTTGTTTTATGTCTGGGGTTGGTATATTTGTGGATATTTTTCAGGAGAAATATTTCAAGAATTTTGCGACCCTAGTCCAGCTCAAAGTTGCCTTATGTTTAGATCATTGTGATAGGAATTACAGATGCAACCATACATGTAATACAACACGACAAATTCAAAATGTATTCACACTTAAGTTTACTGATTAGGTGAGCCATGGGCATAATATTTAGAGTGAGATCAATTCCCTGAAAGGGAATAAAATCTTCCATAAATAAAAAAAAAAAATGACATGAGAAGATCAGGACAAACCCTGTATATTTATTTATGTGACATGACCTCAGGCCAGAAAATGACACACCAGTGAATCCTGGAAACTCACCTTCTTCGATAATTGCAGTTTGGGCAGTCTGGAATACTCAGACGAGATGAGAGCATTCTCATAGTGTCTGTGAAGTTGTTTTCCCCGGTGGGGGACTTCTTACTGTTTGGTAACTGTAAAGAGAGCAACATTTATAATAACAAAAACGAAAAAAAAACAGTTTGAAGCACAAAAACACACATTTAAATTTGCCACGATGGCTTCATATTCTTGTCGTATACCTGTTCTTCTATAAATCTTCTCTGCTTAAAGAACTCCCAGTCCTCCTTCAGCATTCTCTGCTTAGTCTTCAAAGTCTGAAAATAGGTAGACAACAAGAACATAAACTTCCATAATACAAGAAATTTAACCTGGACATTATGTAAAACTTTGACTGTGTTCAGTTAGAGTTTTGAAGTCTCTTACGTTCTTGCTAATCAAGGACTTGTGTGGCTCTGGTCTTTGGTTGGTGACGCTCTGACCCTCCACCTTAAAAAGCAGCTGCAAAAGAGTCACATACTTATAGATTTTATCACTGCGTCATTATCAAGAATCACCTTTTTATAAATGCATTGTTACTTTCTGTATCAAATGTCTTGAAGTGTGTACCTGCTCATCTACATAGTCATCAATCCTCTTCTCACACTCCTGCCACTCAGTAGCCACAGAGGCCATCTCCTGCTGCAGCTGATGGTAGCTTTCTAACAAGGTCCTGTACATATCTTCATTATATGAATCATGAGAGGCTGTGCCATGCCTAAAAAATAATATACAGGATACACAAATTATTAAAGATACTTGTAAGGTTTCTATGTGGGACATAAGTCTAATTTGGGTCAAGAGTAGCAGATTAAAGGGGACTTATTATGGCTTTGCTTATTTCCTGTCATATATATATATATAATGTTAAGATTTCATGAGGCTCATATTAAAGGTAGCCGAATTCCAAATAATGAGGTACAAGTCTGTAAAACTCTGAAAACTGACATTTGCTTGTGATTGATTTCTTTCTATGGTCATCTGCTCCAGGCACAAGATGTTGTTTTAGAAGCTTTTATCGTTGGTTTTCATGGTAGAGAGTGCCACTATGCTCCTTTACATTTATTCCCTGGGTGCAATGCTGGTGCAGAGACAAGGAAACCGCAGATGCAGAAGACCCAGAAATGCTGACCAATCATGACAGACTGAGCTTTTTCGGCAGAAAGGCTTAATGAGACAGGAGTTAAGACAGAGTGATTCAGACAGATGGTAAATACAGGTGTTCCAGTACAGACAGTGTGAAAAACAAAGTGTTTTTTTGAACATTAAAGCATATAAACATGTTCGAGTAAAAACCCAGTTACAAGCATGAAGGTGAGAATAAGCATAATATGTCCCCTTTAAAGTCATAATGATTATTGAGTAACTCATATTTTTCTTAAAACTAGTTAAACTAAATCTTACTTCAGCTGTGCAACCAGTGCAGGTAAACTGCTGTGCAAGATCGGTTCAGAGAACACCAGATTCTCAAAAAGGTGCTTGTTGTGCAGCTCCCACGTCACCTGGAATTTCTGGAGGTGCTCATTTTCCTAAAAAGAAGAAAAAAAGGATTTGGAATCAAATACAGTATTAAACAAGCTAGGAAGTGCCTTTGAAGCCATTTGCATGACAGCTTACAGTATCTCACACAAAAGGTAAACCAACCAGGGTGAGCAGGAAGCTGCTGATGGTGCGTGCAGCTTGACAGAGGGCGTTGTACTCCTCTAGCAGCAGTGAGATGAACTGATAGGCCTGAGGAGGACCCAGGGCTGCAGACACAGTCCCTGCTGGTCCTGTAGTCTTGGGTCCTGTAGATAGGTGCTTCAGTAGCCGCACCTTCATTTCCAAGACGTATTCACGCGCCTGCTGCTCCAACCGTTGATACAGCTGGTAGGGGTCCTTTTCACAAAGTCTACAAGAGGAAAAAAGGGCCATTAATCTTAAAAATGGTAATACACTGAGACTGGATAGGCTAGCATAAATGAAAACTCAAAAAAACCCCAACCAAATATTTTGTTCTCCTTAATCCCCCCTTTGGTCCAGACCTAAAAATGCTCCCTTCGTAAGTCATGGCACAGCAAAAGGTCCCATTTCAATAGAAAATACATCACATTAAGGACGTAAAGATGCTACTTTATGGGGCTTTTGACCTGACAGATTACAGCAGAGAAGGTAGGGGTTTCAACATCATGTCTTTTTAAAGGTGGTCAGGTCTGATTGTTTTTACAGAGGCTTTTTTTTCCTGCATCCACAGTTCAATAGAGAGACCCCTAGTGGACAAAAAAATCAGAGTAGTTATACCTATCAACCAGCTCCTTCATGCCTTCCTTGTCTCTCTCTAAGGGCTGGTCGTGGTCATCTGCTAATGGTGTTCCAGTCTGACGGTAGATGCAGCGCACCAGGTAACGAACCTCCGACCAGTGATTCTGTAGCTGCTGTGACTCCCTCTCTGACTCAGCAGAGATCTCCCTGTTATTCAGGACATGGATTCATTTAAGATCCCATCAACTTTAAAGATGAAATAAAACACTGATATTAAATTTTCTTTCTATGGTAATCACTCTGAACTGACCGTCTCTCGTTGCAGGCTTCACAGCTGCACACTGTATCAGCAGGCATCGGTGCGGTGAGGTCCGGGGCAGGGAGCATGGGTAGTGTAGGCGCAGCAGTGGTCAGTCTGTCCCCTGTGGCCGCCTCCTGGCCCAGGTTTCCGTTACCCACAGGCATGTGCAAAAGGAAGTCCTGGTTCTGTGGGAATTATCAAAAACAGCACACTGAGATACAGAACAATTTTTGTACTTTTCTCAAAATGTAAGTGAGCAAAGTTTTAAAATAGCTTCATTGACTGTGCTGTTGGCTGAATCAGTTATTGTTGTTGATTATGTTCATCATTTTTTGGGGCCCTATCTTACAACCGACAGAGCATAGCACAACTGCGAATGGTAGTTTTAGACCGATGCAGTTGACATTTTCATGGCCAGTGCCCGTGTTTTGTAAGAGCCCCAATCTGTATGCCTCTGGGTGTGTAGGTCTTAAAATGAGGTGTGGTCAAGAGCATTGTTGGCAGATTATTTAAGGTAGCAGAAAGCTATTGCACCACTGAAAAACAAAACCTGGTCTGAAGTCAATAGTGTGGTATTTTCCTGGTTTTTAAAGGGCAAATTATTCAGATAGGAAGATGTGCCTACATACGGGGGTTCACAACGCATGTAGACTCTGCTTGTTACACACACAGACGAACGTGTGGATGGGTGAAATAATACATCAGTAAATCATCATTACAGTCTCTAAAATGTGAACATATTCGAGAGCAGAGCAGACCTGCTGCTCAATGCTCTGTGCATTTATGTGCGAGGAGCAGTGTAACTTCATCGGTTATTTCAGACGCTGAGAGTTTAATTCTGAGGCGCCTACTAGCTCACCTGGTAGAGTGGACATCCTATGCACAAAGGCTATGTCTGTGCCACAGCGGCCGTGGGTTTGATTCCACCCTCTGCCCTTTGCTGCGTGTCATCCCCACTCTCTTTTCCCCTTACACCCTATAGCTGAACCATCCAATAAAGGCCAAAAAAAAGCCCCAAAATTAATCTTCAAAAGATTGGTTCTTCTTTCTGTGTTGAGTTCATAACTACCATTATAACAGTATTTGCTGCAGTGACATTACTGCTCTTGCTGCATTACTCTCAGCAGAAAACCACTTGCTTCTCCAATTTGCCAAATCCGCCATGTACACGATAGTGCACCAGCTGCAGGTGCACCTGGCTTTTAAAGGAAATGAGACATGATGTTCTACTAAGTTGAATTCAAGTTAACCCAAATCACACCTGTGATCTATTAGGGGACTAAATACAAACCCTTTTACCTTTGCACTTTGCACCCAGATTATGTGCTGTTTAACATGCAAAAGTAGAGTTCGACACACCCTTGATGCACTTGCGATAGGCACTTTGGATTTGTCATTTTAGATATTTTAAATGGGGCTCTGGATGTCTAAAGTCTAAAACATGCTGCAACATCACATCACATGACAAGCACACATTGGACATTTCAACATAAATCAATGTATGAAAAATGAATGTGGATCCACTTTCTGTGTTTGGGGTATTTTACTTAATTTCTCTGAGAAAAAATAAGATCTTCATAAAGCTGGAACTATGGCTCAGAGGTCTAGATATTGATATACATCAGCAATAACTTTCTCTCTGTTGACTGTGGCAGCTACAAGGCCAGCACAGAAGAGGTACTATAGGCCGACAACAGAGGAAGTCCATGTACAGTAGCTGGGATGAACCAAACCAAGGTGCAAGTCTGAAGCCAGTTTAAGACTGCGTAATGAGGACACAATGCCAACCATGTATTCGTACATCAGGAAAAGTATGGGGTAAGTTCTTCTTACTTGAATCACATGTTGGTGTTTTTAGTTTGGCAGTCAGTCACAAACCGACACTTCAGATCTAATTCAGTGTCAAATTTATTTTAAGGCAAACTTTGTGCAGCTGCTTCACATTAAAAGCTTTCCAGTGGTTTGTTTCCTGTAGGGCAATGATATTGTGAATCAGCATAGTACCTGCTGTTACAAGGATGCAGTGGAACAATACATTTTTGAGGAAACAAAACCCAGGGCGAACAGCCAGGAACAAGGCACAACAAAGAAAGCATACCTGATGTGCCTTAACATAAAGAATAATCAATAACTTCTAAACCAGCTCAACAATGTAACAGTAAAAAAAAAACACTTGAAGTACTCAATACTTTTGAGTTATAATATTTCTGACAAGTGTTAAGCTAGTATGCAGCAGGACGATTTGTTAACTAGTGCACAATTTTCCAGGCGATGCAAATTTTAAATAAGGGGTCAGTAAGGAAGTGTGTCTTAGTGTCACTGTAGTAAAAATTTTTTTACAACCAACACACTACACACATGTTTTCGAAATTCTGCTACAATTAAGTGCTGCAGAAAAGAGTAAAAAAAAAAAAAAAAAGCATTTTAGCACCTGTCTCGTCTCAAAGTCAATGAGTTTTATGAATGGGTTTTTGGTCAGATGCTTGAAATAAGGTCTGTGCTTAACACAAGTTTAAGAGATTTTCGCGTTTTGTTCTGCAACATGAAATGCATCAGTAAATAACCCACTCAGGAATTTGGAAGCTTTTACGTCTTAAAACAGGTGGTTGCTAACAAGTGGCCAAATGAGACCGCAGAAAGTTATCACTCTGAACATAGTTTTAGCGGTTTATTGTGGTGATTAAATCTAAAGTAATGTGACCGTTGTGTGGTTTGTTTATAACCTAACATTAGCAATTTACTTTTGGCGAATGATTTTAGATTTCAAAAATCAAAAGTGGTGTTTAGTTGTAAAATTATCTTGCTGAACAAAATGTGTACTTTTTTTTTGCAGTAACCCAAAATCCAATAAAAAAAATCCCACTGGCCTTTTTTTAAAGGAACTGGGGTTTTAACTTCCCTGTTGGGCCTACAAATATATGTCATCCCTGCAGCACTACTGTATATGCAACACCTTAATCTGTGTTTTAATCTGAGTTCTCTGTTTTAGTTTCCTGATCTAATAGTTGAGTAATGATTTGGGAATTCCCTAACATTCAGAGACATGTCATCAATGTGAGAACAGTTTACCGCTGCATTAACATAGTAACTGTAGAGATGCCTACATGTGATTTATTGATGTGATTGCAAGAATTTACTTGAGGCTCTGGTCACGCAACCAAAATACAGCACATTGATGTGGCAGCAGAATTGAGTAAATAAAACCTACAATCACCTTCTGCTCTATTTAAAAAAAGAATGGTGGAATATAAAACTACTGCTTAGATCGTAAACAACAAATAACAGATTTTCTCTGCTCATTGTGTAGCATTTAATAAAATTAGACATTGAAACAAACCATTTGCAAAAAAAATGAAGGGGACTCCTCTTTTTTAAAATTCAGTGTGTAATAAAGAGTTTTTACAGGCAGACAGCCTCATTAACTACAATAAATAATCACACCCGTGAAAACACAACCCAGAAGGAAAAATGTGACTTTGTATTCAAGTAAAAAAAATGCTTTGTTGAATCACAAGATGTTTCCACGTCTTCGCTGGCCTTGTCCTTAGAAAGACCCAGACTGAGCACATAGCCAGGCCGTCTAACATAAAGAAGCTCTTTATGTGAGAAGGTATTAGTCTGGGACATCATGGCATTTTTACAACATAATTCTTTGAGCGTATTTATAGTCTTACTCTGATGTGTAAACCCAACATCTACACTGTATAAAAAAACATCCTAAAGTCTGGGGTACACTTACTGAAAAGAATAAATGTGTGTAATTGTCTATAATTGGTATTAGAGCCACTTTGTTGCCTTTTGTTTAAAGAACTTCACAGAATTTACATATTTCTGACCTAGATACTTTCATCTAGCAATAATTCAAAGTGAAACCCAAGTCAACATATGAAATGATAGTAGGTCCTTTATTACATTTTACAGCAACAGCTGTAGCCTCTGGTTGCTCCATCTGTTCCAGCTTTTCTGGCAAAGAAACTAATGTGAACACAAGAGTTACACCCTCCACTGACAGACTGACCGCAGCTGCGTGAGTTAAACTGCAGATATATGGCACTGGTGCTGAGAAGGATGACGTTTGGAAACTTATGGGATCATTCACAGAATCTGAGAACCTGCTCTTCTTTCACAACAACCATAAAATTTTACCCACCACCTTTTAACTTCAATATTCTTTATACCCAGGCGACTTACCCCCAACGACTGTTCCAGAGCAGTGTGTCGGTCCTCCTTCTCCACTGTGCGCCTACAGTCAGAGCACACCCACAGAGGCAGCTGGAGGGCACTGGGAGTCTTGTTGGGCTGTGATGTACCGTTCTGGCCCAGGATCCCTGCCTCTGAAGGCACAGCACTGTCTTTGCGCTCACATCGGCATAAGAGGCAGCGATCGCCAGCCGTGTACGGAGCCCGCTGGTTCAAGCCGAACGTGAATGGGGTCTGTGGTGAGTATGTTTGAAGGAGGAAGTTGAGAGAAAAATAAACTACAAGTTACGAAGCCACTTTAGCATATGAATAAAACACGGTCTTTGAAATAATAATTTAATTTATAAGTTAGGTGTTGCTCTGTTTGGAAGGGGTGGGGTGAAGGGTGTAACATGTGGAGGATAGTGATCTCATTGTGGCACATTAGTCTTTTTTTATTTCTATTTTATTTAGTTATATTTATTCATTTATTCATCCATGTATGCTGCACTCTATATCAATTTGTATGCTTTAACTTTTATATTATTTTTATGAACGTTACTGCCATAACTATTGCTTTTGTTTTTGTTTTATTTTTTGAAAAATACCCCCCAACAACAGAACAACAACAGAAAAGCGAAATATTGGTAAATATACGAAAATATAGTGGGACGTCTCAGTTATCTGTTTAAAGAAACATCAAACATCAGACCATGTCAGTCAATATGGATTGTGAATCTAAAGCCCTTCTCTAAAAACAATGTGCAAGTTAAAAAAAATGGCTCCAAGATGGACCAGTCTGCTATACAGTATATCTGCTATATATTAAGGCAGGTCACACTCTATTTCTCCCTAACTCACTGCACTCTGCTGTCTAAACTGCCCCTCTGCGCTCCATTAAAAACATCGAAACCATTTCTTAATGTGCAGCCTTGTCAGTGAGTGAACCACAGAGTGGCACAAACACATAATTAGCAGCCAGAAGTTTCAATTAATGATACCCACATTCAAGGTGTTTGTCAGACAGCAAACTGGCTTTTAGGGATTTTAAAAAGAGGGTTTCTTTGCATCTACTTGAGCGACATTTTAAATGTGTGCCAGTAGTTCCCAGGAGATTCTGACTCTGTGGGTGCAGTGGTTTCTTAGCTTTATACACTCCTCTGGCAGCAATATTCTCTGACTGTACTAAAAAGCAGAGTAGTACGGCAATATTTTCCCCCCAATTGTTTGGCTTTATATTTAGGCATCCTGCAAATGTCAGACAGGGTGTAACTACTGAAAAAGTTCACAATTTGAGTCAATACAATATGATTATGTCACAATCAAATTCATTTTGGGAAAAAGCAGTACCCAAAAGTGTTCCTCGTATTTCTCATTTCAGTTAATTACAACAATCAATTTTGTAAAAGTATTATCTGAGACACGTTTTAAACAATGTAGATTTGCCTGAACCATTTTCATAGTAATTTCTTATCAGAATAGCATAATCTGATGTGTTATAAATACACAAATAATAAAAACAACCAGGTAACATAAGGTAGTGTTGGTCAACACTCGCCTGGCACATTTAAAATAAACAAGGGGTGGATTCATTAATTCACAGTGTGTGTTGAATAAAATGTCTTGTTCTGAACGATACACACAAAAACACTGTTATAGCTCTATTGATTACTTACTATGGTGTATGTGGCTCTGATAAGATAGATGAACATTTACACTAATACACGTGTTAATACTTTTGTAAGAACTGTCAAGCAGACTGGTTTGATTTTTAAAGAACATTTTGGCTTTTGGACAGCTTCTACAGAGAACTTACAGGTATATGGATGAAGGGATACATTCTACTAACACTCATTTATATATTTCATTATTGATTGTCCTGATGCTGTAATATCCAGTTTGGCTGGTTTTCTGTGTTTGTAATTATTCATTCTGCTGCCCAACATGACAATATAAAGTTTGGTTAAGGCAAAATCTTTTGTTTAAGAAACAGTTTTAATGATTTTTATGTAATTACTTACATATGGCTAAATACTAGAAAGCTGCATTTGAGTAATTAGCACTATAACACTATTGTTAGAAAAGTGCTGCTGAAACTGAAATTGCTGTTGTGATCAATAACTTAGGGCAGTCACAATACAATGATTGGCTCCAATTCCATTCCAGATGTGTAGTCTGAAAACAGATGTCGGAGCGTCTTGATCTCACATTGTTGCAAAGTGCACAAAAGTCTTTAGAGCCCATAAGAGTGATATTTGTGACTGTGGTGTCTCTTTGGACACTGACTGTTTTAAATTTTGTGAGTAAAAACAGTAAAATAAAGACCAAATTAAGCCATCTTGTAGTGTGATCCCCCCTTTTAGTGTGGCTAAAGTTCTGGTATCAAGGTGTAAATTATGTCTGGCAAATAGGAAGTGGTCTCCGACTTGGACTTCTGAAACACCGGATGTAAATTTACCTGAAGGACCCCGGAGAAGTCAGCATTCACTGGTCCTTCTGTAAACTGTGGTGTTACACTGTTGTTTACTTTGACCTGAGGGGATACAAACAACTCAATGTTGACATGGAACAGGCCACTTAAGACACTTGATTTATTAAAGTTAGTGTACCCTGTAACTAATATTAAAACAGTCTATAAAAGTCAATATTTGTTGGCCAGGCTGATGATTTTTTTAAGACCTATGGCTGATTGACCTGGTGAGTGAGTCAATGGTAACATCACATTTCAAATCCTTACATAATGAAGTTCACGTCTTCAGGCATGCACAGGATAGGCAGTAAGACAAGCATAATAAGCAGCATCCATTAATGATTTATAGACATTTTTTTTTCCATTTGTACCTATTAGTGATTAGTTAAGGTTTTGTTTGCCTGCTCTTTTGGCAATTTTGCATAAGACGGCTGATTGATGTATTATAACAGCAGATTATTTAGCCTAAAAGATTACATCACCTTAATAACAGATGGACAGTGATGTTAGTGATGATATCAATATAAGTAAACAAATAACTGTGACCACACAACTTACACGTGATTTCATGCAGCGTTAAGGAGTGTATTGTTTTCTTACGATGAATAGATGAAGAAATTCTCAAGATTTCTCTGATTTGAGGGGTCACAGCATTTAGGGAAGGAGGTTACTAACTTGACAGGAGGCTGCTTGTTGGAGCATCTATTGTAAACATACACACCTTTACGACAGGGGGGGCTTTATCTTTTTAGTTCCAACAACACGTTAAATATACAGGAAAACAGACAATTCAAAGTCCACGGCCCAGCAGAAAACTAAACACATAATGGCTACATTTGTTATTTTTTGTGACTCCAAAAACTTTAAGCATTGATCAGTTAGAAAGAATCTAGCTGACATCTTATCGTGTTATAGGGTTTTTAGTGCTAACTTTTGTGCTAATGGTGTACAGCTAAGCTTCATTTATAACTAAAGTTAGTTGATTTAGCTTAGTATCGAGGACGTATAAACAAGTTACACTCTTAATAAGCAATATAAGTGGAAGGTCAGCTTGTAATAACACATCGAGGCCCGACGGGGCTGAAGTTGTTACTCCTCACTGTTAGCATTAGCTAACATCAATGTTTATCTGTGTAATAGCAGCCTGTGGTTCAACTCTGTTAGCTAACGGTGTAATCTTAGTTTAGCCAGTGTAATCTCCACCTACCTGGGTTGTATTAGCTCAAAATAATGCTTAGTTGTCTAAGTTGTTGCCGATTCAGCCGCGGTGTCTTAACTTGAGCTAACGATGATTGTCACAGCGCTCGGCCAGGACACAAGTAGCCTAATGTTTACGGCCGTTTATTACAACATAACAAGACCTGTTTAGCACGCGTTACACCGTTATACGACCTGCAAGCTGCTACAGTTTTCCACAACGCATAACAACCAGCATTAGCGGCAATTAAGACAGTTAATTTCTAGCTACGCATAGGTTAGTTGGCTAGCTGTCCTCCTCGTATCAGTGTCGGGCCCAAATCAGATTTGTGTCGTTGATAACGCTGCTAGCTAGCCAGTCGCCCCGTTTTGACATCCGCCGGTTAACATTAGGTGACAGCCTTACCTCTCCGTTTATCCGTGTGATGGACCCTATATTCCCGTTGCCTGTGCTGCCAGGTGTTAAAAAGCTGACGACAGAGGCAGGTGTTGCTGTTCCCGCACAACCAAGGGCCGAAGCAACCCCGGCCTTGCCACCGCTGGTATTGCAGACAGCACTGCAACTACTGCCACCGCCCCGCTTGTTCTTCCTGCGTTTAGCCCCTCGTTTAGCATCGGTTGGACTCATTTTTTCCACAAAAGAAGCGAGACAACTTGCCGTCCAGACTTGGCAGGGTCTCAAGTGGAATGCCAGGCGCAATCACTCGGGTATAAATCCGGGATAGCGATTTAGAGACTCCCAAAACGGCAGACACTCAGTTCTATCAAAGTGCAAGCCGACTTCATATATTCCAATATGGCCTCTAGCTGGACTGCCTCAACCAGGCTTCAGTTTGCGTTGCAACGCAACTGTGCGTCCCTGACCCCGGGGCTTATGGGAAACTGAGTTTGTTGTGTTATATCGACTTGTGACAAACCATAGACTGTATATAAAGATATTTACGGGTATATACAGTATTTATTAACATGTACTTTATATACAGTCTATGTAACAAACTAAAGAAAGAGGTCAGAAAGCTGCAGTTAGGGACTGTTCTTTATTTGTGAGAGGAGGTGATGGCTGGAGTGTGACTTTATTTCATTTGATAAATATTTTTTGTTTAACATCCTTTCACAACTGGCCAACAGCCAAAATTGTACCACTCACTTTACTTTTCTTGTAAAAACAGTATACTAATTTATCTTGTTATAATCTTGTTATTATTTATTATGTGAAGTTTTTCGATGTATTAGGCCTAAGTGATGTGGGATCATGTTGTTACTACAGAAAACGGTTCCTGTTATATCAAGATAAATATTGTAATAGCAAGAAAAGTTTCCTGTTAACATGAAAATATCTTGTTTTAGCTTAAAAATATCTTGTTATAGCACAACAGTATCTTGTAATAATGTGAAAATCCTGTTATAACAAGAAACTTTTCATGTTATAAGACCACCTGATACTGAACTTTTTTTTTCCTGACCTGGAAGTAATACGCATGTTATTACTACCGCAAATGCTGTTATACCAAGATAAATAAATAGGCTGTATTGTAATAGCAACAAATAATGTGGAAAAACATTGTTTTAACAAGAAGGTTTGCATTCTTGTCTTTAAGTTTAAATGCCTTTATTTTATTGACCTGTACTAATTTCAGTAAACACAATTCAACGAATACTAGCAGCAAATAGAAATAATAGTACTAATAATTAAACATTATCGAGACAGTATAAAAGTAAATTAAAAGATAAATTAAAGAAAAATAAAACTGTAAAAATAAATGAATAATAAATAAAAGATAAATAAGACAAACTACGATTGATTAATCAAAATAGACAACATCACATAAATGCAAATATAGAAAAATGGGTTTTCAGAAGTCACTCGGGGAGGCTCGGGGGAAAATATTTGTTGCTTCAGAGAGGATAAAACAAACAAACAAACAAACAGACAAAATGACAAGCAAAAAATAAATAAATAAATAAATAAATCACATCCCGACAACTCCTCCTCTGATAAATAGAGAACAGTCCCTTAGACCTGGTCACTGTAGTCAGCACATTTCAGCAGCAGGGGGAGAGCGCATGCAGCAAATGATGTGGTCTGCTCCCGATGACAGCCGAGGGCCCGCACGGTGGATCAGTCTTTCCGGGGTTCAAACAGCTAGTCTGGTGTGTCTAAAGAGAGTCGGGAACCATCGATGACAAATTAGCAGTGTATCTATGCAACGTTTGCATTAAAAGCAGGCGCACTGCGTTACATAAAGACGTCCAGTGCGACGCGGCATCAAGGATTTCAATCAACTACAACAACGGCTAACAGTTCGCAGCTAAATAGTTAGCCACGACCGCAGACAGGTAATGTTAACCAAAGTTTTGAGCATCGCGTTTCTCTCATGGCGTTCAGTTGCATATCTGGCGAAATAATAAGATAACGTGAACCGTTTAAAGTGCTTTTATTGAAGTTTTTCAAAGGTTTGTTAGCTACTGGTTAGCTAGGTTAACGTTAGCAAACAACACGTCAACGGTTCTGATACATCCACGTTACCTCACATTAGTGGGTAGCTTTAAGCTAACTGACTGAGAGGAAAAACTACAGAATTGTTTGTAGAAATATTGATCATGTAATATAACATTTCATTGTAAGTTTTGACGTTACTAGCATTTAAAGTATTAGTACTTTTGGACACCCTTTCTAATCACGTGACTGCACTGCAACAGGTAATTGCCCTAACCTTGCTAAACGTGAGAGCCAGCTCCGGTGATGTGTAAGAGAGAAAAGGGGCATACATTGTGACAGTAAATGTGATGTGTGACTGTCAGTCGTACACGTTTTATCATTCACCCCGTTTTCTTTGCAGCTAAATGTCACAAAAGTACCAAATCTAACTGAGTAGTTAAAATGTAGGTAATATTTTTCTGCAGGGAGCTGGAAACCTGGGCATGCACACCTTAGCATTACCTTGCCAGCGCATAACTTACATCTGTTTATTTGCATCCAAGGCAAGGATTGCTTTAGTGTTTCAAGTGACTGCTGAGACTTTTTGGCTTTATATATAAGTCATCTTATTAACGAAAGCTCATCAGATGTGGTCAACAGAACATGATACAGTTCACAAAGCTCTATATTTGTAGAGAACAGAGTCTTAACCAAGTGATAAAACCATCAGTGGTGTTAGCTGGAAATGTCTTTTCTCTTGACTTGATATATAGGACATGTCAAAATTAAATTTACCTATCTATTTTCTTGTATGGATGTTTTATGAGGCTGTGTCCGGCTGTGTTTTCCGTATGAATGCGTCTGTGGTATAGATAATAAACACAGTGTGTAAAGAAATGAGTAACTTGGGAACAATTAAGTAAATGTATCCTACATACTGTCACTCACAATAATGCATTGTGCAAAATGTGTTGTGCAAGATGAGCACAGAGATCATTTCCAGCTACCACCTTAAAAAATAGTTTCCACATGGTATAGGAACATAAAACAATACTTCTATTCAGCAGTGCCAGAACAAATTTTCATCCAGCTGCTTAGAAAAGTCTTAAAGGATTTTAGAAATGCCCTATAAACAGCAGTATATGTTATTGAACCACTTTCTGGCTTCTTCCAAATACTGTCAGGATTCAGTGACCTGAATGTAATGATCATTTGTTCACACTCAGGCACAAACTGGTTTAGGTTGGCATTGCAATTCTTTATTGTAATGTATAAGTGCACTATGCAGTCCACTAGCTTGGTAGGACCATTTTATACCCTTCTATCTGTCTGTTTTCAGGTATGTCTGAAGTTAGTCTTGAGGCTGAAACGGGGAAGACCTCAGCCGAGGACTCTCAGATGGATTGTGAGGAGGCTGGCAAAGCGAAGGAGAGCTTGAGTGAGGAAGTAGAACAGGAGAGTGTAGACAACAGTAGTGGAGGAGATGACACAGCTGATGTGCTGTACGACATTGATATTGACAGCGCCGAAGAAAATGCAGAACATGTTGACAGAGATGTTCAGAAGGAGGATGAGGGCATTCAGAGAGAGAGTGCGGTGGCATGCAGTGACAGTGATGCCGCACGCGTGTCTGACAGTGTAGAAAACGGGAGATGTGAGACAAATCATCGTGTTGAAACAGCTGAAACGCCAGAGGAAAGTGGGGATTCTCACACTGAAACAAAGGTGATATTTAACTTCACTTTGGACAATCAGCCTCCTCTAGCACTTTCTTACTGTGCTCTTGTTCATGTTGCTGTTTCAATCTTTACTTGCTGTGATGGTGGTGGCCTCTCCTACATAATCAATGTATTATTCGATTGAATTTAGTTGTGACGCTTTATCTGATATAATCAACAACATGAACTTGAGTTATAGCTGTCAAGACCTTGTGTTTGTTTCTCGCTGGTAGATGTGTTTCAGATTCTGCTTCGCTGGAGGTTTGTGGAAGATATAGTCGGGCGTAGCTGTTGCTCTGTGTTGATGGTGCAGTTGGTGGCTTTCTCTCTTTTACTTGTGCGTGTGTGTTTGGGTATGATCAAGACTTCATACATTTCTTCTGCTTTGTATTACTGCTGGCTTCTCTCAAAGTGATTGTTGAGACAGATTTATCTTTGCTGCTTATTATCATGCATATGTTTGTTATTATGAAGTGTCATTAAGTATCAGTGGTGAAAGAGGTATTCAGATCCTTTTCTGTGGTAAAGTACTAAAATGGTACTTGAGTGAAAGTAAGTATGATCAGGAATATGCACTTTAAGTATGAAAAGTAAAAGTATCCAATGCAGAAAAATTAATGCAATTAATAAACACACCCAAAAGACTCATTTTTAAAATTATTTAAGATAAAAGTATTAAAATAATTGAATAAATATATATTTTTAGAAACACCTAAAAAATAACCATCCAAGAACAGAGAAGAAACATCCAAAGAACTCAAAATTATAAACAAAATGGAAAATAACACTCAAAAAAGTCACACTTAAAAAAGAAAGAAATGTTAATGAAAATAGTTCGCAATTAATTTTCTGTTAATTGACTGATTGATTAATCAACTAATCGTTGCAGCTGTACTTGTACAAACTATTATGCAGTTTAATTTAAAACAAAACGTAATTTTATAAACTCTTGCGTTGTTTTATACAAAAATATGAATTTCTGCAGTAACTAAAGCTATTAGATAAATATTGTGTGGTAAAAAGTACAGTATTTCCCTCTGAAATGCAGTCGGGTAAAAGCATAAAGTGCCACGAAAATAAAGTCGTAGTACCTCAAATTCTTCCTTAAGTACAATGTTTGAGTAAATGCACTTAGTTACAATCCACCACTGGTAAGTATGCACTTCTCCATCTTTTTGCCTTCTTTTGTTCCACACTGACTCCGTGTGTGCAAGTGAACGTGTGCCCGATGTGTTAATGATACCATTTCCTCACAGCGTTTCCCTGTTTGAAACTGGGCGCACATAGCGCTCTTGTACTCTGCATGCTGTCAGTCACATGGCTGGGTAAGTGAGGTGGATTTGGACTCCTGACTGCACATTCTCAGGCAGTCCCACATTTTCTTGTGTCGCTGGAATGTGTGACTCCTCGGGTTGTGCATCTGTGTCAGGCTCAGTGCCAGTGTGACACGTCAGAATCAAAAGTCCTCTTTCTTTTGTGAACCCTCTTTTTTTGTTAAACCTTAAATGCATTGCAGTTGTAAACCGGAATTTTCTGAACTTCCTTTAACATGCATTTTCCTTTGTATTTGCAGCTTAAACTAGACATTGTGCAACATGGTTGTGTCACGTTCTGCAGTTTGAGAGGCGAGCCATGATTCCTTCCTCTTCAGCTGACGCAGCTAATTGGACAATTAGTTTATTGTTGTTATCTCTTCCTCCCACGTCATGTTAGCCTGTATCCAGGATACTGAACTGTAGGGAACAACACAAGATGACTCGCAATACCTTGCTTTTTCATACCGCGGGTTAATTTGCAGCCGCTTCGTCACTCTGAGTGCTCCAGTATACGCTGACACTATGAGTAAGCTTCCTTGCAGAGTGTTTGCAGATGTTGGGTTGGATCATTTTGGCTCTATGACTCCGGATCATCCCTAAAACCACGAATCAGTCCCAGTAGATTTTGCCATAAAGAAGGAATCTTGAATAGAGATGTATGGGTGATTCTGCAACAACTGCAGCTAAATTAAAAGAAAAAAAATGGTGCTGGTTGGCAAATTTTGTTACAACTGGTCTGAATTTACATCCTTTTTTTTTTAAATGCATGTAATCGGAGACGCACATCTGAAGAAAGCCTGTTCAAACTTGATGGCAGAGAGGATTATCAGGCAGGAGTCTGTCTTATCTGCAGTAAGTTGCTAGACAAGCCTACCAGTGCATGTCTGTGCCGATCTGCCTGCATGCAGGCGTCATATGGCCTTTAAGTATTTATGTGTCTGTCACATGACACAGCACTCAAAGTTAAGTCTTTTCACACATGCCAACATTAAATCTTTACCTAGATCAATTTGATGTCATTTTCCAAGTGGACATAGCTGTAATTTTTAGTTCCTGCTTTAAAAAAAGACAAGATTTGACTTCCAGAGGGCCAAAAACCGTATAACACACCAATCTCTTTACATAAAGCCTTCTTCTCCCGACCAGGCGTAACCCTTTATAAACACATGTGCAGTATCAGATGACACTATATCCTAATGTTGTAATACATGACCCATCTTTTTAATGACTTAATTAAGAC